>NC_134601.1:1373818-1675603 GCF_037038515.1 Microtus pennsylvanicus | reverse complement strand
TGTCTCCACTTTCCCCCACCTCTGAAATCTTTTTCTTGACAATAGGAAGGTCTTCCAGAAGCACAGCCCATTATGTTTACCGATTTTCAAAGCCTTTCTTCACCGAGGAGATGACTCCATGGGTGAGACCCATGCAAAAAGCTGGCCGTGGCCACACGTGCCTGTAACCCTTGTCCTGGATGAGGTGGGTGGGGAGATAGGCAGGAGGGATGCTGAGACTTGCCAAGTGCCAGCTCAGCCAAAAAGCAGTGAACTCCTGGCTCAGTTACATATCCTAGCTCGAAGGGAAAAGGTGGAGCGTGATAAAGATACCTGTGTTCATAGACATATGAGCACCCCGTACACACACACACACACAGAGAGAGAGGGGGGCGGAGGGAGGGAGGGAGGGAGAGAGGGAGGGAGGGAGGGAGGGAGAGAGGGAGGGAGGGAGGGAGGGAGAGAAGGAGAGATTCCTGACTGTATCAACAAACTAAATTCTAAAATCCTCGATGAATACTGAAGACACCTCATGATCTCAGCCATATCTATTCTTTCCAACTCCTTTCTTCTTTTTCTTTAATTCTTCCTTATTTTTCCTTTCTTTCTCTCCTTTGTTCTTTTTTGGGGGGCAGTCGGCATTAGGAATGGAACCCAGGGCTTCACACGGGCTGCTCAGCACTCTGAGCCACATCCCTAGTCCCTCGCTCCTTCCTTATTCCTCTAGCTGCTCCAAGTCCACGCCATGCTGATGGCATATTATAATTTATCACCCTCTGTCTGGCTCCGCATCCATACTCTTGCTCTCTCTGGAAGGAGACAGCCTCCCCTTCTCTTCCTGTTGTGCTCCTGATGACCAATACTCCAGTAACCTGTATACATACAATTACCTGTATACATACAATTACCTCTATGAAACTGATGGAACAGAGTGGTCATTTAGAGGCGTTTAGTTCAGCTAGCATGTGCTTAGCTCCTGGGATACAATATGGCGATATTATGTAGACTGTTACAGCCATGATCAAGTGTACAAGTCCCATCCTGAACGAGCTCGCGAAGATACACAGGAAGGACAATCTAAGATAAACAAATGACAAGACAGTGTAGTAAGGGCTGTGTTAGGGATTTGTGCCAAATGCAATGGAAATGCTTAAAAGGTGATCAAGAAACTTGCCCAGAGGGGCTGGGCATGTAGCTAAGTTGGTAGAGGGCTTGCCTAGCTTGCATAAAGTCCTGGGTTCTGCCCTTAGCATGCCTGTGAAGCCAGCACATGGGTAAAGAAGCAGGATTAGGAGTTCAGTTATTTTCAGCTACATAGTGAGTTCGATGCTACCCACCACGTACATAAAATTCTATTGAAGGGGGAGGAAAGGATGAGATGGAAGAAGAGGAGAAAGGGGAAAAGGAAATGAAAAATTTGCCTAGAGGCATCAGAAAAATAATGTTCAATGAAGGAATGAAACGTAATCTGTGTGTCAAAAAATTGGTGATACAATATGGCAGTTGTGAAAGAAAACAAACTTTGGAAAGAAAATCTAAATCCTAAATCCAGATTGCAGCATTCCGGTGGCTATGGAAAGTCCAGCAGATGCTGAGGAGGCAATGCTAGGAGCTGCAGCTCAGGAAAGGGTGTGAGGAGGCCTGGCAAAGTAGCCTGAGGGAGAATGCTAACATCAGTCTTTTCAAGCCAGGCACCCTTGCCTTTCAGCCTCTCTTCTTAGAGCTCAACTACCAGGTTGAACACTCACTGAGGACAAAGGTTGATACTTGCCCACACTCTCCTTTTCCCATCTTCTTCAGCCCCTGATTTGCTACCTAGAGCAAACTGCCAATTGTTAAATGATAGCGTAACTTTCTCTGAGGTGAACTTCAGCTGAGGAGTCCTGGGACAAACAAGACAACGACAGCGATGTTATTCGTTGTTTCCAAAGGTGCTATCCAGGTCCTCTGATGCTTCAAGGTGAGTCACAGAAATCAAGGGGCTTTAAGGAAAATGCTGGAAGGAGAGACGTAGCAGTGCCCATCAAATAGCTTTGCTACCAGCTCCATCTTGGAATTGGCGCTGGTACCAAACAAATCAAGGGACTAGGACATACCTGGGAAAAGAGTGACAAAGTAGGGCTTGGGGCAAAAAATGTTTGTTTTGCTCCTAGCACTGAGGTCTTTTTCTGTGGTCAGACACACCCAGGGGCAACTGAGTTTTTTCCAGTTAGTGTGTGCCTACTTTCAAATCTTAACTATTTACCCATCCCTTAGTCTAGCCGTCAGTCCACTGCAGTTTTTAAAATTCATCCCATAGTAAACTACAAACACAAGTACACTTTACTTTACAAACACTTTAGAATTCATGTCATTAACATGGCATTTGAGATGGATCGTTCTTTTTGGTAAAATTTGCACGGTGGGCACACATAAATCCTTTTTATTTTGAGATACAGTATTGCACATAGCTCAAACTCCCTGTGTAGCCAAGGATGGTCTTGAACTTCTGATCCTTCTCCTTCCACATCCTCAGTGCTGGACTTACAGATGTTCCGTGTTGGGGACTGCACCCAGAGTTTTATAGATGCTGAGTAACACTCATAGCCTGACATGCACGATGTTTTATTGACAAAATATGTTATGATCACGGTTCTCCCTCAGCTGGCTCTTTCTAGATCCTCCCCACCACCCTACCTCCATACTCTTTCTGTCTTTAGAAAATGAATAAACAGGCAAATAAACCATAATAAAAAAGGGAAAGAAAAAACATAATAAGCACACACAAAGAGACACATGCAAAAAAAACAAAACCCATAAAAACAAAAGAATCAGAAACCATAATAAACAGGCATAAAGGCAGTAAGACAAAAGATGCCCGGAGCAATAGGAGACCAAGTCTACAAAAATAACATTGAATTTGTTTTGTGCTGGCATCTACTGCTGGCCTGAAGTGTGGTTAGTATACCCCCATGAGACTCCATCGGAGAGAACTAATTGTTCCTTTGTGAGCAACTGTCAATTGGAAATAGCTTCTCAGTTATGGATGGGAGCGAACGTCCACTTCCCCACCTCTGTACTGGGTACCCCATCTGGCCTGAAGCTGTCCAGGCCCCTGTTGATGCTGCCACAGTGTCTGTGAATTCATGTGCACATCAGTTCTGCTGGATCTGGAAAGGACTTTTTCCTTGGTGTCCTCCATCCCCTCTGGCTCCTACGATCTTTCTACCTTCTAAGCCCTGAAAGGGGTGTTTGATGAAGACATCTAATTTAGGACTGAGTGTTCACGGTCTAGTCGTGAGGCTGTGCATTATTTCCCATATGCTGAAAGAGGAGGCTTCTCTGATTATGGCTGAGCAAGGCACTGATGTGAGCATGGCAGAATGTCACTGGGGGTCATTAGCTTACTGCATCCCTTTAGCAGAATAATCCTATTTGGTTTTCCCCTTTACCCATGATCTATCCAGTCTCAGGTTCTTGACCACCCAAGCAATCAAGCATGAGTTCTATCTCATGGAGACAGCCTTAAATATTCATATGTTTTTATTAATCTTTGAGAATGCTACGTAATGTATTTTGATCATATTCATGCTCATTTCTTCCCCGACTCCTCCCAGATACATCCACGCCACACCATTGCCAACTTTGTATTCTCCCTCCCTCTTTTCCTTTCTGTCTCTCTCTCCCCTGCCCCCACCTCTTTGTGTGTCTTTTTATTTTTTATTTTTTGGTTTTTCACGACAGGGTTTCTCTGCAAAGCCCTGGCTATCGTGGAACTTGCTCTATTGACCAGGCTGGCCTTGAACTCAGAGCTCTGCCTGCCTCTGCCTTCTGAGTGCAGGGATTAAAGATGCATGCCATCATTGCCCGACTCACATTCACAATATTTTTAGTGATGTTATTCTTTGTGTCCATATGTGTGTCATGTGCATGCCTGTTGCCTGCAGAGGCCATAAGAGGGTATCAGACGCCTGGAACTGGAGGAATAGATGGTTGTGAGCCACCTTGTAAATATGGGGAATTGACCCCGAGTCCTCTGCAACAAGAGAAAGTGCTTTTAACCACTGAGCTATCTATCTCTCCAGTCCAATATGCGCAAATTTTAACTGTACCATTTGAGGATCTGGTCATTTGGTGGGCATAGGAACCTGTATAACACATCCTCTTGGGATAATGGGAAGTCTACATTCCTTCTCCTTCCTGTAGAACAGTGGTTCTAATCCTGTGGGTCATGACCCCTTAGGGTTTTGAATAATCCTTTCACAGGGGTTGCTTGAAACCATTGGAAAACACAGATATTTACATTACAATTTATAACAGTAGCAAAATTACAGTTGAAGTAGCAACAAAATGTTCCGGTTGGGGGTCAGTACAACATGAGGAACTGTATTGAAGGGACACAGCCTTGGGAAGGTTGAGAACCAATGCTCTAGTCTTTGTGTGCTTACTGTAGCCTCCCGACTGGGGAGCTGATGGATTCCCAGCGGGTGCTAAGGTTAACATTTGCAAATGTGACAAAGGGAAGAAGAGAAAAGCCTTAGAACTATCACTGAACAGAAAAGGATCTGAAATGGTAAAGTAAGCGGTGACAACTTCCTATGGGACAAAGGGAGAGAACACTGACCGATTAGAGCAAATCTCAACCGGGGAACAGGAAGGGAAGTGGGATGGGGTGTTCAAAATGAGTCTCAAATTGTGTCACTAAATCTAGAGTTGGAATATCCACTGGAGATGCGTTGAGCTTTGGAGTCTCTGTGGGTAAAGCAGGGGTGGGTCAGCATGGGGTACGTCCAGGAGGATACGGGTCCCCAGCCTGTGAGCACTCAAGACTGTTCACACACTCAAGAAAGTGCTCCCCACTTTCAGCTGCCTCTTACCCCACGATACATTCACTGTACCGAGTCTAGCTAGGTTCTGAGAAGCTCCTTAAGGCCCATATGAGTTTTTCACCAAGTCCAAATATTCTTCCCAATAGGTCAAATGGATTCAGGAAGGGTCTGCTGGCTAGAATGTCACACAGGGTTTCTCTTTTAGGAAAAAAAAACTTGAGGCAGAAATATGTATAAGGTCAGTGCTTTATATAGCGAGTGAGGCACTTCACTCTGCACAGACTCATCAAGCAAGCCCTAAGCAAGACTAAGATGTCCTCACACAGGCTCTCTATTTTTAGCAAAGCATACTGTGCTCACCAAGTGTGTCAGATGCCACAGTCAAGGACAAGAAACCTCTCCCATGTGTGGCCACTGACCCACAAAACGAATGCCCTGGGTAGGTCACACACCGTGATAAGAAGTGACTTCTATAAGCAGTCACTGCTACTTAAGAAAAGAAAGGCGATCGAATCCTGCTTGGGATTGATCCCACACTGAAACACACACTAGATTGTTTAAAAAGTGAGCCTTAACACTTGAAGCCGTCAGTGTGCTTCCTTCCTTCTGGGGGTCAGGTCCAAGAAGAAGAACATGGAAGAGCATAGGAATACAGGTCCAGCCTGTAACACAACTTGGAAAGAAATATAAATAAAGGAAAATGACTGAGAAATATAAGGGGGGAAGAGACAACAAATTAGCCAGCGACAGGTGATAAGAGAAAGCAAGATAACAAAATGAGACACAGAAAGATAAATGGGGATTGTATAAAAACTAAAGACAGACAGATATAAAATTGAGAGAGAGTGGAACAGGGGCTAGGAATCTAGCTCACTTTAAATAGAGTACTTACCTAGCATTTATGAAACCCTGGGCTCCAACTCCAGCACTCCATAAGCGATGTAGAGTGCCATGTGCCTCTAATTGCAATGCTCAGATGGGTGGAGGCAAAAAGATCAAAAGTCTAAGGTCTACCTGAACACATGAGACACTGTCTAAATAATGAATGAAAGCAAGAAAACAAGGAAGGAAGGAAGGAAGGAAGGAAGGAAGGAAGGAAGGAAGGAAGGAAGGAAGGAAGGAAGGAAGGGAGGGAGGGAAGGAGAAGAGTCAGCCAAACAAAAACTCTAATTTTGTTGAAGGGGAAACTGAGGCTCAGAGAAGGGTAGTTATTTGACACTTTTGCTATCAGTTAAAGCCTACACTCAAACTTGGGTCTTCAGACACCAGGGCAGGAGTATGTCCATTTGTTGTGTGACCAAGTTCTCTTGGGGAGACACAGCACACAGGTCTACTCACCCCAGATGGGGAGTCCAAGACAGACCAGAGGGGATACCACCAAAGTCCAACTTGGCAAAGCAACGAGTTTTATCGAGGTTACTTTCAGGAATATGGGTCAGGGGTTACTTACAGGATCCGAAATGACTCAAAGACAGCTGCTTCTCCAAAATCCACCCCCAGAATACCTCAGAGGTCCTGGGAAGCCAGAGGCAATGTGGGGTATGTTTCCTTCATCATAAGTTGCCCTGTGGCTCAGTCTGCCAACTCCAGGCTGAGCGGAGATGTAGGCCAGTGGTTATCAACCTGTGGGTCATGATCCCTTTAGGTGCCGAAGGACCCTTTCACAGGGGTCACACACCATTTATCCTGCACAGCAGATATTCATTCACATTACGATGCATAACAGTAGCAAAATTACAATTATGAAGTAGCAACCCAAATAATCTTTTGGTGGGGGTCAGCGCAGCATGAGGAACTGTATTAAAGGGTTACAGCATTAGGAAGGCTGAGAACCACTAATATAGGCCTCAGATTTGCCATTCTGACAGGGCTGCCCAACCTGATGGCCGTAAAAGCATTCTGTGCTCAAAATACTTGACAGCTTACTAAAAGTTCCAGCCTAACACGTCCCCTCCTGCTGACTGAAAATCTTTCTGACTGAGCTTGGCCAAGACTGGATATAATTAGGTACCATCCAGAGGTTCCAGAAGCCTGCTGTATGCCTCCACATATACCCAGAGCCACATACGGAGTAAATACTTCTGATCTCTCAAGGTGATATAAAAAGAGCTACTTAAAGGGAGATTTCTTTCAAAGCCCTCTTCTAAGGAAAATTTATCTTCTTCAATGATAAATCTGGCTTTAATTCTCACTCAGTCTCATCAAACCATATATGCAAGTCTTCTTGGTCTATAGTGTCCTATCCTAAGAACCCCTTGGGGCTTCCTTTAGCTCAGTTTCTACATCTGGACTTCAAGGCCAAGGATCCAGGTAGACAGTTGCATACACGTACTGAAAGGTCACCTGACAAAAAGAAATCAACTTTAAAAAGGACTGATAGCCTATCAGAGCTGCCCAGTTGTAGGGGTATGTAGGGGTCTAATACAGAGACTAACGCATAGTAAATGTGCGGTACTGTAAGTCTAGTACAGAGACTAACACATAGTAAATGTGTGGTATTTTACGTCTAGTACAGAGACTAACGCATAGTAAATCTGTAGTATTTACTTAGTAAACTGCCAGACGTCTTAGATAGGGATTAGCCTGATGGCACTTTGCTTAAAGCTCAGAAAGAGCAAGTAACTGTCGCCTAATGACTTAGGTCAGGGGTTGTTCATATAAACAAGGAGTTACCTGGGTTGTAGTACTACTATTCATAAAAACTCAGAGACAGATACTGGGGTTCAACCTGAAGGTCAGAAAAGCAAAACAGCCAGCCACTGGCTCTTACCTCTACCTCAGTCTGAAATGGTGAGCCTGCCTCCAAGATTCCTCAGACTGAGACTGTGTCTGAGAGCTGTCTCCTCCCATTTTATATTCCCCTATAGTGCTGGGATTAAAGGCATGCACCACTACCACCCGGTTTCTATGGCAAACTAGTGTGGTTACTGGGATTAAAGGTGTGTCCCACCACTGCCTAGTCTGTAAGGCTGACCAAGGTAGCTGTTTTACTCTCTGATCTTCAGGTAAGCCTTGTTTATTAAAATACAAATGAAATGGGCTAGAGAGATAGATGGCTCAGAGATTAAGAGCACGGGCTGCTGTTGCAGAGGTCCTGAGTTTAATTCCCAGCAACCACATGGTGGCTCACAACCATCTGTAATGAGATCTGGTGTCCTCTTCTGGTTGGGCAGGTATACATGCAGACAAACACTGTACATATAACACATAAACAAATCTTTTTTAAAAATGAAATATCACTACACTGGGCGGTGGTGATGCACACTTTTAACTCCAGCACTTGGGAGGCAGAGGTAGGTAGATCTCTGCCAATTCGAGGCCAACCTGGTCTACAGAGTGAGTTCCAGAACAGCCAGGGCTACACAGAGAAACCTTGTCTTGAAAAACTAATAAATAAGTACATAAACAAACAAGGAGTTAAAAGAACAAGTTCAGACCAGAAAGGTGGCTTAGCTGGTAGAGTGCCTGCCAAACAAACACAAGGACCTGAGTTCTGATCCCCAGCACCAATGCAGAAAAAAAAAAACGGCCAGCACGGTGTGGTACATCTGTAACCCCAGTGCTGTGAAGGGCACAGTACATGTGGATCATCAACCAGTCTTGTTGAATCAGTGGGTTCCAGGTTCAGGGAGAGGTTTTGGGTTCAGTGAGGGGCTGGCAAAATGATTCAGTGGCTGAAGGTGCCTGCTGTCATGTCAAGTCTAACAACCTGAATTCAATCCCTGGGACCCTGTGGTAGAAGGAGAAAACCAACTCCACTAAGTTTTCCTCTGATTCTGCAAGCACACCAGGGAACAATGTCCACCCCCCACACACACACACGTTTTTACTTTTATGTGTGTGGGTGTATGTATGCACACCGTGTGTTGCAGTGTCCTCACGAAAGCTAGAGGAGATCCTCTGGAACTGAAGTTAGATAGTTGTCAGTCACCACATGGGTGCTGGAAACTGAACCCAGGTTCTCTGCCCTAGCTACGAGTACCGAGTCATGCATCCATCCCCTGGAAATGCGGTTTCAAAACTACATTTTAATTTTTAAAATCAAGATAGAGAACAATAGAAAAACTGATACTGACCTCTGACCTGAAAATACACATGTAAGTACACACTCCTGCATGAATAATGAATGCAGCACACATTGAGAAATAGATCAAGAGGCTGGAGAGATGGCTCAGCAGAAGTCCTGAATTCAGTTCCCAGCAACCACATGGTGGCTCACAACCATCTCTAGTGGGATCTGATGCCCTCTTCTGGCTTAAAGGCATGCATGCAGATGGAACACTCATGTACACTAAATAAATCTCGAAAAAAAAAGGAGAACAAGTTCCTTCCAGAATCATAGTCTCTTAGAATTGCTGTAATGATCTTTCCCGGCATCCCCAGCCACCCAGGAGCTGTTATGTTTTGAGTCTGAGATGCCTCAACAGGCTTGTTTTAGATGCTTAGTTTCTGGCTGGTAGGAAGTATTTGGGAGGTTCTGGAAATACGGAAATGTGGGGACTAGCTATAGAAAGTAGCACCAGGTAGGTCTTTGAAGGGAACAATATCACATCTTTGGTGACAACCTGTTGTTGTCTGCTTCCTGTCTGATAGGATGTGAACCGGTGACCTCTGGCCCTGACTCCCACGACTGACCATGATGCTCTGCTCAAGCCATTATGGACTGAAGCCTCAAAAACTGTTTCCCTTCTTTGTTCCTATCAAGTATCTGGTCACAGTGATCTTCAAGTAACTAACACAAGCCCCAAACAGGAGAATGTGCCCCGCGAGTTCAAAGTCAGCCTGGGTAAAAGAGGGAGAGCTCGTCTCTAAGGTAAGTAAGTAGATAATAAACAAATAAATAAATAATGCTCCTTGAGCCTGATCCTAACGAGTAACTAGAACAGATCTTCTCATAATTTGCTCCCTGGTACAAAGCAAAAGCAGGCGAATCTTTCTGCTTGGTAAAGACTTCAAGGACAGAGAGCACAGCTTTTCCAAATCCCGGTTGTTCCCTGCTCAGCTTTCTGCCTGAGGCACTTTGCGGTCACCACAGCCCCCCCCCCACCGCATATGCTCAGGGATAGTTGTGAACCTCAGGAGGGGCCTGCTGCAGACAGCACAGGAGCACAGGGGCCCCAAGAGTTCCCTTTCCTTCCTTAGAATGCCACCCTCATTGAACTTGTGACCAGCTCAAGCTCCCAAGGTCTCTGATAGGAATCGCTGTCAAACCCCAGCTCCCTCAGCTGGGCATTTGTAAATCAGGCAGACTGCTTTGCTTACATCTCGGTTTGTACCTTCTGATTACCCAAATCCAACATCTTCAAACTCTTTCGGACCCCAAATGCCTACATGTAAAAGGTGAACCTCAAGTGAAATGCTCTTCCTTGTGAGCTTTTCAAAAGAAAATTTCCTCCTCCATCTTATGTCGTCTGAGCTGGACAAAAATTTAAATAAGGATTGTTTCTAGAAGCTGCTGGAGCTTTCCAGTTTAAGATAGCATGCCTATGTTGAGAAGCTTGTATGCCAGGCATTAAGTTTCATATGCATTAGCTCAATCCTTCAATAGAGGTAGTATTGTTAGCCATGGTTTATGAACAACAAATCTGAGGCTCAAGAGATTGCACTGTTATTAAGGGGCCAAGCAAAGATTTGAATCTAGTTCTGAATAACCCAGGGACCATTTCTTCCCTTCTCACGGAAGGCTCTTAACCTTGGCTGCACATTAGAATCGCCTGGAGAGCTGTTAAAATCTCCCACCAGTGAGACTCCACCCCAGGCCAGTGAGAGCAGAGTCCCTGGGGGTATAGCCTGGGGACTAGTAGGTTTTAAAAGCTCCCCAGGTGGCTCTAATGTGCGTCAGTAAAACCCCTGTTTTGTCCCCTGCCATTTTCTAGGTGCATTAGTCTGGCGCAAATGGGAAGACAACTATTAGGTTTTCTGTATTTTTAGCACTGGTTGCTTTCAGAAGCAACACTAAAGTTATTTAAAGCACTAACATCCAACAAATGGTGACGGAGCAGCTTCCACATGCTGCTACCTGTTCTGACGGGGGGGGGGGGGGGGGGGGAGGGCAGCCATCTCCTCTTCTTTCCAATTACCACCCCAGGGAAGCTTCCCTGAACCGTGTTCTTTCCTGTGCTTAGCTTCAGTTAGAAGGAAAGGTCTGAACTCTACGCTGGGTGAATAGATAACAAGAGGACTGGAAATTTCCGGACCTATGCGCCTTTGAATCATCACAGCAAAGGCCTTGAGATTCTGTCCATTCTGAGCACGCTGCTTAAGACAGTCTGAGAATTTGCCTGGAAAACTGAGATCCACGGAGGTTATTCCTTCCTGGAGTCTTCCAGCTGGTCCTTATATGGAAAAGCTTCTTCATATTAGAGATTTGAAAAATTAGGAAAAGACATGACACAACTGAGAAAATAATTTGTGTCTTAGCAGGAGGTGCAAATCCCTAAAGAGCCCGATGGGAAAAAAAAATCCGTAACTTCGAGTCAATGGGAAGTTGTAAAAACCTAGTACTGCGAGAACAAAGCGCCCCAAGCATATGGAAAAGCTTATCAGAGGCTGGGCCACGGAGTCGGTGCCAGCGTGAGAACAGCACAGGCTCTGGACAGAGACACCTAGACTCATTCAAGGAGAAGTCAGGAAGTGTCCGGGATGGCGAAAGAGCTGAAAGATGTGATTAAAGAAAATCCCACAAAGATGGAAAAGTTAGGCTAAATGGTTTCTTCCTGTTCTTAATATGCTTTCTGTTTTTCCTGGAGGCAGAAGGCAGGCGGGGGGGGGGGGGGGGGGCATTCTGCTTACTGCCCATGACTGCCTGTCCTTCCTCCAAGGCTGCGCGTAGTCATTCGTCTGCAAACCCTAGATGTATGCTTCCCCTCTCAGAAGCAGTGGATAAGTATAGCGCTTGGAAGCCATATATCTGTCTGTCAAAACGACTCTCGGCTTTCTCCAAGCCTCAACATTACTGATCATTAAGCCAATATGGGCTTACCAGGGCCATTCCAACACATCAATTACATGCATGTTCCCTTAGACCATCGAAGAAATAAGAGACCACGTGGCTTCCTTCCTTCTTCTTGTCTTTGTGGGGCCCTGAGTGAATCAGATAGCTCTCACAGACCTAGAGCCTCCACATTTGGCATGGGCAGCCAACATCTAAGAGAATCTTGGAAGAGCAACGTAATGTCTGAACATACTCAAAATGTCTCTCACGTGAAGCTCATCTCACGCTTCGTCCAGCACTGGAGCCATGAGACGTTTCCATGAAAAGAGAGTCTCGAAATAGCAGGCAATAAACAGAGCCAAGGTGCCTGATACAGCTCTGCCCTGTACCCCAGCTCAGCCCCATTCCCCTGCAGAATGAAACCGATTTTTCCATGACCTCACTTCTCAAGCAGACTACAGGGGTCAGGTCGTCAACAGCGGACATCACACTCCATACTAATCCTGAAGGAAACAAGAACATGGAGAGAACTTCATTTCACTGATCTATTTAACTGAGCTCTGTTGACTGGCATGCTCAATGGGACCAGATGGATCACTAAAGTCCCAGTGCCCTTGGGTGAATCAGGAAGGTGAGAGGCAGAATGGGAGGGGCCCCAGAAACTGCTAAATCAAGGAAGGAGGCACCAGCCAGGAAGAAGGAGGCTGAGGCAAATGCAATGTTTTTTCAGCTTATAGCTTTCATTTATCCTAAATGATTTAAATGAGTTTCAGGGGGAGGAAAAAAAAGCTTTCTCCTGGATTGAGTCCATCACCAAATATTTGGGACACACGTTGAAAGGTTAGAAGCAACTCCTGCAAAGAAATGATTGCTGGAATGAGCGAATTGGCTACCACAGGAGGACTGGGATGGAGGCCAACAATGACCCGAGAGCAAATCAAGAGCAGCAAAATGATCCATGAAGTTTCTTGGAATTTCCAAGCACTCCTGGAAAGAGAGAAGCTCATCAACTTCACTGAAGAATCTCCAAACAAACAGTCCAACTGTCTCCTTGTTTCCCAGCCTCGGAACCGGGCTGGAAAATGTGACATAGAGTTACAACATGAATATTTCGAGTCTGATGTCTGTGGCTTTCTAATGTGGTTTGGAGTGTTTCAGGCACAGTTCGCTTTACCCTTCACATTTCTAAGAGTACCAGGCGTTCATTGTTTGAAGAAGATAGCTGTCCCCAGCCCTCTGTGGACCCGTGTTCTTATACAGTCTTCTAGGAATGGGTTCAAGCATCTTCACTTTAAAACCAAAATGAGGGGGCTGGAGAGATGGCTCAGAGGTTAAGAGCATTGCCTGCTCTTCCAAAGGTCCTGAGTTCAATTCCCAGCAACCACATGGTGGCTCACAACCATCTGCAATGGGGTCTGGTGCCCTCTTCTGGCCTTCGAGCATACACACAGACAGAATATTGTATACACAATAAACAAATATAGGGGCTGGAGATATGGCTCAGTGGTTAAGAGCACTGACTGCTCTTCCAGAGGACCCGGGTTCAATTCCCAGCACCCACATGGCAGCTCACAACTGTCTGAAGATCCAGTTGCAGGGTATCTGACACCTGCACACTAATGCACATAAAATAAAAAGAAAAAAATAAACAAATATAAAAAAATAAATAAATAAAACCAAAACAAGAGCTGGGCATGGCGGCTAAAGCCTTTAATTCCAGTACTCCATTTGGGAGGTGGCAGAGGCAGGTGGATCTCCGAGTACAAGACTAACCTGTTCTACAGAGTGAGTTCCAGGACAGCCAAGACCACACAGAAAAACCTTGTCTAAAAGCACAAAACAAAACAAAATTAATTAATTAAAAAAACATAGGAGGCTGGAGATTGTTGAGTATTTAAGAGTTTATACTGCTGTTGCAAAGAAGCCAAGTTTGATTCCCAGCTCCTCCACCTACCTGTAACTCCAGCTCCAGAGGAATCCAGTGATTCTGGCCTCTTCTGGCATATACCCAAAAATGAACATGCACACATACCCTTAAAAAAAAGTAAGAGGCTGACGAGGTGGCTAGGCACTTACCATTCAATTCTAGTAATCCAGAGCCCACATAAGGCAAACAGTGAGAACCAATTCTACAAAGGGGTCCAACCTTCACACTTGCCATAGCAAATACCCCCATAATCTACACACAACTAAGTAAATAAAGGAAGCCTCGCTACCGCTAAATTAAATGAATAAATAAACGACAACAAAATCTATCAAAATTCTAGTAGTCTTTCAGAGCTAGAAAAAGAACTACCACAATTCATATGGAATTACAAGAGAGCCGGAACAACTGAAGCAATCCTAAAGATAAAGAACAATGCTGAAGATATCCTAATACCCGAGCTCAAATTATACTTCAAAACCATAACTCGCCCCCCAAAAAGCAGGCAAGGCATGGTGTTATATATCTTTATTCCCAACACTCAGAATGCTGAGGCAGGGAAGTCTTTCTGAGTTGGAGGCTAGCCAGGGCTCCACAGCGAAACCCTGTTCTCTGTCTCAAAAGTATCAAGGAGCCTAGTAAGATGGCTTGGCAGGTAAAGATGTTTGCTGCCAGGCATGACCACCTTTAATACCCAGAAAATATGGTGGATAGAGAGAATGAACTCCCATAAGCAGTCCTCTAGCCTACCCAAACACAATAAATGCAATTTTGAAATTGGCATAGTACTTACAAAAGCATGTATGCATAGACAAATGGTCTAAAAGAATCCA
Organism: Microtus pennsylvanicus; assembly: GCF_037038515.1. NCBI lineage: Eukaryota > Metazoa > Chordata > Mammalia > Rodentia > Cricetidae > Microtus > Microtus pennsylvanicus. The sequence goes on along the minus strand of NC_134601.1, from coordinate 1,661,125 downwards.
GAAGGTCTCACAACTAGAGCCAGCTGATTTGGGACCAAGGTGTCAAAGCTAAACATGGACAAAGTTGTAGCCCTCTTCAACAAATATTTCTGGAAATGCTGGGTGTTCAAATATAGAAGAAAGAAACTAGATCAGTATCTCTTGTCGTGGTCACAAATTCATTCAAAATGGGTCAAATAAATACCTTTACTGTAATGCCTGAATATTTCAGACTACTGGAGAAAAAAATGTACATAAGGAAAACACTTCAAGATACAGGCATAAATGGTGCTGGAGAGATGGCACAGAAGTTAGGTGCATTGGCTGATCTTGCAGAGGACCTGGGTGTGATTCCCTGTGCCCACATGGCAGCTCACATCTGTTTCTAACTTCAGTTAGTTCCAGGGGATCGGATTCTCTCCTTTGTCCACTCTGGGTACTAGCTATACATAAAAAATAAAATTTTAACACTAAAAAATAATTATTTTTGAAAGATACAGGCATAAGTAAGGACTTTCTGCAACGTACAAGAGTACAGAGTATATATGGGATATAACAGCGACAGTCGACAAATGAGTCGTTATGAAGTTAACAAAGTTGTGTACAGTGAAGCAAGCAATGAATGGAGTGGTGACACAGCCTATAGAATGGAAGAAAGTCCATGTGCATCACTCAAGGAGCTGGCATCTAGAACGTATAAGAAACTGCCAAACCTAAACATCAAAAATAAACCCGGACAATGAGGACTACTGAGAACTCAAGAACAATGGCAATGGGTTTTTGATCCTACTGCACGTACTGGCTTTGTGGGAGCCTAGGCAGTTTGGATGTTCACCTTACTAGACCTGGATGGAGGTGGGTGGTCCTTGGACTTCCCACAGGACAGGGAACCCTGATTGCTTTTCGGGCTGGGGGGAGACTTAATTGGGGGAGGGGGAGGGAAATGGGAGGCGGTGGCGGGGAAGAGACAGAAATCTTTAATAAGTAAATAAATTTAAAAAAATAAAATAAACCCCAAACTTTCCATAATTAGACAGGCCAATGAGCTGCACAGTCCTCAGAAGGAGAAGCCAATAAAGGTATGAAAATGCTCAACATCTTTATCTACTGGAGACACGCAAAATAAATCTACACTGAGATGCCGTCTCATCCCAGTCAGGATGGTCATCACCACGGAGACAAAGGACAAGGAATGCCAGTGAGGGTGGCTTAGAAAGGGGACTTTTATTCTCCATTGGTGGGAGTGTTAAACTTGTATGACATGAGTGTGGAACTTTCTTTTAAAACTAATATTAGGGACTGGAGGGATGGCTTAGCAGTTCAAAGCACTGACTGCTCCTTCCGGGTGACCCATATTCAATTCCTAGCACCCACTTGGTGGCTCACAACCATCTGAGACTCCAGTCCCATAAGATGTGATTCTCTCTTCTGGCCTCTGTGGGCACAGCACGCACTGGAGTACAGATGTACATACAACAAAACACTCTTACATATAAAATAAGAATAATTCCAATGGAAAACTAGAGAGTTAGCTCAGTGGTCAAGAGCACTGAGCCATCTTCAATTTGCAGCATCAGCATGGCAATTCACAAAAGCCTTCTATGACTCTAGTGTCAGGGCTTCCAACCTCTGAGGGTACCAAGCACTCATGTAGTATACATCCATGCATGTAGGCAAAACACTCATCCACATAAAGTAATAGAATAAATAAACCTAAAAGATAAAATGGAAAACTTTAAAATCAAAATAGAACTACCCTATGACCTAGCCGTACACTTTGGTATATGCCTGAAGGACTCTCTTGAGAGAGACACCTGCAGGCTCATGCTCATTGCTGCTCCAGTCCCAGTCATTTGGAGATGGGATCAGTGTAGGTTTCCACCAACTATGACTAGCTAATGCAAACTTGGTGTATGTCCACAGTGGGATTTCATTCATCTGTAAAGAAAAATGAAATTACACTTGCAGGAAAATAAATGGAACTCAAGACCATCAGATAAAGCAAAAGAAGCTCAAATCAGACAAGGACCCTGTTTCCTCTCATATGTAAAACCTAGATTTAAAAATATATATATGGGCTGGAGAGATGGCTCAGTGGTTAAGAGCACTGCCTGCTCTTCCAAAGGTCCTGAGTTCAATTCCCAGCAACTGCATGGTGGCTCACAACCATCTGTAATGAGATCTGGTGCCCTCTTCTGGCCTGCAGGCATACATGCAGACAGAATACTGAGAATACTGTATACATAATAAATAAATAAATCTTTTAAAAAATTAAAAAATAAAATAAAAAATATATATGTGTATGTATATGAAAGCAGAAGGGGGACTACGTGCAGGAGAGGAAGGAGGCATCTAAAGAGTAGTGTGCTAGTTAGCTTTTGTGGCCTTGACACAAGCTAGAGCCACCTGGGAAGAAGAAACTTCAATGGAGGAATCAGATGGGACAGTGACCTAGAAGGTCTAGATCATGGGCAGTCCTGATCTGTTGGCTAGAGACTCCCCACACTGTTTTCAACTCTGTCTCCTGCTAAAGTCTCACCCTGGGGCTCCACCTGGACACTACTGATCGGAAACAAGGATTCACGTTCTTGGCACTTGTCAAGTTTTAGGCAACTTCAATCGAACAGAGCTACAACCATACTTATCTCTTTTCTTCTCTTTTCCTTGCAAAAGTCCTTTCTTTTCTTAAAGAAAGATTAGATTCATTTATTTAATTTATGTGCCTGGGTGTTTTTCCACCTTGTATGTATGTGTAATACATGCATGTCTAGTGTCCCCAAGAGGTTGGAGGTGTCACACCACTTGAAACTGAAGTTATGGATGGATATGAGCTACCATGTAGGTGCTGAGAACTGAAACCATGTTCTTCACAAAACCAATAGGTGCTCATGAATCCCTTAGCCATCTCTTCAGCCTCCCCACACCCTCTCTGCTTTTCAGACAAGGTCACCCTGGCTGGCCTGGAACTCACAGAGATCCGTCTGCCTCTGCCTCTGCCTCTGTGTGTTGAAGTACTGGGATTCAAATACAATGGCTGGGTAGTGGTGATGCATGCTTTTATTCTTAGTAGGAGGGAAGCAGAAGCAGGCAGATCTCTAACTTCGAGGCCAGCCTTGTCTATAGAGCGAGTGTTCCAGGACAGCTGGGAGCTTCTGGTGAGAAGTTAGTAGGAGACAGAAGTGAGAACCGTGTGGTAATTCTCCATAAATATACCAAGGGATTGACCCAGGATCTAGAACTTTCAGGCAAGGTCAAATTGAGCACATGAAATAAGTGGGAGCTGGTACAAAGAGGGGAACAAAAAATTAGCCAGCTATGGAGGATAGATAGAAGTCCCACTGTACATCCCAGTAGAGGCTGGATTACATTAAAGAAGCCAAGCTGAAGAAAGCCCGGCTTGGGGTCCTCTGGACTCTGCTTTCAGGGTCCCACCTATCCACTTCATAAAAGAGTGTTATACAAGGTGACCCCATACATCATTTCCAGCTACTGTAGAGGCTAAGGCAGGGGAATTGCAAGTCCAAGGCCAGCCTGGGAAAAGTGGCAATTTTCTGAGAATAAAACTGTAGAAAGGCTGGGGGTGTAGGTCAGTGGTAGAGCCCTGGCCTATCATATGTGAACCCTGAGTTACATCTCCAGTAAACACCCCACCCCCATGATAAATGCCGGAAAGAGATCACAGATTAGTTTGGCCTGGGGAATGGCAGGACGCCAGAAGCATCTAAGGCGAGCTAAAGAATAGAGCCGCAGACAAAAAGGCCTACTTCGGAACATTCCCTAGAGCAAGCAGAGGGCATTTTTCTGAGAGGCTCGTGAGGCACCTCTAATCCTGAAGGAGCAAGATGAAACAGCCTTCAGTTTCTGTCCAAATCCGTGCTTTAAATTGACTTTAAATGTTTTATGATGAGGGCTACAGGATCTTACTTAGAGCACTTTCTAAGGATTTCTTCTCCCAAAGCAATTTGTAAATGTTGCAGGGTGTTAGAAGAATCGGCCTTAGTGAAGAAAATAAATTGTGCTGTTAAATTCCAAGTAGCAGGCAGTTAGCAACCCCTGGAAATATCTTCCAGGAAGAGAAAGTTGCTCACATCATCCAGTGTCCCCAAAAGTTTGCTTCTTGGATTTGGAAACCTTTGGATATCCCCAAATCCTCTAGGGAACAAAATGGTCTCCCTTTCTGCTTGGGGTGTGGTTAGATAATGACTCGGGAGACCTAGGACACAGATTGTGACGTCACTCTCTGCCCCCGCCCCTTCCATTGGTCCTGGACACAGAGTTACAAGTGGCCAGGTAGAAAACAGGTGCGATCTGCAGCACAAATACTCTCCAGCAGATTTACTTTTCTTCTTGTCTTTAAAATAATTATATTCCTCTCTTACTTCATTTAGTGTGTGTAAGAATCTCTCTGTGTGTGTGCGCGCGCGCGCGCCACAGTGCTTGGTCCTTGTGTAGAGGTCAGAGAGCAACCAGAGCAAGTCAGTTCTCTCCTTCTACCCTCTGGGTCCTGGGAGCTGAAAGCAAGTTGTCAGATTTGGTGGCAGGTACCTTTATCCACTGAGCCATCTTGATGAGCCAAACAAGCGTCTCATTTAAAAAAACAAGATCTCATTAAGTTATGATTTGCATATCATACAAGCCACTGAAGTGTCTATTTCAGTGGTTCGTGTATTTCCTATATTGTACAACTATTCTTAGGACTGTCACCACACACACCAAATAAACCTGTAGTTGTTGGCAATCACTCAACATCTGTCAGCTCAGACTTATGTTTGCTAGTTGTGTTCATTTCATAGAAATGAAATCAGAAAATGTGTTGGCTTTCCTTTGGTTTTGTTTATTTGCAACAGGGTCTCATGTACCCCAGATTGGTGTCAATTCATTATGTAAATGAGGATGACCTTGAACTTGCAATTCTCAAGTCCCCAACTCTGGAGTTACAGGAGTGTAATGTGCCACCATGCCTGGCTTATGCTGCAAGAAGGATCAAACCCAGGGCTTCCAGCATAGTAAGCAAGCACTCCATCAATCATCTCTCTTTCTGGCCGAAGTTGGGTATTTTGTTGTTTTTTGTTGAGCTGTGTTTTTTCAAACACTTGGTAGAAATTCCTTATCAAACACAGCTTTGTAGATATTTCGTGCCATTTTCTTTTGAAATCCTTTAGAAGCCAGGCAGAGTGGCACTTCCCTGTAGCTCCGACTACTCCAGAGGACCCCTTGAGCTCAGGAATCTGAAAGCAGCCTGACTAGTTTACCCGTGTATCATCTCAAAGTAGAAGAAGAAATCCTTTAAAAGTGGAAAAAGCATTCTTAGCACACGGGGCTCAAAACGGGCCTCCAGACGCTTTGGACTCACTCAATCCCGGCTGAAAGCAAACTTCGTGGTTTGAATTAACATCGTTTGTTCTCTCTTCCTAGGAACTCTTTCTCGTAGGAAAACCTGTATTTTTCAGGGGGAAGGGGTCATCTTTGTTTCATTTTATGCTGTCTTGGTGGAATTGTCCATGGAGACTTCTCATTTTTTCTCCAAGTCAGAAGTGAGCAACTGAGCTAAAGGGAGCCAGTCTCTCTCCAAAGAAATAAATGCCCAACAAACTACAAGGGACAAAGGGACAGGAACAGTTAGCACTGACTCACTGTGGCAGAGCCAGCTGATGAGCCTAGCTGTGGGTCCCCACATTGAAGGTCCTCGGAGCCACTTACTTTCTGCTCTCTCTGAGCCCTGATGAGAAAGAAAACACTAGACTAGCTTCCCCTTCAGTTACTGCCATTTCCTTGATATATGTAGATATATATGTTGTTGTTTTATATGTACATATTTATATATACTCTGTTGTTTTATACATGCACATATATGTTTATTGTTGTTATATATGTGTGTATATACATATATGTTTATATATATATATATATATATATATATTTGCTGTTGTTTTGCAAACTTACATATCAAATACAAAAAAACCTCAAGTGGATATACAAATACAAAAAACCTCACTCTGCCATAAGTGCAACTATGAGCCTTTCAGATGAGGGAGGGAGTTCAGTTGGTAGACTGCTCCCTAGTATGCCCACCAAGCTCTGAGTTCCATGCAGAGCAATGCATAAACCGGGCACAGCAGTGCACACCTGGGATCCCAGCATTTTGGAAGCGGAAGTAGGAGTTCAAGAGTACAAGGTCATTTTTGGTGGCATTGCAAGATTGAGATCAGCTCGGGGCCTGACCGTGTGTGTGTGTGTGTGTGTGTGTGTGTGTGTGTGTGTGTGTGTGTGTGTTTATATAAGCAAAAATGAAGTTTAAAACCCCTCAGGGTACTTTTTGCTTTAAGAGAAAAAACTGCATAACCTTGGATTTGGCAACATTTTCTTTAAAAATTCAAACCAAAAGAAGAGGCAGGAAAAAAAGGGACAAGCGGTAATGGCACATGCCTTTATTCCCAGCAATGGGGAGGCAGAGGCAGGCAGATCTCTGAGTTCAAGGTCAGTTTAGTCTACAAGAGTTCCAGAACAGCTAGGACTGTCACATAGAGAAACCCTGTCTCGAAAAACCAAAAGTAAAAAAGAATGATATTCAAATATGCCACAGGGATGGCTGAGCCTTCAACATATTATGCTAAATGAAGTTAGGCTGATGCCAAAGGCCATTATATCCATAAGAGGTCAACTCATGGAAGGCGAAAGTAGGTTAGAGGTTACCAGGGTCTGAAGAGAGCTATTGCTTAACAGGGACACCATTTCTGACTGGGTTAAGAAAGTGTTTTGGAAATGGATACTGATGACTGTTCGGTGTATAACTATAAATGCAATTAATGTCATAGAAGTGTATTAAAGATGGCAATATTCTCATCATAATAAATGATAGGGAGGGAGGTGATGCTAATTATGAGTATATTTTAGGAAAACAAGAATTCCATCCACCCACAGAAGGAGAGAAACAAAAACTCCTGCTTGACTTGTCCAAAGCTCCCGCTACAGTCTAGAGGAGATTCAACAACTGCGAGGCATCCTTCGGGTGTTCCCACCCAGCCTCAGGAGCCCTTGTTCTACATTCTTTTGCCAGAGGGGAAGGTCAGCATTTAGCTTGCAGAGCACAGCTAAACTGAAATGAGGATTTGTAAGGCCAGAGCAATGGGCCTGAAAGCAAGCACAGTCCAGGGAAGCGACCATAGGGACAATCAGAGAACAACTGCGCAGGAAGTACAGTGAAACAACCGCTCTGCTGAGGGGACCACAGAGACTCCATCACCTCTGGAGAGGACTACAAGCCATCTAGCTCCTGTGGGAAAGGGAGGAGCGCGGGGGGGGGGGGGGGGGGTTGGACTTCTGACCTTCTGACTTAAGGCTGCATTGAATTGCTACGGATAGTGATGCCTACCTGTAGTCCCAGGGACTTGGAAGGCTTGAGTATAGGAGAGCCTGGGCAACTTATGGAAACCCTCTCAAAACAAACGTAGGGTGTGCTAGAGCCGTACGTCAGATAGTAGAGTGCTTGTCTAGCGTACTTGTAGCCCTAGGTTCAATCGCCAGCAGCGCATAACACTGAGCGTGGGGCCAATGAGATGGCTCAGTGGGTAAAGGTGGTTACCATCAATCCTGATGACCTAAGTTCAATACCAGAGACCCACAGTGATGGGGAGAACCGAAGGCATCTGACTTCTACAAGTTGTCCTCTGACTTCCAAATATGTGCTGTGGCACGTATGCAGTACACACACACACACACACACACACACACACACACACACGTACTCACACACACACGCATGTTTTTAAAATAAAAAATAAAACATACACACAAATAAATGTTTTAAAAATAAAGCAGGAATGATATACACATCCCTTCCCAGCACTCAGGCAGTGGGGGGGAGGGGGGGTAGAGGTAGGAGGATCCGAAGTTCAAGGTCATCCTCTAGTAGGCGGTGGTTGAATAGGCCAGCCTTTTATCTTCCTGAGAGCCAGGCTTCAAAACAAAAGAAAAACTGGAGAGGTCCTCTGAGTCACACACCCTGAGAACGCATTAGATAAGCCAGCTCCATTCCCCTACGGTTCCCCACAGCTAGGAGGTATTTTGTAACCTGTTTTTCACAGGGTTCCAGATCATCTCAGTGCTCTGGGCAAATAAGAGTTACAGTTAAATACAGTCACTTACAAGTTTTCGCTTTAATTTGCTTTTTCCTTGGAGGAACGTGCATCCTTCCACTTGGCTTAGGATACCCAGTAAACCTCTCTGTTCTGTCCCAGCCCTGCTTGCCTGCTCTTATTCAGGTCCCAACAAATAGATCCTCACATCCACGTGGGGACTGGCCTCTTCACCTTCTGCGTCTGGTTCCTACAGTGCCAGGAATACAGCAAAACTCAGAGATAATATACCTGCTACTCGATTTAAGCTTTCTAGACCATCAGGTTGGAGTCCTGTGTTGGCTGAGAGGCATGAGTGTCTCTGCATCCTTGACCTTACTCCACACTGTGGTTGCAGCAGGGCTGGGGGTTAGGTTACTTCCCATTTACTGCATCCTTTTCGCATTTGGGAAATGGCTTCCTATGCTCATGTGTTTTCAGTCACACAGTTGCTCTCCCCACCCCATCCCCCACATGCCCGCTATGGTTTGTTGGGATGCTGACATAGGCTTGTTGGGCTGCACCCTAGTCAGTGCCTTATGTACATACATTGCGCTGTGTCTTTCCTCTTCTCTGCTACACCTCAGCATCACAGCTCAATGTCTCAGCTTCATCCCCTCAAACACGTCCCACGATCCATGATCAACAGCTGTCTGTAGCCTGGCTCTGATAAAGGATCTCTTCTTCTTTTTAGCAGCAATTAAACAACCAAATTCACCCAGTGGTGGCGGCACATGCCTTTAATCTCAGTATTTGAATCAGGGATTAAATCCCAGACCTATCTCTGTGAGTTCGAGGCCACCCTGATCTACAGAGCTAGTTCCAGGAGAGTCAAGACTACACAAAGAAAACAAACAAAAAATAATCAAATTTGAAATTCAAGCTTGTTCCTCTTAAATGAAAAGGGGAATTCTTGACCATTGTTCCAAAAAGATGAAGATTACAAAAATGAGGAGAAACACCTTCAAGAATATTCCTTATTTCCAGTTACTTTTTAAGTTAAACAAACCCCAAAATATTTCCAGGATAATGGATTCAGTGCATGCTGAGGACTCTGGCCGAGAAAAGGTGCCACAAAAAGTAGCTGAAAGCATCTGCAATTTAGTTTTTCCAAAATCCAACTGAGGGACTGGAAGGATGGCTCAGTGGCTAAGAGTATGCACACTGCTCTTACGGAGGACCCGAGTATGGTTTCCAACACCCACATCAGACACCCCCCCCCCCAGTAATCCCAGCCCCTGGAAATCCAGAGCCCTCTTGTGGCCTCCACGGACTCCGCACTCATGTGCACTGACACGCACACATACAATGCGCATGTGCAGCTATACACACATCTACATACAATTAAAATGTTCAAATCTTGAAATTAAAACTCTAACTGAGACTGGTAGAGAGTGGCTCAGTGATAGAATGTGTACTTCCCATGTTTTATTTCTGGCCCTTACACTATATTCCTCCTGCCTTGCAAAAACATTAGTATTAGTATTAGACAATGGAAGCAGCCATTACAGGAAAACTAGAACTTTGTTGGGCTTCCTTATACTTATTTTCAGTTCAATACTGTTTTACTTGTTCTGTATTTAATCTTATTTTTAGAATGTTAGAAAACATCATAGCCACCTCCCTACACAGGATCTCTGTTTTGGCTTTGTTTTGTTTTGTTTTTGAAATGGGGCCTCACCACGTAGCCAAAGCTGACCTTGAACTGCTGGTCCTTAGCTACCTGAGTTCTAAAATTGCAGAAAGGAGCAAGAGCCACCACAGTTTCAGTGTTTTTTTTTTAAAAATAAAACCCTAAGTGGTCAAATTTTTTGTAGGGGCCTATGGATTCCTGAAGCACCCCTTTGACATTTGGGTTCTGCAGTTGGTGAGGGCCAGGTTGAGACATGGGCTTTTCTTTGGTGTAGAGGCTAAACAAAGTAAATTCAAAGTCAGAATAGGGCTAAGACTAAAGAAATCCATGTTCGAGTTTCTGTGAGTCACAGAAAAGCAACTTAAGTTCAAAGAACAAGCATTTGGATATACATATATATATTATATATATATATTATATATATATATATATTGAAAGTTCCATAAGGAGGTTTCTATGCAATTATGTCAGAATAAATTGATGAGAAAATAAACAAGTCAACGCTTCCTTCAAGTGTATCCACGTAAATGAATGTGTGCACCCAAAGAGCAGACCAGGAATAGGGTTAGTTGGCAAGGAAAGAAGAGAGTTTGTTCTGAGCAATAGCTAGAGCACCTCCATGTGTACCAGGATACCCAAATTTGACTTTGTCTGGGGTGGGCCCCTGGGTGCTTGTGATGGGAAAAGCAGTCTATTCTTCATCCCATAGGCACCAACTTGGGCAGCTGTGAAATTAGGAACCTATGTCACTTGGACGTTTGTGGGTGTGGAAAAACCAAAGGACTCTGCATCAGGAAGAGCTAAGAACACACGGTGCCATGTGGGAGCTCAAAGCCCCGTGACAGAAACCAGGATCAGAAAGGAAGAGGCAGGCAAGCATCCAAGAGAGCCTCCAGTATTTACCCACTATTTGACTTGACTTCTACATGTTGCTACAGCATCACAGGGAAAAAATCCTTTCTGCAAACACGAGAAATGTGACCTCCAAAGATGATGTTAATTGTACAGATTGGTTCAAAGAACACTCTAATTGCCATGTCCCTAGCACTTTATTCCTGTAAATTGTTTCTGAAGCTGATGCCAATAGACAGCGACCCTGAGAGCTCTGGGGCGACCATCCTCCACCCAGCAGAGGTGTTCAGCCTGTTTCTTGTCTCTGCTGCTAGCTGCCCAGGGCTTCCTACAAAGAAAAGGAGAAGGACCCAAAGTTGGCCAAAGTTGTACGGAGAGCTGGGATCTGAGGAAGTCTAGCCAGGGAGAGAGTCACGGGAAGAAGAAGCCTAACTATCCACTAAAAATAAACTCCACACGTGCGCCAAAGAACAGGCTCCATAGGCTCATACGCTGTCAGGCCCTGCTGCCACAGAGCTCGTCAGCCTGGGCTCTTGGTCACCTAAAGTTGCACCCCCACTACGCTGTCTACTAAGCTTGTCCACATAGATGCCAGAAGTGAACCTCAAAATAAATAAACTAAAAACCTATCCTTAAAAGTTTTAATTAAAAGCTGTGTGGTGTTGGGGTTGGAGAGATGGCTCAGAGGTTAAGAGCATTGCCTGCTCTTCCAAAGGTCCTGAGTTCAATTCCCAGCAACCACATGGTGGCTCACAACCATCTGTAATGAGATCTTGTGCCTTCTTCTGGCCTGCAGGCATGCAAACAGAACATTGTATACATAATAAATAAATATTTTTAAAAAAAAGATAAAAGGGGGGCTGGAGAGATGGCTCAGTGGGTTAAGAGCATTGCCTGCTCTTCCAAAGGTCTTGAGTTCAATTCCCAGCAACCACATGGTGGCTCACAACCATCTGTAATGAGGTCTGGTGCCCTCTTCTGGCCTGCAGGCATAGACACAGACAGAACATTGTACACATAATAAATAAATATTAAAAAAAAATTTTAAAAAAAAGATAAAAGCTGTGTGGTGGTAGCGCACGCCTTTAATCCCAGCACTCGGGAGGCAGAGGCAGGTGGATCTCTGTGAGTTCGAGGCCAGCCTGGTCTACAAGAGCTAGTTCCAGGACTGGCTCCAAAGTTACAGAGAAACCCTGTCTCAAAAAACCAAAAAAAAATTTTTTTAATTAAACAATTTTTAAAGAAAATCCTAAAAATAAAATGAGGAGTAAAATTTTGTTCTGGGGCCATCTTAATGAGTGTTTACACTAATTGATAGCAAAATAGCAGCTGAAACTTGATTATATTAAATAAAACATCTCAACTTGAATCATTGCCGTTTTTCAAAAATCTCTGTCTGTGATTTTTTTTCTAATTACCCATTTTAAAATTCTCTTGAATTTTCTAAAAATACAAGATTGTTTCCAGACTGGAGAGATGATCCAGTGGTTAACAGCATTGGCTGCTCTCACAGAGGACCCGGGTTTGGTTCTCAGCACATGGCTGCTCACAGTGATCTAGGTAACCCCAGGAGATCCCGTTGTACTCCATGGGCGCTGAACACATATGATACACAGATACCCATGCAGGCAAAACACTCATACACATAAACTAAAATACATAAGTCTTTAAAATAGATGAATATATAATATTTGCATTAATTCATTGAGAGTTTCTAGCATGCGTACAAGCATTTGGGACATATTCACCCTCCACTCCTCCCCCTAACTCTTCTTAGATGTACTTCCTCCCTTTCCAGCTTCTTTGCCTTTTCTGTTTGTTCTAATCCACTGAGTACGATTTGTCCTGCCCTGGGTGGAGGTGCCTGGTTGATCTACTAGGGGCCGCAACTCTGAAGAAAATTCCCTCTCCTTCCCCTAGAGACCACCAACTGACAATAGTTCCTCAGCTGGGCTAGAGCTCATGAATGTTTCCCGCCTCCAGGCTGTAATATTGACTGGCTCTATCTTGTGCCGGCAACCACAGATGCTATGAGCTACAGAGCACAGAAGTCCCATCAGAATCTCCTGTTAGCTGTCACCACAAGTCTGTACATTTAGAGAAGGGTCCTGTCTTATTTAGAATTGGCTGGATGAATACATTGTGGGTAAATGAATGAACGAACTAGGAGCATGGCCAAAAATACTGAGGGGAAGGGGATACCTGCCGATCTTGTATTCTCAGCCCTTCCTGTTCCTGATTTCCCCACCCTGCTGGTTCTCCCCCCCCCCCTCAGTTCGCTTCACACTCACACTACCCCTTTTCTGCTTCTCTAGGTCACAAGTTCAAGTCCCTCCTGGACACTCAGCAGAGGTAGCAGGGTCCTTGACATTCTTGTTCTGAGTGGAACATTTCTTTCGTGGTACCAGCCTACCATTAGCCAGATGCCACACAAAGTACACTGGAGACATTTGATTTCATCGCGTAGCCGAACAAAGGGAAGCTTTTATACTCTAAATGCTAGCGGAGCTGTCCCTAGGAGATGGGGTGCTCTCTCTGCTCCTTGTTCAAAAGCGTTGTGCTGCCTAAGGGCCCTTGCCTTCCACAGCCCCACTCAGGGCCTTCATGAAAGACTCCTTAAAACCTAACTCATTCCACTCGGAGGAGGATCCAAGACTTTTTGTATTTTTTCTAATTAATGTTTGTATGTGTATCCATGCATGCGTGCATGCATGTGTGTGTGTGCATGCGTGTGTGTGTGTGTGTGATATGTATAGGTACATACACCATGACATACCTGTGGAGGTCAGAAGATAGCTTAGTGGCGTCTTCTGTCTCCTTCTACCTCTATGTATATTCTTGGACTCAAACTCAGGTTGTCAGGTTTGCGCAGCAGCAGCAGCAGCAAGTACTTCTACCCGCTGGGCCAGGCCTAAGCTTTGACTTCCTAGAAGGCTTTGCACTGAGCACACCTGAGTGATGATGACGGGAGACTGGGACTGGGCCACCTACTGTAGCTTATTTTCCCAGACCCCGAACTCTCCTCTCGCCCTCTCTAGCCAGTCTCAAGGGACTGGCGTCACTGTATCCTGCCTGTCACAGATGGAGCATTTGAAAATCTCTGCCTGGGAATGGAGGGAAAGGCATTTTCAGAAATATTCAAAGCATGCCTCTTTGCTTCTCAATGAGAACCAAAGCTGAGGATGTGACGTTTATGGGACATGTCAGGGGAAAAGATTGCTTTTCTTAAAATACATTTGTTAAATGATAGGTAAAACAGCAAGCGGATGGGAACCTACAACTGGGAGACATCACAGGAAGAGGGAAATACGAATTTTATTATAAACACATGGATTTTATTATTTCTCCCCGTGAGGATCGGGGCTGGGAATCCGCAGCTGTGAAAAGGCAAGGAGCGAAAGCAGTATTTTTAGCCATGTCACTGGGAAATATACCTTCTCCTGCACGGCTGCCCATTTCTCTGAACTAGACCCTCTTGGAGTCTCTGCACAGCAAAGATGAATATCCATATTAAACAAATGTCTAGGAGGCAGCCATTCCTCCTGTCCTGGAAAACACCATCCGAAACAGAACTGGGCTGGTGCCCAGCTCCACCCAGGCCCGGCTTGTCCGCCAGGCTCCAGCAGTTGGGCTGCTGTCCTTCCCAGCATGCACCTTGGAAATCACGCATGACACCCTCATCTCCCACAATTCTAGTTCTACCCAGCCGTAAGCCCTATTGGTTCTTTTTCCAGAAGCTTCTCTGATTGAGTACAAATAGCAAAAGCAGCCATGCTGTGGGGGTCCTATAGGCTTTGGAACGCTGCTTTTGAGTGATCGCCATTATCGCTCCTACCAAGACCACTTTCCCAGGAAGAAAGCGAGAGAATCAGTCCCAGCTTACAATAGCTCCAAGGGTGTTTTTGTTTGACTCTATAAAGGGCTTTGCTTAGCCTGGGGCTGCAGTTCAGTTGGTAGAGGGCTTGCCTAGTGTGCGTGATTCCTGAGTTTAATTCTTAGCACCACATAAAACTGGGGACTTGGAAGGGAGGTGCAGGTAGATCAAATGGGAATTTAAGGTCATCCTCAGCTGCTTACTGAATCTGAGACCCTGCCTCAAATTAGCAAGCAAACATACAAATATACACACAAAATATAGCACCTTACTAATAGAATATACCTAAGAGCTCTCTCTCTCTCTCTCTCTCTCTCTCTCTCTCTCTCTCTCTCTCTCTCTCTCTCATCTTCTCTCTCAGTCTTTCCGTATGCATGTGTGTGTGTGCATGCAGATGTGTGGTATGTGTGATGTATGTTTGTATACATGTTCACACCTGCATGCAGAAGCACATGTGGAAGTCAGAGGTCAATATGAGGTGTTTTCTTCTATTACTTTCTTTCTTATTTGTTTGTTTGTTCATATTTATTAACTTATTTATTTTTGAGACAAGGTTTCTCTGTGTAACACCCTTGGCTGTCGTGGAACTCACTCTGTAGTCCAGGCTGGCCTCGAACTCACAAAGATCTGCCTGCCTCTGCCTTCGCGCAAGTGCTGGAATTAAAGGCGTGCACCACCCACCACCCGGCTCTTCCTTATTTTAAAAAGCATTATTACTGCTATCCTCCATGCATGATGAACGTGTGCGAATGCGGCCACACATGTGCCATGGTGGACTGTGGAGATGGCAGCCCTTTTCCAGGAGGCAGTTTCCTCCTCCCACCATGGGCTCCAGGGACCGCAGACAGTTCCTCAGGCCCCTTCAACAAGTGCTGCTCTGCTGAGCCATCTCACTTCTTCACTGGCCTCAACTCTTTTTTTTTAATTTATTTATTTATTATGTGTACAACATTCTGCTTCACACACACCGGAAGAGGGCACCAGATCTCATTACAGATGGTTGTGAGCCATCATGTGGTTGCTGGGAATTGAACTCATGACCTCTGGAAGAGCAGTCAGTGCTCTTAGCCTCTGAGCCATCTCTCCAGCCCCCCTGGCCTCAACTCTTAAGTGGCCAACTAATTTTGCCAGATCAAGCCATTAGTCTCCTGTCACCAAGCCCCACCATGCCTATCTTTTCACATGGATTCTGAAGATCCAAACTCGAGTCCATAATATTTGCATAGCAAGCGGCTGCCTACTGGATCCCTCCTCAGTCCCCAGGAGAACCTGTCACATTTTGAATTTCTTTGCAGTACTCAGTGTTGAGCCTAGAGCCTTATACTAACTAAATTACGTTCCCAGCTCCCCTTAACTTTGGCTTTCAAGATAGGGTCTGGTTAATTTGCCCTGAATTAGTGGTCTGGAATTCACTCTGTAGCACTGGCAGGGCTGGAGCTGGCTATCCTCCTGCCTCGGTTTCTTGAGTAGCTAGAACTAGAGGCCTATGGAGAGCAGGCCTCACGGGACAGGATGTGAGGTGGAGGAAAACAACTCCTTTGTTCACCGCGTTTCCACAGCAGCCAGAGCTGCTGTCCAGAGGGCTGAAAGTCTTCCATCATGCCTTTCCGTCTAGTCATTTACTCAGCTTGTCCCCTGAAGTCAAGTAGTTTCTTCTTTGTGGCATCCTGAACCAAAAGAGCCTGGAGCAAGTGGGAGTGACAGGCACTTTATTACCGACATGTCATCGCCTACAGGGGACTGCTCTGCCAGCAAGAATGCCATTTCTCCAGCCACTTTACAAATGACCGAATTACGGGTTTGCTCAATCTTTCACACTGCCAGGCTCAACATTGTTGTCTGCTTCTCTCATTACCCTTGGCATGCTTTCTGCCCTGGGGAAGGAAGAATTCTCTGGGGCTTGCTTCTTCCTAGGGGCTCTAAAATATGCCTTCTTTTCAAATGAAAATTGTCTATGGTCCCTAAAGACTGTTACCTTTACCCTTGCCCACACACCCACGGCACCGCTGGGGTCTCAGCCCTGTGCAAAATGCTGAAGGCCATGTTTACATTCTGGTCCTTGTTTTCAAATTGTTTCTTAGCAAAATATTGTCATTTGGGGGAAACAATTCTGTCAGGAAGTCATTTCAGGTGTAAGCACGCGTGCACACGCACACACACAATTCACAGTATTCCCCACAAATAACAAACAGCCTGTGAAGCCCTTCAGTGGGACTCCAAGAACTGCCATTTGGAAGGAAGGTCAGGAAGTAGAGTATAAACATCTGGTGTTGGAAAGGCCTGGAGGCTGCTTGCAGATGTTGAAAACCATAGACTCCAGGGCCTGGCCCCGGACCCCGGAGCACTGTCTCTTTGCTGGTTCTCAGGATTGGATTTTTGGCTTCTGGGGTATTGAGTCATCCAGTCCTCAACTAACACTGGAGATGGGCCTCAGACTTGTGGACTATTTATCAAGGTGATGGGCCATTTTCACTGACTTACCTCTCCCCTTGATTTTTTTTAATTAGCCAAAGTGCTAATTTGCTTCTAGTTTCTTTGAATAATTGGTGCTGGGAGGTCCTGGACCCTCCAGAAGGGTTCCTTGGAAAGTTGCTGGTTCCATGGGCATTTGCAGGAGTGGGGTTACCAGGGTAGGTCCCTTACCATTCCTTCCTGCAATGTGTGTGCAAACAAGTACACGGACATCTGGAGTGTCTGAGCAAGATGATGCTGACAGCCATGGGCTCTTTCCAAAGCAGCTTTCACTGAAAGGGCCCCCACATGTTTTGATCAAAAATTAACTACTTAACATCTCCAACACACCTGCATCCTGACTCACAGCCATCAGCTAGCTCTCCCTGGATGAAATGTCAGCCCAGCTAGCGTAACATTCCCATGCGGAAGCTCTAATTGCTGGAGTTGAACATTGATGGACAGTTTTTGGTTAACATCCAAGGTTTTACACTGTAATGAAATCTTCGCTGGAGACTCCATTGATTCCCAACCTCCCCGGCTTTTCCATCTAATTGAAAAGGTGATGCATGTCGGCCTATTTCTCAAGTGCAGGCCACAATTTATAAGGTATATTCATTTTGCCACTGGCTGGGCACAATGGCACACATGCCTGAAATCCCAGCACTCAGAGGAGGCACAGCAAAAGGTTCGGAGTACAAGGTCGTTTTTGGCTACACAGCAAGTGGGAATCCAGCCTGAGCTACCTGACATGCTGTCCCCCACAAAAATAAAATAGAATAAGGGCCGGGGATGTAGTTTAGTTTGTAGAGTACCTGGCTAGTGTCTTAGGTTTTTATTGCTGTGAAGGGACACCATGGCCATGGCAATTCTTATAAAGGAAAAGCATTTCATTGGGGTGGCTCACAGTTTCAGAGGGTTCAGTCCATTATCATCATGGCCGGGAGCATGGCAGCAGCAGGTAGACATGGTGGTG
This sequence comes from Microtus pennsylvanicus, assembly GCF_037038515.1. Classification (NCBI taxonomy): domain Eukaryota; kingdom Metazoa; phylum Chordata; class Mammalia; order Rodentia; family Cricetidae; genus Microtus; species Microtus pennsylvanicus. The sequence continues at coordinate 1,643,246 of NC_134601.1, read as the reverse complement.
CTGGCTACATCTTGATCAGAAGGCAACAGGAAGTGGACACACTTCCTCCAATAAGACCTTACCTACTCCAACAAAGAAAGCCACACCTCTTAATACTGCCATTCCCTGTGAGCTTATGGAGGGGCCAATCACATTCAAACTACCACATTGAGCATGCACAATACCTTGGGCTGTGTCTCCAGCACCATAAAAACTAAGCATAGCTGGGCATACAGGTAACCCCAGTACTCAGAAGGTGGAGCCAGCAGGATCTTTCAAGGCCATCATGACTACTGTAGGGAAGTTGAAGTCAGCCCAGGCTACTTGGGAAAAATCTGACTACACATTGTCTCAAAAATAAATAGGCTCGGTGGCGCACGCCTTTAATCCCAGCACTCGGGAGGCAGAGGCAGGCGGATCTCTGTGAGTTCGAGACCAGCCTGGTCTACAGAGCTAGTTCCAGGACAGGCTCCAAAACCACAGAGAAACCCTGTCTCGAAAAACCGCAAAAAAAAACTAAACAAATAAATAAATAAATAGGCTCATCAGCATGGCTCACCAAGTAAAGGTGCTTGCCCAGAAAGCCTAGGTCCCTGAATTTTGATCTCCTGCCATTCCTGAGAGGCTCTCACCTGTGTGCATGCTCATGCACACACAATAATAATAAGTAAAATTGAAATTTAAGCCAAGCATGGTGGCACACATTTTTAACTCCAGCACTTAGGAGGCAGAGGCAGGTGGGTTTCTGTAAGTTCAAGTCCAGCCTAATCTACACGGCTAGTTCCAGGATAGCTAGGGTTACATAGAAAGACCTTATCACAAGCCAAAAGTTTTAAAGAAAATTTATGTAAGACTAAGTAAATAAAATGTGAAGGCAGATTGTTGTGCTGGGGGGTATAGCTGGTGATAGCTAGTGGAGGCTCACAATTAGCACACACCAAAAGTTTAAGGTAGAGGCAAAAAGTAATGGAATTCGTTTTGGATGGTGAAACGGTCCCTAAACATGAACTAAGATGCTCAATGTTGGACCCAGCCATGACAAGCTCAATAGAGGCCTGAGTCTCAGTAGTTTACCCTAGGGCAATACCTGGTTCCAAGAAAGACCACAAACTGAGACCACACTGGCACCACCCAGAACAGACCATCCAAAGGAAATTCCTAATGTTCCAACCGCTGAAGACAGGATCACCTGCCAGCACACGCCCATCACTTTTCACCAGGACACCCCTAGACAAATGTCAGCTAATCAGGGGTCCTGAACCTTAGAATTCTCTCACCCCTACCTCTGCTATTATAAAACTTCATCCCAACTGAACTTGGGGCTCTCCTGTCGAGCCAATACATTGGACACACGGAGAGTATGTGTTCAAACTTGAATAAGAATAAAGGCTCTTTGCTTTACATCCAGGGCTTGGTCTTCTAGTTGGTTTTTTGGGGACACTGTGATCTGGGCACAACACTCAATAGATGTCCTATACCATGCTTTCCACCAGCCTAGGTAAAATGGGGTGTAGCCAGCTCCCTGGAACTAAAGTACCGTGAAGACGTCAGCTAGGAGAATCAGAAGGAAAAGATGAGTCCAGGAAAGGACAAAAAACAACCCCTTCATTGGAGAACATCATACAGGACATGGCCTTGTTTCCTCTTCCTTTTCTGTCCTTTCATTTTCCAATACATGGAAAGGTCCTCTTGCCTCCTGCAGACAGGTCCTTTCCCTATCATCAAAATGGCAAGTCTCCAGGAGTTCAACCTGCAGCAGACACCTTAGGAGTGGGGTTCCAGTCGAGCTGTTGGAATGGCTGAGTTTGTTGTCGACTATTTGTTTTACCAGGCAGAGATGTGTTCCATTTGTTCCTGCTGCATTTGGTCAAGATATGTTCCATTTGTATTAAATAAATAAATAAATAAATAAATAAAGCTAACCTTGGCTCAGGGAGTTAGATTAGCAACTGGCTAACTTTCTCTTTGCGGACACCCCAGAAGCCCCTCCCTTCCACACCACTCCAACTAAAAAACAAACAAACAAAAGTCCCACGTTAAGCTCCTCCCTGCTACTTCCTGCCAATCAATTGTTAACTCTGCCTCTCTGCTCCCAGGTTAACTTTATTTAAATAATGCAAATGCACCATATCTTTACATAGTTAACAAACACAACACGAGCAAGTGTAACACATCTTTGTGTAGTTAAACATTTTCCAACAGGTGTTAGCGTTAGCATTGTTTTCCTCCTCATTGGAGTTCAGGCTAACCTCAGCTACACAGTCATGCTACTTTGCAATTGTTTAGCTCTCCCTAGTCTCCCATGCTTCTCACTGGGCACAGTGACCAAGCCAAGGGGTACCACTTCTCAAATCACCAGCCAGCTTGCCCTCACCCAAGAAGGCTGCCTTGCAAGTGGCCTTACAAAGAAAATACGTGTCCTTTTCCATCTCGAACTTAATGGTGTGTATATTTCCAAACATTTCTTGTCATCATCCACGCCCTCCCCGACATGCGTAGACACGGGCACACATGCTGGCATCGACAAAGCACGTCCTGCCTTATTTTCATGCTCTTGGTGTTGAGCCTTTCCCTCTTCTGAGACTCTCCTACAATGTGTCAATTTGGGGATGTCCTGTTCTCTTCCCTTGCCTTCTGTGTATCTGTGGATGGATTCAGTTAGTTTGTAGTTTTGGTGATGGAACTCACGCTATGGAAGTAGTCTACCACTGTGATAGTGTTAATTGTCAACTTGACAGAATGAAGAATTGCTTGGGAGATGGCTCTCTAGGTATGTCTATGAGTGACTCTATTATGCTGATGGATGTAGAAAGAGCCATTTTATTTTTTTAAAGTTTTTTTTAATATTTATTTATTATGTATACAATATTCTGTCTGTGTGTATGTCTGCATGCCAGAAGAGGGCACCAGACCTCATTACAGATGGTTGTGAGCCACCATGTGGTTGCTGGGAATTGAACTCAGGACCTTTGGAAGAGCAGGCAATGCTCTTAACCACTGAGCCATCTCTCCAGCCCGAAAGAGCCATTTTAATTATGGGCGAGATCATTTCCGAGACAGGCTCCTGGACTGTCTAAACCAGAAAAAGCCACCTAAGCACTACCGAGCATTTTTCTCTCTGCTTTTGCACTGTTGCAGCAATATGGCCAGAAACGTCAACCTCCTGCTGCTTTGACCTCTCTGTCGTGATGGACTGTACCTTGAACTTGGAGCCAGAATAAGCCCTTTCTCCCTTAAATGGCTTTTGTCAGAGGATTTTTATCAAAGCAATAGAAGAAAGGAACTAAGGTGGTGGCACACACCTTTAATCCCAGCACTCAGGAGGCAGAGACAAGGAGATCTCTGAATTCGAGACCAGCCTGGTCTACAGAGTGAGTTCTAGGGCAGTCAGGGCTGTTACATGAAACCCTGTCTCAAAAAAGTTTCCCATTCCCAAGCTAATGCTTCGCTTCGTGAGCATCCACCCAGGCACTTGCCTTGAAAACCTGGCACTCATCTTTGACGTCCCTCTGAATTGCTATACTTTACCAGTGTGATCCAGTGGTACTACTTGAAAAATCACCTAGACTTTCTACTGACTTCTTCTTCACCCTTTCATCCATGGTCCATACTTGATCCGAAGCAGGCTACTCCTTTCTCTTAACTGACCTACCGCTGTCTATCTTCCCTCTCCTCTCAGCCAATACTTCTAATATGTATTACGCATTATGACCATCATCCCTACGTTACTGAGTTTGATGCCCTACGTCATTGGAGTTTGAGCTGTTGGAGGACAGAATCACTGTTTTGGCTGTGGTGGTGGTGGCGGCAACACTGCTGCTGGGAACGGACTCAGGGCCTTCAGGACCTGACTCCAGATGCTGAGCAAGTGTTCTACATGCCAGCAATAGTCCTCACCTTTAAGCTGATCTACCTTCCACTCAGAGTAAATGGATACGTATTCTTCTTCCTAGCTACATCTGACAGAAGGGCTGTAAAGCACAGTGCCCTGCCTAGGTACTAGAATTCTAAAAGGCAGATAATACCAATTGTTGGAACAACTGGAATTTACTTACAATGCTAAGCAAAGAATAAATAGACACACATTGAAAAACCATCTAGCATCAATATATAGAGATATGTAGATATGCTTCTCCTGTGAGCCAGCAAAAATTACCCTTATCTTCTCAATATAAATGTATGCACATGGAAACCAAAAAGATATATGTGAGAATATTCATGCAGCACTGTTCACAATAATTCCCAAGTGGAAATGATCCAAATGTCTATTAAAAATGGCTGGGCTAGAGAGAAGGCTTAGTGGTTAAGAGCCGGTTAAGAGCTCAGTGGTTAAGACTGCTCTTCCAGAGGACCCAGATTCAATCCCCAACACCCACATGGCAGCCCACAACTATCTATAACTCCAGTTCCAAGGGATCTGACACCTTCACATCAATGCACATCAAATAAAGTGAAATAAACTTAGGAAAGAATGCCTACCACAAAGCATTTAGAAGGGAAGAATTATTTCTATTAAATAACAAAACACACACACACATACACACACAAAGCTAAGCATGGTTGTACACACCTTTAATCCCAGCACTCAAGAGACTGAGACAGGCAAATCTCTGTGAGGTCAAGGCCAACCTGCTCTACAGGGTTAGTTACAGGACAGCCAGGACTACACAGAGAAACCCTTTTTCTCCCTCCCCCCCTGCCTTTTTATCCAAGACAAGGTTTCTCTGTGGCTTTGGAGCCTGTCCTGGAACTAGCTCTTGTAGACCAGGCTGACCTCGAACTCACAGAGATCTGAGTGCCTCTGCCTCCCGAGTGTTGGGAATAAAGGCATGCACCATCACTGCCCAGCTAGAGAAACCCTGTTTCTAAAAACCACAAAATAACAACAAAAGAATGAATTTAACTATTAAAATGTTGAGTGAAAGAAATCAGACACAGGAAACTCTAGGGCACAGGGGTAGTTTGGAGTGACAACACGAATGTTACCTTTGAGGTTAGTGACCATCTTTGGAGGAGAGCAAGTGACTGGGGAAAGAGATCTAAGGGGATGTCTGGAATGCTTTTGGTTGTTTGTTTGTTTGCTTGCTTGCTTTCAGAGATGGTCTTGGGGCTAGAGAGATGGCTCAGAGGTTAAGAGCACTGTTTGCTCTTCCAGAAGTCCTGAGATCAATTCCCAGCATCTCTATGGTGGCTCACAACCATCTGTAATGAGATCTGCTGCCTTCTTCTGGCCTCCAGGGATACATGCAGGCAGAACGTTATATATGTAATAAACAAAACTTTAAAAAAGAGAGAGAGAAAATCAGGTGTTCGTAGGTTTATGGGTTAAAGTCAGGGTCTTCTATTCGATTCCATTGGTCGACTTCTCTGTTTTTATGCCAATACTAAGCTGTTTTCAATACTATAGCTCTGTAGTAGAGTTTGAAGTCAGGGATGGTAATGCCTCCAGATGATCCTTTATTGGAGACAGAGACAGAGACCCACATTGGAGCACCGGACAGAAATCTCAAGATCCAAATCAGGAGCAGAAGGAGAGAGAGCACGAGCAAGGAACTCAGGACCGCGAGGGGTGCACCCACATACTGAGACAATAGGGATGATCTATCGGGAACTCACCAAGGCCAGCTGGCCTGGTTCTGAAAAAGCCTGGGATAAAGCTGGACTTGCTGAGCATAGCGGACAATGAGAACTACTGAGAACTCAAGAACAATGGCAATGGGTTTTTGATCCTACTGCACGAACTGGCTTTGTGGGAGCCTAGGCAGTTTGGATGCTCACCTTACTAGACCTGGAAGGAGGTGGGTGGTCCTTGGACTTCCCACAGGTCAGGAAACCCTGATTGCTCTTTGGGCTGACGAGGGAGGGGGACTTGATGGGGGAAGGGGGGGAAATGGGAGGTGGTGGCAGGAAGGAGGCAGAAATCTTTAATAAATAAATAAATAAATAAAAAAAAGAGAGAGAGAGAGATGGTCTTATGTATTTCATGCACACCTCCAAGTCCTCAATGAAGCAAGGATGGCCTTAAACTCCTCACCCTTCTGCTTCCACTTCCTACTTGAGTGTTGGGATTATGGCTGTGTGCCACCACATGCGGTGTTTCAGTGCTGGAGGTAGAACCCAGGCTGTTGGACATACTAGACAGACACTCTATCAACTGAGATACGGTCTCAGCCCATTATGTTCTGTTTCTTGATCTGGATAATAGTTGCATTGGTGTGTTCAGATGTGAGAATTCATCAATGTTTTATTATGCCTCGTTAAAGGCTTTAAAAACCTGTACTGTGAACAATATCAATCATCCTTTCAACTTTTAAGACTTCTCTTGGGGACTAGAACAAGGCTTGGTGGTTAAAAGCTTGGGCTGTTCTTACAGAAGACCAGCGTGTATTACCTGGCACCATACATATGGCACCTCACAAACTGTAACTCAAGTCCGGTGAATAGGATGTCCCCGCCTGTAACACACAGACATACATATACATTCTGGCAGAAATACTCATACTCATACACACACACACACACACACACACACACACACATGAATGAGAGAGAGAGAGAGAGAGAGAATGAGAGAGAGAGAGAGAGAGAGAGAGAGAGAGAGAGAGAGAGAGAGAGAGAGAGACTCTTGTTGGGTGGTGGATCCCAGGAGGGAGGAAGGGGCAGGGATCTCTGCTTGTTTCAAAAAGCAAACAAAAAAAAATTCAGCAGAATTTCCCTTGCCAGGTTGGGGGTGAGGGTGGGTGGGGTGGTGCACACTTTTAATCCCAGAACTCTGGAGGCAGAGGCAGGTGAATCTCTGAGTTTGAGGCCAGCCTGGTCTACATGAGCTAGTTCCAGGACAGCCAGGGCTACACAGAGAAACCCTGCCTTGAAAAATGAAAAACCAAAAACTAAAAGACTCCTGTGCTGGGATACTCATAAAATAAGGAAACCAAAAGGATTCCAAATATATGCCTCAGGGCTGCGGATGTAGCTCAGCTGGTACAGCACTTGCCTAGCATACAACAAGCCCTGGATTGATCCCAGCACCTCATAAAGTAAGCATGGTGGTTCATGCCTGTGGCTCCAGCACTTTAGAGGTAGAGGCCGGAAGACTAGAAGTTCAAGGTCATTAGCTACATAGTAAGCTCTGGTCAGTCTAGGATACAGGAGATCGACATCCTGTTTCAAAAAAGGAAAAAGAATAAGAAAGATGCAATAGAATTAATTATAGGTAGATTTGTGTTCTCTATTGCATAACATTGTATGTGAGTATACCAGAGGTAAATCCCTTGAATTCCTTTTTTATTAAAAAAAAAATCCTGGACATGCCCTCACAAAGCCTCAGCAGGTGAAGTCTGAGCTCAGTTCTCCCTGGTGCTCAAGCAGAGGAAGAAGGAGAGTGCAGGCTTCCCTAAGGTGCCCCCTGACCTCTACCCTCAAAATGTGGCATGTTCACCCACATACACCACATACTAGTTAATTAATTAGTTAATTAGTATTACATGGAAAGGTGTTTCCACTTCCAGTGTGGACTAATCAGCTGTTAACAGATGGCCTTCTCTTAAGATAACAATGAAAACTTCATCGCGTGATGAAGGTTAATATCCAGGAGGATGACTATGTGTTTTTCTTTGGGTTCACCTTCTTATTTAGCTTCTCTAGGATCATGAATTATAGGCTCAATGTCCTTTATTTATGGCCAGAAACCAAATATGAGTGAGTACATCCCATGTTCCTCTTTTTGGGTCTACTTACCTCATTCAGGATAGTGTTTTCTATTTCCATCCATTTGCATGCAAAATTCAAGAAGTCATTGTTTTTTACTGCTGAGTAGTACTCTAATATGTATATATTCCATACCTTCTTCATCCATTCTTCCATTGAAGGGCATCTAAATTGTTTCCAGGTTCTGGCTACTACAAACAACGCTGCTATGAACATAGTTGAGCATATGCTTTTGTTGTATGATAGGGCCTCTCGGGTATATTCCCAAGAGTGGTATTGCTGGGTCCAGGGGTAGGTTGATCCCGAATTTCCTGAGAAACCACCACACTGCTTCATCAGGCGATGAAAGGAGACAGTGACATAGTCCCACATTGGAGCACCGGACTACAACCCCAAGGTCCAAATCAGGAGCAGAAGGAGACGGAGCACGAGCAAGGAACTCAGGACCGCGAGGGGTGCACCCACACACTGAGACAATGGGGATGTTCTATCGGGAACTCACCAAGGCCAGCTGGCCTGGGTCTGAAAAAGCCTGGCATAAAACCAGACTCGCTGAACATAGCGGACAATGAGGACTGCTGAGAACTCAAGAACAATGGCAATGGGTTTCTGATCCTACTGCACGTACTGGCTTTGTGGGAGCCTAGGCAGTTTGGATGCTCACCTTACTAGACCTGGAAGGAGGTGGGAGGTCCTTGGACTTCCCACAGGGCAGGAAACCCTCACTGCTCTTTGGGCTGATGAGGGAGGGGGACTTGATTGGGGGAGGGGGAGGGAAATGGGAGGCGGTGGCGGGGAGGAGGCAGAAATCTTTAATAAACAAATAAATTAAAAAAAAAAGAACTGTTATACTGTCCCCATGCTAAAAGCAACAAGTATCATTAAGAGAAAAAATATAAATTATGGTATTAAAACAAAAGAACCATGACAGGCTAGATGGCTCAGTGGTTAAGAGCACTGACTGTTCTTCCAGAGGACCCGGGTTCAATTCCCAGCATCCACACGGCAGCTCGCAGCTGTCTGTGACTCCAGTTCCAGAGAATCTGACATTGTACCAATGTGCATGAAATAAAGTTAAATAAAGTTTTAAAAATAAAAAACCAATGAAAACTTCTAGGGAAACTATGCAAAGGCAAAAATAAATGAAAGAACCTGGAGTCTCTGGAGAACAAGAGGAAAGGAACAAGTCCACTTTGAAACTGGAAAATGAGGAATGAGTTTCCTTTTCTTAGAGCTTTACTATAAATAAAGCCTACTGGTGCAAGAAGAAAGCTAAGACTAATAGGAAACCTGCCATCCTTCTATCCTAAAGAACAAGGTATCAGAATTCAAGGTAACCACAGTCATTGGAACAATGCTGAGGGAAAGGAGAAAGACAGATCAAAGAAGTAACATATCCTATCCCTAAACTGTGTCGTGAATCATGAATGATGAATCACGTATGCCTGGGGTACATTCCAGTTACCGTAAAGGTTAAAGATCTTTCTTAACTGATATTTAAGGTTATGTGCACCATAAATGAAGCAAAATTTGTGGTCTAAGACTAAGCTTACTTTAAAACTAAAAACAACAACGCATTTTGGAAGAATACATTACAATCAAAAGCTTCCACAAGCTACCAATTTACATGACAAATATACAATACAAAATTACTTCACGTTTTAAAAAGGCAGGGGCATGTGACCTACCACTTTAAAGAGTAAAAAGTAGCAGTACAGTTCAACTTTGAGATGGCCCAGATAAAAGAATTGCCAGTCAAGATCGCTGTGGAATATTATTTTAAGATGTGTTACACTTGTTTATGCTGTGGAATATTTGTTTAATGATACAAAGATGTGCTGCATTCTTTTATATTGCATTTGTTTGACTCTGTAAAGCTGTGTTACTTTGCCTGTCTAAACCACCTGATTGGTCTAATAAAGAGTTAAACGGCCAATAGCAGGGCAGGAAAGAATAGGCGGGGCTGGCAGACATAGAGAATAAATAGGAAAAAAGGGGAAATTGAAAAGTAAGCGAAGGAAAGGAGGATATTGGGGGCCAGCTATCCAGCAATAGAGAAAGAGTGAAAGTAAGATATACAGAAGTAAGAAAAGGAAAAGTCCAGAGGCAAAAGGTAGACAGGATAAATTAAGAAAAGCTGTCAAGAAATAAGCCAAACTAAGGCCAGGCATTTATAAGTAATAATAAGCCTCCATGTGTGATGCCAATATGTGAAAATACCAACAGAGGCACAAACATACACAATAATCATTTTTCCTCAAAGCTAAAGCTTTGTTCTTAAAAATATGTTCCTTTCACATTATTTGTTAGTTTGTTTATCGGTTTTTCAAGACAGTGTTTCTCTGTGTAGCTCTGGCTGTCCTGGAACTTACTCTATACCAGGCTGGCCTTGAACTCACAGAGATCCGCCTGCCTCTGCCTCCTGAGTGCTGGTTCTTTCACATTTTTAGAGACAGGAATTCATTCTAAAGATCCTGCTGGCCTGAAAGGCATGAAGTCACAGATATCTGTCTGCTTCTGCCCCCAGAGTCCCAGGATTAAATCTGGGCACCACCACATCAAGCTTTAAGAAAATTCTCTAAAAAGGAAATTATTCTTGTATCAATTTTCACCTATTACCAAATCTTCTGTCTTTTCCAGTCAAATGTAATGAAATGGAATGAGCACATTTACTTTGAGATCTATTTTAATCCACACCCTAAAACCTTGGCATGGCCCCGGGAGTGGTGGCGCACTCCTTAAATCCCAGCACTTGGGAGGCAGAGGCAGGCAGATCTCTGTGAGTTTGAGTCCAGCCTGGTCTACAAGAGCTAGTTCCAGGACAGGCTCCAAAGCCACAGAGAAACCCTGTCTCAAAAAAACAAAAAACAAAAAAATAAAATAAAAAATCAAACAAATAAAACCTTGGTCCTTGGTATGTTTAGATGGTTTTTAGTGCCAAGGGATGCATGCACACTCATTATGTGGACAATGCAGAACATCATTTGATATGGAGTCGAAACTGGCCTCAGGAGAGAAGCAGGACATTCCAGCATAGACCAGCAATCAGGAGCTATGGCCTCCCTCAAGTGCTTATGAAAGGCTCAATCTGGACAAGCTCAAAGACTGTGCTTGTGTTAAAACCTCCGTTCATTAACAGAGAGGAAAGGGAGGCTTTTAGTCCTGTCTTCTATAACAGGAGTTTGTTTGTGGCTTTACTGGCACTCTGTGCTTTCTGAATAGTAATACATTGTTCTGGTCTCTACGTCCTTGAAGCCACTTCCAACATTTTATATCTGGGAGGTTGATTAAATAAATCCCTTCCATCCAACTACTGATATTATATTTGGATGTCCTTGCCGGTATCTTTTCTTCCTGAGAATGCAACTATTGGCTGGATATTATTTGACCTTTCTGAAGCTCTTAGTATTTATTATAGAGATAGAGCTACTGACTACTGATGAATTCTCCCTCCTTTTAAACATTGAGATGGGGTCTGGTTATGTATCCATGACTGTCCCGGAACCCTATATACAGATCAGACTGACTTCAAACACACAGAAATCTGACTGCTTTTGCCTCCTGAGTGCTGGGATTCAAAATGGACACCACCAAGACTGGCCATGCTTTAACCTTCTTGAAATGCAACACCTTATGAGGAAAATACCAAAAATGTTAATATACCCTTGTAAATTTTATTAACTGGAAAAAAATAACTAGAAGTCTGTGCACAGAGGCGTTTGATTCACTGCTACTCTAAATGCTATGAGGTTGAAAACAACAGTTACATTAAGAGGGAAACTTTCACCGGGCAGTGGTGGCACACGCCGTTAATCCCAGCACTCGGGAGGCAGAGACAGATGGATGTCTGTGAGTTCGAGGCCAGCCTGGTCTACACAGTGAGTTCCAGGACAGGCTCAAAAAGCTACAGGGAAACCCTGTCTAGAAAAGAAAATCACTTTCCTTGAAGGCAATAGAACGTTAGAATGCCATTGAAATAGATCTGGCGGAAAATCCCTAACAGTATAGACATGCTCATCCTGGTGCTAGGTAGCAGAAGCAAATTACAAAATTACCTGTTTCTCATGGTGTGACTGGGAACACACACGGACTAACTGGTTTGAGGAAACAGGCTGCGCATTTCCTATGTGGCAGATGTGCTACTACTTAAAGGAGTTAGGAGCCAAAGCTATGACCGCTCCAGCTCAGAAAGGTTAAGCCTATGTGGAAGACAGTTGTGCGAGCAAGCTGCAAGATGTTGTGACGCAAAACGTTTCGAAAGACAGAGGGACATTAAGTCTGATGGGGAAGTCAACGAAGAGTTAACAGGGGGCAGTAAGGAAGCAGAATGTGAAGATGGGAATCATTCGTGCCAGGGTAGCAAGGTCAGTTCTTTTGTTCTATTTATTTATTTACTTACTTACATACTTATTTTTTGAGGCAGGGTTTCTCTGTGTAACTGCCCTGGATGTCCTGGAACTCACTGAGATCCACCTGCCTCTGCCTCTTGAGTACTGGGATTAAAGGCACGTACCACCACTGCCCTATACTTGGATGCTCTTTGCATTTGGGTTTTTTATTTTTAATTATTAAATTGGGTCACAGGAGGCCATTTTCATGCAAGGACATGAAGTATTTTTGAGCAGATTTCCCCTTCCTTATACCCTCCCTTTCCGGGTCCCTCTCCCTTCCTGTTAGTCATTTCTTATGCTAAATGTTTGTTTTTCCCAGAGGTGCTGGGATAGAGCTCACTTAGTAGTGCAGCCGGGAGTTCAATCCCCAGCACTGCAGAAACCATAAACAGAGTCCTGGGGTGGACACCTGATCGAGCAAGCGTTCTGAGGAGAAGGCGGGAGGGTCAGGAGTTCTGGGTTATCCTCAGCTACAGAGCTAGTTTCAGGTCAGCCTTGCCTACCTGACACCCTGCCCCCAAATAATGAACAATAACAAAATCCTTAAGTGTTTATAGAAGTACAAAAAAAAATGGGGGACGAGGTGGGGCATGTTGCTCGGTGGTAGAGTGCATCTCTAGCATGTTTAGATCTTGAGTTCTTCCTTGGCATGAAAAAAAAGGTGTAAAAAAGGAACTGTGTATCCGGTTTTATGTGACGCAAACCTCAACTATATTGTACACAAAAAGAGCAATTTCAAATATTCTCTGGGCATTCTTCCCACCCATTTCTCACATAAAAGGGGGATGGCCAAACAGTTCGGGGTTCTGGGTAGGCAGCAGGTTCCCCATCATGACACCACACCAGAAATACCCAGGCTTCCAAGCAGAAGAGCTTCCCCAGCTCCCACGGTGAGGGCTGCGCAGATAACCACAGGAAAAACGCCTCCCGCCCACACAGAGGCTGGAGCCATCGAGAGGAGGATCCAGGGGAATGGGGCCTAGACAATCCCGTGCCCTTTCACAGGGCGACTGGCATTCCTAACTGGTGCAGTACAGGGCTCTTCCTCAGGGCCTCAGGGAAGTGAGGAGCAGCTTGGCACCAGCCTGGGGCAGGAGAGGGGACTGCTGAGATTTGGACGCGGGTAACTCCATTAACTCCTTAGTGCCCGGTACTCAGTTCTCCAACCAGCAGCTTCAGCATCACTTGGGAACTTGTTGGGAAGGCAGGCGGAGACTCAGCCACTCCTCCGTAGGCGCTCTTTCAGAATCTGCATCTTAATAAGCTCCCCAGGTGTTTAGTATACACATTGAAATCAGAGAAACGTTCGTGAGAGGCAGAAGGGACTGAGCCTCCATTTGCAATCCCAGGACTTGCCACAGAGATGGTAATTGCAGGCTTACCTCGGAGCGGGAAAGGCCAGACTAGTGTGGCTAAAAAGCACGTTTCTTGCAGCCCAGCCTTCTAAAATACTCAAAGGGTGGGGTTTCCAGCGAGGATGCCAGGTCTTGCAGCTGTGATAAGCATCCATAAGCCCGGGACTGCCTGTCTTCGTATTCCCTACTATCTTGCCTTCCCGACCTTAGGGTTATAAGGCCAGCACTCAAACTGCACTTATAAGGAGAGAAAATGACGTGTAATTTATGAGCGCAGATCTTAAGTAAGTAGGCAAATTTGCCTTCTAGGCTCAGAATTTCTACTAACTTAGCATTTGGGCTTAGTCAGGCTACGTGAGTTCTCTGAGCCTCAGTTTCCTGAGCCGTGTGACTATAGCACTAAAAAGTCGAAAACAAAACCACCCCGCAGGATTGATGAACATAAACAAGTCAGCATCCAAAATTTGCATAGAAAATACTGAGTACTCAGTAAGCAAGGCCCCCTTTCCCTTTCAACCTTCCCCCTCCTCCAGTGCCTATCTCCAGCCTAGCACATATTTCTTAGGAACCCGTTGATTGTATATTAGGTGATTGATCAAATTAATGGTCCTGGATGCAATGCATTTTAATAAGTGACTTGCTCTTTTTTCCCCCTAAATATCAAAGGAATCTTTCTTGTTAATGGAAACATTTTGGAAAGCCCAGGAAAAGCGCCGAAAAATATCCTGAAGCTACAGAAGCCAGACATGGTGGCATATGTCTCCAACGGCAGGTCTTTGAAGACGCGGACAGGTGGCTGAAGGTACAAGGCCAGCCTGGACAAGTCCGTCGTAAGAGCTTGGCCTCCATTTCTTTTCTAATGCAACCACCTAGATGCATAATATTTACGATAATGTTTCGGAATATTTATTTCCTTGTATGTTTGTGTACATATGTACATGTGTACACATAATAATTAGCTATTATGAGTGCTTAAGTATGTATGCATATACACATAATAATTAGCTAATATAACTCGAGCAGGCTCTAAAGAAAATGAGTCAGATGAGTTTCCTTGCTTTCCAGGTGCTGGTGGAGGTTCTTGAACAGCAGGGCTCCGACCAGTCAAAGCAAGCCCTTTCCCCCAATCCGGTGAGCGGCCTCTGGGATGCCAATGATACAGGTTGTAGGACAGGGCTTTCAAAGACTACGTAGGAGTGGAAAAGGGAGTAAAGGGCCCCAGCAGACACCCCTAATAACAAAAGATTAACAAGGGAAAAGCATAGCAGATTGATTTGATCATAGTTTTATGTGAACTATCCACTTTTGTACTGAGGTTTTATGAAGCACAGACAGTCTTATAGAAATGAGCTTGAACAAAGAGCAAATGCTGATAGACCGAAGGGGGAGACCCAGCGCAGCCTGTCCGTTCAGATTCTTTTTGGCCTCTCTGCAGCATTCCTTCTGGGTATAGCTCCATTCTGTAATGGGGGTGGGGGGAGTGTTGGGTCTTCTGATCTACTATCAGAGAAGATAGGTCAGAGCTTTTTTTTTTATGACTAGCTCCATCCAAGACAAAGAGACAGGGGAAGTCTAGAGTCATATTTTCAAGTTTTATGGCTGGCTTTAGGGGAGAGAGGTCCTGATGCCATGTCCTGCCGTGGGGAAGAGGAATGCTAGTTTATATGGCCTGCCTTGGCAGGGGAGGAAGGGGAGCAGAAGAGCAGAGAGACACTGGGTTCCTCCGGCTGCTTCAGAGCCCCTCATATTGGCATGTGACTTAGGCTTTTTTTTTCTTTTGGACCCCAACAACTCTGCTGAATAGAAAGTGGTAATATCAGGACACAATTGAATGGGAAACCAGTCGAATACTGTCTCTATTTCAAACCCAGTGCCTTTTAAAAAGAGAAAGAATGAGGCACTGAAAAAATACGATATGGAAAATAACAGCCTCAACTCTGGTTTTATGTGCTCTACCCACCCCCCAAGTCACACAGAGTTGAGAATGCTCTTGAACAACTCATCCTCCTGTCTCCACTTCCCAAGTGCAGAGATTGTAGGCATATGTCACCACCAATGGCTTGGATTTCCTGCTTTAAAAAACTTTTTAAAAATATTTATTTATTTTATTGTATTACATTAGTGTTTACCTGCATGTATGTATGTGTACTACATGTATGCCTGGTACCCAAGGAGACCAGAAAAGGGGTAGCAGAACCCTGGGAACTGGGGCTACAGACAATTGTGAACCACTGTGTGGGTGCTAGGAATTGAGCCTGGGTCCCCTTCAAGAGCAATTCATGCTCTTAACTGCTGAGCCATCTGTCTAGCCCCCTGAATTTACCCCCTTAAGCGGGGAGACAGGAAGCATTTGAAATTGCACACAAGCAAAATGTTTTCATTGTTCTAAGGCAGAGTAGAGCTCGTTTAAGTAAACAAGATCCTACAACCTCTATTCAACATCCTGGTCCAGGGAGGATGTGGAGGCTCGTGGGGAGCTCAGTGGTAGAACATATGCTTAGCATGTGTAGGATCCTGGGGTTTCTCCCCAGCACAACGCACACACAGGAGCCGGCCGGCCGGCCTTCTGAGTGAGGCAGTAGCAAAGTTCTAAGACATTCGGGAGGATCTTCCAATCAGAATCCCGGTGGGCATGGTGGCCCATACCTGTAATCCCAGCACTCTGGAGGTGAGATCCAGTCTGGAATACGGAGTGTGTTCAAGGCCTTGGCAAGACCCTATCTCATTACTTAAAAAGAAGCAAAAAGGAGGCTGGAGCCAGGCGGTGGTGGCGCGCGCCTTTAATCCTAGCACTCAGGAGGCAGAGGCAGGCGGATCTCTGTGAGTTCGAGACCAGCCTGGTTTACAAAGCTAGTTCCAGGACAGGCTCCAAAGCCACAGGGAACCCTGTCTCGAAAAACAAAAAGTTTTAAATTTGATACCTTGTATATGGGAGAGGGAGGGTAAGTAAACGAAATCATAATCTTTATTGCCTTGCTCAGCAGCCCTCAAAGATGTCACATTCAGGCTGAAGGTAAGATCTTGGCAGATCACTAACCCTAGTCCAACAAGAACATGGAGCTGTGAACCTCTAGTTTCTGGCCTTTCTCTTCCCAGGCCTGAATCCAGAATGTTATGGTCCGGTTAAAGACTGTTTCTCTTTCTTCATCCACATCTTGGTCTTGCTCTGCCTCATCCTGGGTTTGAAACATGAAGGCCTAGTTCGAAATCCTCACTTCTATCTTTTGTAATACATAATTGACCTTGGCTATGACATGAAACATCTCTGATCCTTGGTTTCCAAGACTGAAAATGGGGATAATGAAACAATTTCCTCTTCTTGGATTATTGTGGGAATTCATTGAGATGGTTCCCAAGAAGTGCTGGGCCACAGGTATGGTAGGTGTTCTGAGATGTGACTGAGCAGTAAGTAGGGTGTGTTTGCTATGCAGTAAGTCCTACTGCCGTCTCCAGCACACAGAGAGAGGGACAGAGGCAGTGGCATGTTCTTCACCCCTCAGAACCTGAAACCAACTGTTCTTTGTTTGCCTTGTTTTAAAACAAGCTCTTATTATGTTGCCCAAGATGGCCCCAAACTTCTAACCTCCAGGAGCTGTCTCCTGACTTCTGTCTGGTGTTATGGGAGTTTACGTCATGCCTGCCTCACATTCTGATTTCTTTAACAAATCAAACCTATGCTTTTATATCCTTACCAAATACTTGATGCCAATGCCATGACTAAACCCCAGTTTCTTTGCTTTCACTTTGTCCAAATAGCTACTTCTAGCTATTTCTCACACCCGAAGCTAGGACCATATTATCAGCCGTTAAACCTCTCTCCCATGTCATAGCCATTCTGATCTTTCCCTTTGCTTTGTTTACTGCATCTTGCCATTCCTCCGTTAACATCCTTCTGGGACCGAAACTCCCAGTTACATTCACTAAGCTTAATTTCTTTGTTTAAATCCCACCAATTCAAGAGGTTTAAGAAAACGACAGATTAATCCCAGCATTGAGAAGGCAGAGACAGGTGACTCTCTGTGAGCTGGCAGCTGGCCAGCCTGGTCTACAGCATGAGTTCCAGGACAGTCAAGGCTACAGAGAGAAACCTTGTCTCAGAAAATAATAAATAAAAGCCTGGCGGTGGTGGCGCACGCCTTTAATCCCAGCACTTGGGACGCAGAGGTAGACGGATCTCTGTGAGTTCGAGACCAGCCTGGTCTACAAGAAGCTAGTTCCAGGACAGGCTCCAAAACCACAGAGAAACCCTGTCTCGAAAAACAAAAAACAAAAAAAAATAGTAAATAAAGAAACAACAGGAAAAACCTAGTAATCCAGCTCATGGATTGGGGCTGGGGTGACTGCAACTTTCACTGTAAACCAAAGAGCACTGCGACAGAACACACCTGTATTTTTAGCGGCTTGGAGGCCCAAACAGGAACCTAGAGAATCTAAGGCTAATCTGAACAACATAACCACACTCCCATCTCAAAATGAGATTGGGCTGGGGGTATAGATCAGTGACGAAGTGTGTGCGTGGCAAATGTGAGACCCTCAGTCCCACCCTCAATACCATAAGGAAATATGATACGTGCATATTAATTCTGAAAACTGAAGTGACTATTTCTAAGAGAATATTAACCTATGTGGCAAGAGACTTTCCACAAACCAGGGCAGCCTATGACCCTGTTGTTCCCCCAAATTGTAAGCACAAAAACAAACAGAAGACCCTCTTACCCACTGTGAAAAAAGAGTCGACCCTTTGCAAAGTATTTAGGCTGGGCTTATGGGGCCATAACCATCTATACTGTCATTTAATCCTATGGTACAGTGTCTAGGAATTCCTTCAAGAGGGTAGTAAGTGGTGTTAGCGAGAAGACTTCATGCTCGTGTGTTGTTGTTTAGGTTTTAAGTTTTTAACAGAGAATCACTGGCCTCTCAAAACGAGCATATTTTTAGTTAAACTGGTGATGCTGAGTTCAATAGGTATGATCTGCAGCTGCTAAAATAATTCCTATGAAGTCTACAAAGAGAAGAGCTTATAATTGTGGAAAGCAAGGTATGGGCGTGCGCAGGTGCACATGCGTGCAGCCCAGCACATTGGGAGACGTCTAAAAACAGCAAATGACCACTACGGTCTGAGAGTGCTAATTAGGAATGAATAGGGGTTTCTCTTTCTACTTTTCCAAGTTTCTATAATGTGGCTATATTCTTGTTTTGTATACTTATATATAGAACACATACACACACACACACATATATATATATATTCCATATACATGTTATAGATATGGGGGGGTGTGTACCATGTATGTTCCTTTTACAAACACACATCCTTGGAAGCAAGGCATTCTGAAGAAGGAATTTCTTTCCCTTTGGCCTTTAAGCAGTGGCCAACTGTTGTGTTAGCAAAACCGTCCAGCTCCCCCAAAGGGGAGTCTTTCCTAATGTTCTGTTTCTCAGGGCCCTGTTATTGGGGAGACTAGTCCCTCAAGCCAGAGACTGAAAGGTGCACCGGAGTCTGCTCTTCTTGGACCTCTGCCTCCGGAAGTCCTACTGAAATCTCAGGCTTGCTGTGGAACACCTGGAGGGAAGGAAATGAGAGGCGAATGGGAACTCGGCCTCCCTCCGGGGCAGTCCTGTCAGCGTCTGGAAGGGGAAGAAATGCGGTCCTTCTGCTCCCGCTCTGCTTTGGGAGAAGAAGAGATCAAGCCACCTTAGGGAAGAAAAATACCTTGTGAATAGACTCTTTCTGAGATGGTGAATTGGCCAAACACTTTCCAGAAAGAGAGTTTTAATGGCAATTTAGACAACTGAAAAGAGGCGATTCAGGGTGTGTGTGTGTGTGTGTGTGTGTGTGTGTGTGTGTGTGTGTGTGTGTGTATTTTGCAGTGATTAGGAATTAGGGGTTTCCTTTAAAGCGCGGACTGGATTTCCAATAGAAAGGAACTGGATCGGGCCCCTTGTGTTGTAGGACTAGAAAAGAAGTGGGAAAGGAAAAAGTTGCCTGAGTGCCACCTAGCACCCTAGTGCTGGCAGACACTTGAAAGCAGTCTCCCTGTTCATCTTCATGGTGCCTCGGACAGACAAGTATTATTGTCTTCGACTTAGGAGGGACCTGAGCCTCGGAGAGCAACTTCCCAACAACACAGGCTGCTTAGTGGCAGAAGCAAAAGGCAGCATCCTTGTTGGATTCAGCCATCTGACTCCAGTTCCTGTGCCCTTTCCTCTAGGTCAAGGCTTAGACCTTTCTTTTGAATTTGAGGAAGCTGAAAGTCAGGGACAGGAAGTGATTACACCTTGTTGTAGAGCTCTTCAGTTGGCAGGCAGGACTTGTGGAGAAGTTCTCTGATTGCTCAGTTGGCAGCCCCCCCCCCTTCCTCCTAGGCACCAACCACCCATCTTTGGCAAGAGGCCTTTTCCTAACCTATTCCAGAGTTTGACTTTCCGAGGCAATTCTGGCTGATTGGGAAGCCCAAAGCGATGCCTCTTGGGATTGTTTGCTCCTTGGGGATTTATCATTATTAACTTCATTATGATTTTGGAGTTCGCATGATTGTTCACTTCTCTATTTCCTCCTAGGCTGAGAAGCAGTTGTTGAAAAACATTATCTTTGAAATAAAGGCCATGTAACTGAATACACAAAAGCTGTTTGCCCTGGAGCTTTATGGTTGAAACTGAAGTCTGCCCGACCATTGAGCATAGTATCTGGAGGATATCTAATATCCCCACGGTAGAGTGTGAGAATGAACCTTTTCCTTAAAAGAAAAAAAGAATCAGAAAAGAATATTGACCTTCCTAATGTTTCCCAGCACAAAGGAATCCGTCTACGGTAGACAACTCCAAGACAGACCAGACTCAATATGTTGAAAATCTGGAACTTTATGCTGTAGAAATAACATGTTCTTTTGCTTCCTTTCAGTCAAGGTGGCGAAGGGATTGTTGACAGATCTTAGGTTTACGTGCCCTTTCACTGCCCTCACAAATGCTAACGTGATACCCACAAGTCATGACTCCTATATTTCGTGTGAAGATTTTTGAAATGTCCTAAAAAAAAATCATAGGGGAGAAGAGAAATTCTCCTGAAAACAGACCAGGGGAAAAAATGTAAAGACCAAAATTAAACAAACAAATAAATAAAAACACTAAAGCCATTGGAACAGCAGCTAGCGGGACTTCGTGGTAACTTTTCTGGCATGACCTTGCCACCTTGTCAGTTACAGAAGCACTTTTAGATCGGTCCCCGACTTTCCTTTCTTTGTTTTGTTTTGCTATTGTAGGGTAAGGCACACACCTAAGGCCCTAGAGGAAACTGGCTTGCTTGGACTTATGGGTACTTTCTCACCTCTCAGGATCAGCTAGTTCTGAATATCATGTTGGGCCTGGGGAATGTAACTCAATGGTAGTGTAGATTGTCTAATGTTTGTAAGGCATGGTTCTGTCCCCAATGTGATAGATAATAAATAAATGTCATATTTTAATCTTGGTAGAACCAAGTTCTGCCTAGAACATATTTCTCTGGAGCGCATGCATATTAGATGTCTTGTATCTTCAGTAGCGTTATATTTGGTACTGTTTAGCTTACAGACACCCCCCCCAATATTCTTTTTTTTTTTTTGGTTTTTCGAGACAGGGTTTCTCTGTGGCTTTGGTGCCTGTCCTGGAACTAGCTCTTGTAGACCAGGCTGGCCTCAAACTCACAGAGATCCGCCTGCCTCTGCCTCCCGAGTGCTGGGATTAAAGGTGTGCGCCACTACTGCCCGGACCAATATTCTTCTAGAAAGATAATTTATTTCTAATTTTTGAGTTTTAAAAACATCTTATTTTTATGCTATTTATTTTTATATTTTACAGCTATACAGTATATTTTGATCATATCCATCCTCTACTTTGCCCTCTTGCTCCCCTATACTTCTGGGTTCCCCCCAAACACACCCCCTCCAAACTTTGTTCACTTTCTTTTAATAACTACTGAGTTCAATCAGCTCTTCCTGAGTTCAAGCAGCCCTTCCTGTATATGCGTGAGTACGGGGACACCTGTGGGTACATGGTCCCCGATAAGGCCTTATGTAGCCCAGGCTGGACTTAGGCTTGCTCTGTAGCCAAGGATGACATTAAATCTCTGAGCCCCCACCATACAGATGCTGGAGTATAGTTTATGAAACTGGAGTTGGAACCCTGAACTCCATGCCACTCCCACTGAAGATCCTGGACCACTGTAGCATGACCCTGGGACTCTTCCTGGAACATCCCATGCTGGTCTCATTAACTCTTGGCTAGTGACTTCTCAACCTCTCCCATCGCTTTTTTTAATCTTTCCTTTTGGGGGTGTTGCTTTTTATTTATTTATTTATTTATTTATTTATTTATTTTGAGGCAGGATTTTTCTGTGGAGCTCTCTGGCTCTCCTGAAACTAGTTCTGTAGATGGAGCTGGCCTCGAGCTCAGAGGTCCCCCTGCCTCTTTTCTTGAAATGGGATCTTACTTTTAAGAAGCCCATGCTGACTTGGAAATCACCGTGTGTCACAGACTAGCCTCAAATTCACAGTCATCTTCCCGACTCAGCCTGCCCCATCCCCTAAGTTCTAGAATTCCAGGCATGAGCCACGATGCTCAGATTTCTATTTTATCTTTTATTTACTTGTTTCTGCAGCCAGAATGCGCTGTCCCGTCTTCTACTCTGGAGGTGTCCTCTGAGCACATTGCCTTGAAATGACCTTCCTATAGGGTTGCAAGTGGAGCTCAGCGGCGAAAGGAGAAGCAGCAATGAGAGAAACACAGAGATTGTTTATAGAAAAAGGTGTGCCATTGCTATGGTGTGAATTCCTTGAGGGCAGAAACTAGGTCTTGCTCATTTCTGAACTCTAGGACCAGGGATCCCCACTACTCTCAAGACTGTAAACACTGGTGTGTTTTGCCCTCGTCTTTTCTGCTTCCTCAGTAGGCAGTCGGAACATCTTCATTGGGCAACAGCAGACAAGCTCTTTAGGGGCTTCAGGGACACTTGGGGCTGCTTAGCTGTGGCTTCGCAGAGTGCTTCAGAGGGGTCGAGCAATGGGCAGCCACCATTGTTTCCCATCTTTGTTTCCATTGCCAAGGGGACAGGTTCTCTTTGTGTTTCAGTCTTGTGCCCCGCTCTTTCTTTTACTTTCCACAAACACTTCTCATGAGGTAAATTTTGGAATTGGGAGTTTTGAAAGTTCACGAGAGATGCGCTTATCCAGTATAGCCAGAGCACCCATAAATCACAGGGCCAGGTGGAGACTAACATGTTGTTCGAGTGCTTGCCCAGCACGCACAAAACTTCTAGCCTCAATCTCCAGCATGGCATAAATTGGATGTGGCACTTTACCCCTAATTAATTCCAGGACTTGGCAGGTAAAGGCAGCAGGATTAGAAGTTTCCAGGTAATAATGAGTTCAAGGCCAGCCGCAGCTACATAAGCTAGATCCTGATTCTTGATCCCCAGGCCAGCGTTCCTTTTGCTCCTCTCTGTCTTCCCCGAGTGCTGCCCCGCACAGTTCCTGATGGGAGGCAGGGCAGGAGAGGGGCCGGATGTGAAATCTTATTGTCTGCCACGTGCTCTCCCTGTTCCATTCGCTAAGTAGGAGGCAGTGCCCAATCACTGCACTTATCGGAGGTAGTCCCCACCTGTCCTTCCCACCTGCCACCACTGCGGTGTTTTTGCAACCCCATTCCTTGCTTTCGGTGTTTTTCAGAATGCGCAGGTGGAAACCCTGAACCCAGCCTGTCTGTCACTGCCAGGAAAGGAAAGCTCCCACAACAAAGGCCCCCTGGGCCAGCAGGAGAGATAAATTCTCTAGGAGGTTTACTCCCACTGTTCACTGGGTGACCCCTCCGGCTAGAGCGTGTTGTGGGACTCAACTCTTCGTGCCCTCCTGGCTTCTCTAAAAGCCCAGGCCCATCACAAGGACTTCAGTCATTTGGAAGTTGAGACCCTCATGCTACCTTCCGAATCCCCAGCCCCCTTTGCTCCCAGCAAATTTAAACAACTGCCTGAGCGGGTCTAAACTCGCCTTTGTGCTATAATTAGGCTGGAACAAGGCTCACCCCAGGACAGAAATACTGTAAGGGGCGGGTTATAGACTGCTGCTGCTCCCCACAGTAGGGAAGTAACGACCTTTTGAATAGGAGGATTAACACATTAGCACATAGATTCCTGCTTCCGGGGAGGGTTGGATCCTAGGATAAGAGCTCCAGCCTGGGTGGGAGGGGGAAATCAAAAAAGGGGCAGCTCTATGCCTTCTAAAGACTTTGTGTGTTCCTGGGAATGTGTGTGTGTGTGTGTGTGTGTGTCTGTGTGTGTGTGTTTTGGGGGAGGGGGAAAACACAGGAAGAGTCAGATAAAACACCAATCAGATGAGCACAGCAGCCCAAGCCCTTCCCATGGCAACAGACCAGATTACAGAAATCTGAGGCATCTCCTGGCATATCCTTCTTCCCTTTGGGGCAGTGTTGGCCAGGGATGTGCTATGGTGAAGCCCACTGGACACAGATGCTGAAGTCATGGGCACAGGAGCCATGGAAAGAAAGTTGTATGATGCTGGGCAGATGCCTTCACATCTCTCTTAGGGGGCCTCTCTTTCATCATTACCAGAAGGCCCTGCTATCTTAGGAAGCTGTTAGGTGTATGCAAGATAACAGGAAACACCCAGACACAAATAAGTACCACTCAGCCGGCCCCTCAACAAATGGCAGTGTATCACCTTCAGATATCCCCTTTGTCACCCACACTCACAAGATGATCAATTCTGCCCCGCATCTCATCTTTTTGTTTTGTTTTAGCATAGGGCTAGAACCCAGGCCTTGTGCATGCTAGATTAGTAGGACTCCACCCGTGATGTATACCCTCTGCCTCTCAAGCTTGGCTTTGGTTAGTCATTTTGAGAGTATCAATTATAGGAGGCAGAATCGGTATTGCTGTAGCTACCCCTCCCCACCTCAGCTCTTTTTCCAAGGGCTCTCAGCTCTGGAACATGCATGTCATAAGTTCAGTGATCAGCTGAGTCCTGTTACTGTCGCCAGGTTCCTGGAGAAGCCCTCAAGGGCCACAGGGAAGGTGGTGCTTGCTGGTCAAGAGAAAACCCACGGAGCAACTCCTGCTCTGCACATGCTCAGGCAAGTGCATCGACCTGGGTCCGGGGCCAGAAAGAGAGGAAGCAAGGGACCCAGGTGACAAGCTTAGTTAAAAGCAGAGAAAAGCTAGGATATGCCCAGTATTAGAAGATTCCTGTGTGGTTTTTTCTCTTTTGTTCTCTTTTCTGAGTCTGTCTCTCTCTGTCTCTCTCTACTTCACGTGTCTCTTTGTCTTGTTTCTTTCTCCCTCTCTCTCCATCTCTATCTTGCAGAGTCTCACTCTATAGCCCAAACTAGCCTTGAATGAATTCTTCCTTCCCCTGCTTCCCAAGTGCTGGGATTACTGGAGAGCACAAACACACATCTGTCAAATATCGCCTCCTTAATTTTTGTTTAAAAATTACATCTATTTATTTTGATGGCAGCATCACAGCTCATGTGTAGAGAACAGAAGACAACTCGTGGGAGTGAATTGTCTCTTTCCACCCCACCATGTGGGTCCTGGGGCTTGAACTCTGGTCATCAAGCCTGGCAGTAAGTACCCTTTATCTTTCTCTTGCGCCACAGTATTTTACTTTTAAAAGAAAGGAGCAGAGAGAGAAGAAAAGGAAGGACCCTCAGTATTTACTTATCAGCTAGGGATGTCTCCAGGCCTGAATTCCAGCAGACCTGACACATCTCCCCTCCCCCTTGCCTGTTTGCTATATAACAGCTTCTGAGGATATAATAAATGGCGGTTTGATCAGAAATACTGTCTTGCCGTCATTTCTCGTGTCTCTTGTACCATCCATTCCTCTCCCCTCAGGATACTGAACGGAGGGTGTGGGACTGAATGCTTTCCCTGCGAGAAATGCACGTTAGAAGGCCAAAGACATTTAAAGCTGGAGTGGAATTCAAGATGGTTCGAGACCTGTCTCTCAAAATGCACAGCTCCAGGTTGTGTCGATGCGGCTGGAATGGCTCAAAGCGGCTCCGTGAAGAGTTACTCTTTCGGAGCAGAGGGGATTTGTTGGGGGCAAAGGTCAAGAATGCTAATTTCACATCTTCTGCTCGTAGAGTACCTTTAGGGGACTGGTCAGCTGGTAAAGAATAGTTTGGAGCCCATACATCTTGTATTTCCTCGTCCAGCTTGCTCGGTGGCTGTTCTCCCTTGGGGCAGAGGAATGGGCTTGTTCCACAGAGCAGCTAAACAGGTGGGCTGCAGGGCCTGCCTGACACGAGACAGCCCTCCGCGGAGAAGGAAGGGCTGTCACCTGGAGGGAGTCCTCCAGGGTCAAAGCAAAAGCATTCCAACTACCCGCAGAGACTCGCTGAGCCTGGGGGCTCTAGTCACTTTCCTGCCCTGGAGAGTCAACTCCCAGGCTTTCTAGGGAAAGAAACCCAGCCTGAGGTAATGACTCACACCTATAGTCCCAACATTTAGTTGCGTCTACTTAGAGAGTTCCAGACCAGCCAGGGCTATATAATGGGACAGAGATGAAAAGAAGCAATATAACAGCCTCCTCCCCCTTATTCCAGCAGGATCTCACAGTCACATTGACTCATGAGCATTTAGGGCTTTGGATTTTGCAAATTTGGACAAGGAAGCAGGCTGTGTAGCGAGGAGTACAGCCTCTGAGACATAACTACTTTCCTGCCAACTCTAATGGTCAAGAAGTTCTTCTTTACCCAGGGGTAAAATCTGCCCTTCTTGCAACTTCTCTCAGCTCCTCCTTCAAGCACCAACCGTGGGGGGTGGGGTGGGGGCAGGGTGGGGACGAGGTGGGGGTGGGATGGGCAGCAAGACGGCTCAGCAGGTAAATACACTTGCCACCAAGACCTGAGTTATAGGCTTGAGGCACACAGGAACACACGTGGAGAGAACTCACTCCCATACATTGTTCTCTGACCTCCACCTGTGCACCGCGGCGTGCGCGTACGGACTTCCGGCCACACATGCAAAAGAAAATGAAATAAAGCCATTTAAAAAAGAACTGAATGAAATAAATCTGCTCCCTCCTGCCCAGCAGGCCTGAGGAATATTTGTTTACCAAGTCAACTGCAGCTTGTTGTGATGGGATTTAGGTGGTTAGAAGCTTTCTCTTCCTATGGTTCTGTGAGGGGCAGGGAGGATGAGGAAGGGGGTAGGGTGTGTGTAGAGGGGATTATGGCTGCCTAGGGATAAGACAATCTCTAAGGCTCACAGTCCCCAGTGGTTCCACTAGGCTGGCCTCCAGGTTCCAAGTATGCTCTCCTCTGCTTCCTGTAGATCAAAAAGCTGTCCTTGGGGCTGCTGAGATGGCTCGTCCATTAAAGGTGCTTGGCAGCAAGCCATCTTGACCTGCTTTTAATTCCTGGGACCCACAAGGTGGAAGGAGAGAACCAGACTCCCACACATTTTCCTCCGATTTCAATGCAAGCGCTGTGGCGCACAAGGAACCCTGCTCCCCACGCACACACAAATAAATGTAATATATATTTTTAAAGCCTACTCTGAATTGCCAGGATGCTGTGCTTTGGCTAATGTGGGAAAGCAATCCTGAGCCTGCAGAAGCAAGTGTGATCTAAAACCACCCATAGAGTTCGTGTCTTTGCTGTGGCGGCGGCGGTGGTGGTGGTGGTGGCGGCGCATCCAAAAGATGTTTTCCATATTAAATTGTATCTGAAAAGGTCAGGCTTTTCAAAATATAGCCTCATCCGCCTCACCCCCACTTCTTTGGCTCCTGTCACTTTGAACAGGCAGTTTGCTGTCAAAGACTCAATTTCACAGAAGGTAATCTGGGCACATGCTGGAGAGGTAATTACAGCCAATCTATGGAGGGAGGTGACAGAGCACCCCCACCTCCTGGGCACCTCCCCCACCCCCATCTGCTCACAGTTTGCCTCTCCCTACTCAACTGCCCTTGGCATACTTAGACTTTGTGGTCTCTTTCACTCTGCATGAGCCAGCCAACCAGGAGCAGTCATCGGTGAATGCCGCTTTAACACAAATTCAGTTGTTGACCAAGTCTCCAAGGTCAGATAGTCAGCAACTTCTGTAGAGGCCTTGGCACGGCTGAGTCCTGCTCTGGTGGCAGCAAGAGAGCCAGAGGGAAACAAAAGGAATCAAAGGAGCCAGGGGCCCTTGTCTCCAGTGAGTTTACAGGCCTAATTAGAGACCCCGAGCAATTCTCTCAAGAAAAGACTCAAGGATACTTAAAAAACAACATACAAGTGGGTGTGATAGGGAGGGAATGAGAGCCCAGCAGAGAGTCTAAGTTCCTTGAAGGGAGAATCCTGCTTTTGTGTGTCCGGAGGAAGGGCCTCTCCACTGCCTCATTAACTTTTGGCTTGGAGGAATTACAACAGGCCTCAGGCTCCTTAGCCTCCCGCTCTTTCCCTCGAGGGCCTCAGGCTCGATGGTCAGGTTGACAAATACCAGCTTTGGAGTGACTTCCCATGGGGGATATTTCCACACCTTCCTGAGCTGACTGAATAGGCTTTGGAGGCAAAGTGTCTCCTCAGAGTTGAGCTTTGTGGACCAGGCTAAAAATGGTAAAGCTAAAAACCTCCTCGTTTTCTTTTCCTTTCACTTCCTTCCCTTTTTTTTTGGAAGTCTTTGTACTCTCCTTGAATCTCTAATCCTCTTGCTTCTTGGGATTCTAAAGCACATACCCTGAGGCCTGTGGTGCTGAGGACCTAACCCAGGCTTTCAATGCCTGCTAGGCAACAAACGCTCTGCCTGCTGAGCCCCAAAGCCAGCCCGACTGCTTCCCTTTATCGCTTGCTCTATATCTACTACAGAAACACTAATTATCACAGCTGCTCTATCGAGTTCTATGTCTGCCATCTTA
This sequence comes from Microtus pennsylvanicus, assembly GCF_037038515.1. NCBI lineage: Eukaryota > Metazoa > Chordata > Mammalia > Rodentia > Cricetidae > Microtus > Microtus pennsylvanicus. The sequence continues at coordinate 1,614,926 of NC_134601.1, read as the reverse complement.
CCTCGAGTGTTCACTGAATGTGCAAGATAAGCTATTCCAGTAGAAAGGATGGCTTTCAAAGTAAATGAAGACAAGGCACTGGTTTAGCCGAGGCCGTGGTGGCACGCACCTTTAGTCTCAGCACTCAGGAGGCAGAGGCAGATGGATCTCTGTGAGTTCGAGGCCAGCCTCGTTCAAAGTGAGTTCCAGAATAGTCAGGACTGCTAAACACAGAGAAGCACTGTCTAACCCCTGCCCCCCCCCCCAAAAGCAAGCAAAACGACAACAACAAAAAAGGCTCTCTGGTTTTTATTTGTGAAGCAACATTCATCTTCCAGAGTAAAAAGGCATTTTCCATTTAAGCTGGCAGTAATGAAAACTGCCAAAGTTCTCTGTCCAACTTGGAGCTCTTCTGCACGCTGGCGAAAACAAATCGGAAAGGGACTCGGGGACAAACAAGAGCGTACAAAGTTCTGAGGGGTACACATCGGATTTTGTAAGCTTTGCTGTTTAACCCCATCTTCCTATAGCAGAAAGTTCACCCGGTTGGGACATGAATTTAAACCAATGTTTGCATTACTAGATATTTAGACAGATACAGCATAGCTTTGTGTTTATTGTGAGACAGAGTCTTGCTCGAAAACTCAGACTTGGTTTAATTGGCTAAGTAGCTCAGGCTGGCCTTGAACTCTCTATCTTTCTGCTTCAGCCTCCTGAGTGCCGGGATTACAGGTGTGTAGCCAGCTCCTTCTTGTATATTTAGTTTGGCAACAAGATTTTTACCCCCTGATCCACCTCACTAGCCCTGAAAGGGATTACTTTTATTCCCCCTTTCTACCCGAGTAAAACCATGCTTAGGAAGATTACCTTCCTCAACATCACTTATGACCAAACGGGCTCAGTAGCGGTTCAAGGACAAGCTTGTTGGTCTGCTCTATTAAATTTCACTGGACCAATGAATGAGTAAATTCTGAGTGGGAGGCTACTACCTACCCTCTGCGACTTCTCCAGTCCTCAGCCAGTCTAAACTGCTCTTTAGCACCCTGTGGACTAGAGGAACTGCCTGTGGATGGGTAGTCCTGTACTGTACCAGGAAGGACCACTGGTGTCCCCGTGAATCTCACTTCATGAAAAGACACGGGATTATTCAGGGGTTTAGGGTGGTGCCCAAAATACAGCTTTGCCCCAGGGAACATGGCTGGAATCCCTCTGGCCTCAGTGTGGCCAATGGATTGTCCTTCTGCCATTCCTTTGAAGCCTGGTGATATTATTGACCTCTTTCTCTTTTGACACATGGAGTGTCAAGTGCTAGACCAATCTGACAGCAAAGATCTGAGCCTGGGGACTCTCTCAAGTTCCTTCCAGTGTCTGGGAGACAGTGTTCCAGAAAGCCTCAGGGCCCTGGGATCAGGCAGCCTTCCTGGGACCAGGACCAGAAGCTGTGGCTAGACTCACATTCTGCATAAGAGGCAGATGCAAGATGGTGCTACCAGAATGGGGTTGGTGGGGGGAGGGAGCACCGTCTATATTGCTGCTCCTTATGCATAATGTATCAGAATTATAATACTTGGAATGTATGTGGGGCCTGCTTTCCAGAAGCTCCAAGCTTAATAGAGTACTTTAGTTTCTCAGTCTCTCACACACAGAGGCACACACACTTTAAAGAGCAGGCCAAAAAGTGTTATAAATAAAATTCTAGAACATGAGTGGGAGGAAAAAAACAGAAAAATTTCAGTGGAAGAGCTGAGACCGCACCAACTCTGTGTGGAGTGCCGACAAGCCCCAGTTGTGCTATGAATCAGACAGCGGGCTCTGCCCAGGCTTTCTTCTCTCCCTGTCAATCCATGTGTTAAATATGCCACAAATCCTGTTGGCTTTAGGAGAAGGCTGACAGGAAGTGAAAGGAAGGCAGTCTCTGCGACCTGGTGCGTGCCTATGGTTCGGCCCCTGTGCCAAGCACCCTTCTGTCCAGCCGTGGTGCTGTGGACCTAAAGGTTCAGCTCACAGTTCATTTCTCCCTTCAAGTTGTAACTCTTTCCTCCCTCTGCCATCTCAAACCATCATTCTTCCTAAGGGAAATCAAGCCCTTTGACATTACAAAAACAATATCTCAGCCAGGTGGTGGTGGCGCACACCTTGAATCCCAGCAGTAGGGAGGCAGAGGCAGGAGGATCTCTGTGAGGTTGAGGCCAGCCTGATTTACAGAGTGAGTTCCAGACAGCCAAGGATACACAGAGAAACCCTGTCTTAAAAAAAATACAAACAGGGGCTGGAGAGATGGCTCAGAGGGTAAGAGCATTGCCTGCTCTTCCAAAGGCCCTGAGTTCAATTCCCGGCAACCACATGGTGGCTCACAACCATCTGTAATGGGGTCTGGTGCCCTCTTCTGGCCTGCAGGCACACACACAGAAAGAATATTGTATACATAATAAATAAATAAATTAAAAAAAATACAAACAGAACAAAACCCAGTATCTCATAATGCTTTCGGCAAGTATATGATTTCGAGTTGGGTTGTATTCATAGCTGTCCTTGGCCATGAATGGCTTGTGGGCCTCCAACTGGATACCCCTGCAAGGTCCAGGACATTTTGTTTTTCTGGTTTCTCACTCCTCCACCCACCCCTTTGAGGACCCTGTATTATAAATGCTCCCTCTGCTCTGGACGGGCCCACAGTGAACCCACCACACACTGCCTAACAATTAATGTTTAGGTCATTTCCAAGGCTGGATGCTCTTGGAGGACAAGGCCCGTACTGTGACTTATTCTTTGTTTAGCATGTAAGTTTCAATGTGTGCCTTTACTCTAGATTTCAATTTTAGGGGACCTGGCCAGGAATTCCTTGTTTTATGACTTTTGTCATTGTTCTCTGTGAGGTTGTGTGGAACTGTTTTTGTTTTCCTTTGTGAAATAATATCTCAAGTAACCCAGGCTGGCCTACAACTTGCTGTATAGTAGAGGCTGGCCCTGAACTTCTATTCCTTTTCCTTCCACCTCTAGAGTGTTAGGAGTACAGGCCAGCGCTACCATGCCCAGTTAGAGAATACTGGGGATGGTATCCAGGGCTTCACTTGGACTAGGCAAGAAGTCCATCAAATGGCCTACACCCAATTCCCCGACATGGCTTTTTGAGACAGGTTCTCGCTCTATATCCCAGGCTAGCCTGGAAATATAACTCCAGCTGGCCTCTAACACGATTTTCCTGTCCTCTTGGGCTTGCCTCCCAAATGCTGGGATTACAGGCATAAGATCCTTCACTCGGCTTCTGGCTAATTTGAGGACTTGAGATGAATCAAGTAGCTATACACATGACTCGTGACTTCTTTGACAACCTCTGCATTTTTCCCCAGCCCCTAGATTTTGCTTTAGAGATATGTTTGGGTAAAAGACTGCTAATTTTCATGCCAAGGTAACATTTTCTAAAATAACACTGGAGCCAACTCCCTGACTCTAGAACTTTCCTATTCTGGAAGCCCAGGAAAGACACAGGGGTGTTGTTAGGAAGTCCAGAGACGTTTTCAGGAGCCTCTGCATAATACGAGCAAAAGCTAGTGAAAAAGACTGGCTCTGGAGGGCTCTGAAGAACTCTTTGAGAATCTGCTAAATAATATTTTTGTGTGCTGTTTGTAAATGTGACTCGCTTTGAAGCCATCTGTCACGCAGCCCTTTGCAGAGAACCGAGATGTATTTAAATCTGTGAAAATGAGTATATTTTTGTATCTACCAAAGCAGGGTTTTAATGGGTCCCTGCTGTGTGTTGTCCAGTGAGTTCTCCTAATTGTCAAGTAATGTTTCAATGGGATTCAGTGCGGGCTGAGTGATGCACAGAGACGCTGTGCCACAGTTCATCTTGGTGCACTATGTCTTTGGGTACCAGATGAAGAGAGGCCTTGTCAAGCCTGAGAGAGGACTGTTTCTTCCTGGGTGCAGGCTAAGGTCAGGGCTGGTACGGGCACTCTTGGGGTTTAGGGAAACAACTAAAGGGGTGGAGCTAGGTAAGGACAGAGACCTATTGCTCTTCATTTCTGAGCATTGCTGACAGCTCAGTAATCTTACCCCTGTTTTATCTACCCCTGCAGTACTGGGGATTGAACTCAGGGCCTCAACATCCAGGCCATTGTCACTTTTTAAATTTTTTTTAAGATGTGTGTGTGTGTGTGTGTGTGTGTGTGTGTGTGTGTGTGTGTGTTTGTGTGTGTGTAGCCCTGGCTGGCGGTCTTAGAACTCGCTCTGTAGGCCAGGCTGGCCTCGAATTCCCACAGAATCCACCTGTCTCTGCCTCCCGAGTGCTGGAATTAAAGGTGTGTGCCACCCCTGCCCGGTGCCATTTTCACTTTTTTTTTTTTTTAAATATTTTTTTATGATTTACTTATCTTTATTTTATGTGCATTGGTGTGAAGGTGTCAGATCCCCTGGAACTGGATTTTCAGACAGTTGTGAGCTGCCATGTGGGTGCTGGGAATTGAACCCGGGTCCTCTGGAAGAGCAATCAGTGCTCTTAACCGCTGAGCCATTTCTCCAGCCCCATTTTCACTTTTAAGACATTTGTGTTTTCACTACTGTCTTCAGTTTCCATGGTCAATGCGGCCAATTTGGCGATGGCTAAGATGTTGAAATTATTGGTGATATCAGCTATTACAGTAAGAAATTGGAAAACCATCAAGATGACTTTCTTCATATTGCATGGGGGAAGGTGAGTCAGAAAAAAATCTGTATAAGGCTGATGGCTTGGTTGTGGATGTGGCCCAGGTAGTAGACTGTTTTCTTAGCATTGCAGGCGTCTTTCCGGGCTCCATCCTCAGTACTATCTAAGCTGGTAGTGGTGTTGCATACCTGTAATCGCAGCAGCACTCAGGTGGCAGAGGCAAAAAGATAAGAATCAAGGTCTTCCTCAACTACGTAGCAAGCTAGAGGCCAGCGTGAGCTACATGAGACCCTATATCAAGAAGAAAAGCCTTACTACATACATATTGGCTGCTATAGATTGTCCATTGTGTCTTGGGGAGGCATGTCTCCTCCACCTAATAAAACTAGGTTCTTGAAGGTCGTGTTCATGTCTGTGCATAGCTGGAAGAAGATCTGAACATGTGAGACAAGAAACTGGTAACTGGCAAAATTAGAACTGTCAGGGGACTCTGGATTTAGGGTCCAGTGGCAGTGACTTCTCATAATGCTGCAGACAGACAACTCCAGCTATTTCCCCCAGAGGGAAACGGTCTAGAACCTTCCCACAATAATGTATGTCAAAACCCAAAAGAACTGAAAATCGGTCCTCACACAAATGCATGTATCACATGCTCACAGCAGCGTTATTCATAAAAGCTAAAGTGTTCAATGTTATTCAGCAATGACTGGCTGACCAAGCCAAATGCAAATACAGTAGTCCCTCCCGGTCCACGGTTTCTCTGTCTGTGTTTTCAAGTTCTTATAGCGATCACAGTCAACATTATTAAATAGGAAATTCTAGAAATAAGCAATGTGCAATTTAAAAACTGATATTAGGGATACCAGGACATAAGTATTGTAACACCATGACAGTTTATCTGATCACTAAGATATACGCCAAATGTCTAATGGGTAGGTGGTCAGTAGAGCGTGGACATAGGACAAAGAGGATGAAGTTTTATTATGGTACTCAGAATAGCTCCCCGGGGATAGCTGGAGAAGTTGAATAGTACCTAAGGCCACATTACATGGCCATGTCTGCATCATTCAATGCAACACATGGGCATCATATCCCCAAACGTCATCGCTAGAAGGGTGACTGTCGTAGAAAGAACCATTTTCTGGGCCAGTGAGATGGCTCAGTTGGGACTTTTACCAACCTTTTACTTTCCGTCCAAGCCTGACATCCTAAGTTCAATCCCCAGAACTCATAGAGGAAGGGAATGACTGACTCATGGAAGTGGTCCTGTGATCTCTGAAAGTGTCCTGTGATACCTATACGCCCTCTCTCACATACTGATAATAGTAATAAAAAGAAATCATTTTTAAAAATGAAAACAATTTTAAGATCAAATACATTTACATATATTTCATTATAGTATATTGCTATAATTTAATTTTATTGCTGCTTGTGAACCCAACTATACAGAGGCATTTATAGAAAATAAAATAGGGGAGAAGTAAGAGTGTAGTTCAGTGTTAGATCTCTTGTCAAATATGCATAAAGCCACGGGTTCCAACCTACCCCATGAAACGGAAACAAGAGGAACAAACAACACTCCCAGACAGAATTTTAAAAAGACTCCCACATATGTGTAGGGAGGCATCTGGGAATGCGTCCCCAGAGAAGAGAGTCTACTATAAGATTATATAGTAAACTACTGGGCAAGGGTGGTGCACACCTTTAATCCTTTCAAGGTCAGCTCGGTCTATAGATAGCCAGGGTTACACAGAGAAATCCTGTCTCAAATAACCTAAAGGGAAAAAATTATATAGTAAGCACAGTGTTCAGAGTGTGGCTGTCAGGAACAGAACTAGGCACTCTAGGCTCTCCCAGTAGGTGCCCTTGGACGTGCGATAGAGATAAGGAAACACAATTTCCTTATCTGTGAAACGGAGATGACACTGGTACCAATTCATGGAGGTGGTGCAAAAATTGCATAAGCCACGAGGAGTATTCAAAAGATTATGTGTAAATATTTTGGAGATGATAAGAGGTTATCTGGGGTCAGATAGCAAATATTTCCACTAGCCTCAAAGGTACAGTCAGGAATTTGAACCAGCACTGGGCTGTCAAAATGCAACAGCCAAACCAGGTGTGGTGCAAACCTGCCTTTTTAGCATTAAGGAGGTGAAACCAGGAGGACCAAGAGTTCAGGTAAGCTTCCGCTAAATTCAAGGCCAGCCTGAGCTATACAAGATTCTTTCTCAAAAATAGCAACAAATAATTCAATTTATAGTGTTCAGGTCAGAGTAGATGACTGTCCAAACATATTACTAAAAATTTTTATTCATTCTAGTTTTTGCAGTGCCAGTTATGGATTTATGTATGTTAGGGAAATAGACTACCATTGAGCAATATTTTATTAGCATATATTAATTTGCATTACAATGGGTTTCATGATCATATTTTCATACACGTGTATAATGTATGTTGATCATATTCAACTGACATTACCCTCTTGTATCCCCCTCCCACTCCGGCTAGTCCACTTTTCCTTTCTCTTCTCAACTAGCCCTTCTTCTACTTTGATGTCTTTTTTTTTAAAAAAAAATAATCCACTGGCTTTTATTAGGGTTGCTTGCAGCAGCATGGGCTACACCACTGAAATTTAAAACGGTCCCCTGCTCCCAACGTCCATCAGCTGTCTAGAGTCTCACAGGTGATACTGTTCACTGGTTTCCTCTGAGGTTGAAACATTCCATCCTATAGGGAAGTTCCTCAAGCCAGAGAAGGTAAGTGACCTAAGACAGCCCTAGGAAGTCCCTGAAACTGACCAGGTTTACTAGGCCCTTTCTTCCCAAGAGTAAACAAGCCACGAGTGAACAAGTCAGGCTACAAAGAAAACTCTCATACCCGTCAAGCTGCCTGGAAGAAGCAGCAATCAGCTGAGCTGCCTACAAGAGGTTTCGGCACATGCTGCACGCCTTTAATCCCAGCACTCGGGAGGCAGAGGCAGGCGTATATCTGTGAGTTTGAGGCCAGCCTGGTCTACAAGAGCTAGTTCTACGCCAGGCTCCAAAGCTACAGAGAAACCCTGTCTCAAAAAACAAAAAACAAACAAACAAACAAAAAAAAAGAGGTTTAGACCAACTGAGCACTTAGAAAGAAGGGATGCTCCCTAACTTTTTGCCTGCAGGCTGTGCAGTGTGCTCCAGGTTCCCAGCTCTGGGAGCTGTTACCAGGGCAGGGGTGGGCTTTGGTGAAGCAGCTGTCTTTGAGTCAGTTCTGCTTCTGTAAATGACCCCTCACCCATATTTCTGTAGGTAACCCCAATAAAACTCACTGATTCACCAAGTTGGACTTCATGGTATCTGTAGTTTGGTATGTCCTGGGCTACCTGCCTGAGCTGAGTAGATATGTATGGTGTGTTTCCCCAGGAAAAGTTTGCTCACACGACAGATGTATAAGGTGGAGTCTTTCTAAATTGGCCACACTGGCCTAGAAGTTACTATTACAACTAAGGCTAGCCTCAAACTTGAGATCTTCCTGCCTCAGCCTCCTGAGTAGTTGAGATTACAGGCATGTACCACCAGCTCAGCCCAGTTTACTACTTTTAGACAACATAACACTCAGTCACCGGGGCTGGAGAGATGGCTCACTGGTTGAGAACATTGGCTGCTCTTCTAGAGGACCCGAGTTCAATTCCCAGCACCCAAATGACAGATCACAGCTATGTGTAACTCCAGTTCCAGGGGATCTGATACCCTCATACAGACATGCATACATGCAGGAAAAACACCAATGTATATAAAATAAAACAAATAAACAAACAAAAGAGACAGTCACCTAGTTTCTCCTAAGTAGTGAAGAGAGGCCACGCCCCCTCAACAGAATTTGCAATTTTTGATACAGGGTCTCAAGTAGCCCAGTCTGGCCTTGAATTCATTATTTAGCTGAACTGACCTTGACTGCCTGGTCCTGTTTCCTACCAGTTCCCAATGGAGTCTTCCACTTACCTGGTTCTCCACTCTTGGCTCTGTAACTGGTAATGGCCCTACTCGGATGTTATGATGCTTTTGTGCTTTTGTCTCTATAGTTGTTTCTCTTTTTCCATGTTCAACTTTTTCCCAGATAGGATTATAGTTATCTTTCCAGATTTTCCAGGTTCTGGGTTATGCTGGGCAGACCTTGGCAACTTAACTCTGATTTCTCCTCATCCCCTTCATCCTATGTCCACTTAAGGGGTTCTAACACCATGAATTTTAGAGTAGATAATAGATAATTGAGAAACATTTGAAGCTAAGCATAAGAAGAAAGTCCGTTTTAATTGAAATATAAGGAATAAAAAAAACCCAGGGAACATTAGACTGCTGAGAAAAAAATCAAGAAAGAAAAACAAGGTCTTCTCCTTACTAGGACAGTTATGATCACTTAAACATATATGTACACACATATGTACACAAAAGCATGTGACTAGGTTGCGTATAAGCATTATATTTTACCTATGTGCATATATGTATACATATATACGTATACATATATGCACATGTAGTTCAGATGATTAAATTTTATATGCACTCATACAAATAATTCCCAAACTAGATAATAATATGATCAATAATTTAAAGGATAAATTACATAATATATATACATACGTACACATACCTTATAGTCGTGTTTTGTTGTGTTTCTCCCATTTGGTATTAAGGAATGACATGCATATGGTGACATGCATAAATCTGAAGTGATAAATTTTTACATATGTATGTACCCATGAAACTACCACTTGGATCAAAATGTAGAACATTTCTAGAACCCCAGAAGGTTTCCTTGCATTTCTTTCTTCAAAGTGACTAAAATATTGACTAAATTCAGCGTATTTTCCAAAGCACATCACTTGCAAATGTTTAGGAAAGGCAAGTAGTTTGCCAGGCATGGTGGCACTTGCCTGTAGTCTCAGCCACTCAGAAGGCCGAGGCAAGAGTGCTCAAGTTTGTGGTCAGCTTGGGTAACTTAGCGAGACCCAGTCTCGAAGTAAAATTTAAAAAGCCTCTGTGTTTGGAAGGGCTTGTGGCTCAGTGGTAGAGTACTTAGCAGGTCCAAGTCCCAGGGTCTACACTTATCTACACATATGTAATACCACAAAAGAAGCAAGTAGATTCATGGTAAGTCATATTTTAAATAAATAAAATGTAGGAAATTAGACTAGATATTTAAGGGCAAGGATGTGGCCCATCTGGTAGAGAGCTTACCTAGCACACCCACAACCCTCTATGTTTCGCTTCCCAGCATGCTAAGAAAAGATAATAAGCTATTTATTTATTTTGAGAAAGAGACTCATGTAGTCCAGGCTGGCCTTCAGCTTATTATGGAGCCGCAGATGAGACTGAACGTGCAGTTCTCCTGTCTCCACCTCCATACTGCCAGGAATGTAGACATATGCCACCACACCTGGTTTATGTGGCACTGGGGATTGAGCCCAGGGCTTTGTGCATGCTAGAGAAGTACTCCCAACTGAGTCACATCCCAGCTCTCAAGAGCTTGTTTCTTAGTACATCTTTTAAAATAACCCTTAAAATGGCCGGGCAGTGCTGGCGAATGACTTTTATCCCAACACTCAGGAGGCAGAGGCAGGTGGATCTCTGAGTTCAAGGACAGCCTGGGCTGCATAGCAAAACCCTGTCTTGAAACACAAAGTCAAAAAAAAAGAAAAAGAAAAAGAAAAAAAGAAAGAGTGAGAAAAAGAAAAAAAAATCCTGAAATCAAAGGAAGCAAAGCAAGGCTTTCTCACAGGTTGTGGATATGGAGGGGTAGGGAAGAACCTCATTTTCAAAGTCCTCCTGTCTGCCAGGAGGTTTCAGGTCCTCTGAGAACTACTAAGAAAATGCCAGTGAGAACGATCATAGAAAACCAGTCTGACTGAAGGAAGCTTGCATCTGTTAGCATGGTGGGACATGGGAAACGCCACCCCCCTGTGTTGCGTGTCTTGGATTCCATTCTTTGCCAGGATGGAATGTGTGTGCAAGTTTCAGTGTCCTGCTCATTTGAATGCGTTATTGTTAGAGCAGCAGGAACAGCAGCAGTTCCGCAGACATTGCCCATCCATGGTTCAAAAATGACAAATGTCAAACTATGTCTGACCTGCTCTCCGACTCTTTTTATCTGTGCTATCTCTTTGGAATAGAAATGCCTGCTCCCCGCTGGCTCTTCTTAAAAAATGCATATTGTCTCTTCACATAGAAGGCTGAACACGATGGTGCTGCCAAAAAGGGGGTCGGGGGGGGAATAGAAGGGAAGGACTCCCTTGCGACATCTCAGTTTTGAAGTTCAAGTCCACAGAGCTGTCGGATTACACAGGCCCTCCATTAAGAACTTCCTTATGGCCACCTAAGGCATTCTGTTGCTTTTCAGGTGTGCTTTTTTTTTTTTGTCAGTTTCTTGATCCTCACTGCAGAGAAGCTGGTCTTTCAAAGTCCAGGTGGGGGAGGGTGCCCCTCAGTGCCTTGAAGCCCCTGGAGAGTGAAACTGTCACAGGGTGAGTTATTTGCTTTGCTTTGCCATAGGAGGGCAATCCCATACAGGACCATGGACTGCTACTGCTTTACCAGTTTCACTTGCAAAGACTAAGCACAGCCATCAATATGCACAATGAGCAAACTGAGATGACCGTCTCCAGGTAAATGTGGGCCCTATTCTCAGCCCTAGGTTAAGGCCACTGATCTTCCGAGTGTCCAAAGGTTTTGCTGAATCAAAAATTTATTTTATTTATATGTTTGTTTAAAAACAGCGTTTGAGTATCTTGGCATCAAGTATCAAGACTGACTGACCTTGAACTTGTTATTAAGTCAAGGATGATCTTGAACTTCTTGTTCTTTCTGCTTTCTCCTGGGTTTATGGGCATACCCTATGATCTCCCCTGCCCCCCCCCGTGTGTGTTCTGCCAGGGATTTGAACTCAGAACTTTGTGCTGTGCATACCAGGCAAGCACTTTACCAACTAAGCTTACATCCCAACTCCTAGATCAATTATTTTTTTTTCAAACAAAAATTCCATAGTGTTTAGGATGAAGGCACAGCCTCTCATATTCTAGTCTCTTATATTTTTGGTTGTGAGCCTAACCTTTAACGTCTGAGCCATCCCTCCAGCCCTCTAGGTAAATTCTCTATCACTAAGCTACATCCCAAGTCCTAGAATCAACCTTTGTATAAAATAAGTAGTCACACAGTATAGCTTGCTTGCTTGCTCAGAAAGGCGAAGAACCAAGGGACAGAGAGAGCTACTGGGTGAAATTTGGTCTGAAGATATGCTGAATTTGTCCAAAAACATCTATCTGTTATCTATCCATCCATCTATCCATCTGTCTGTCTGTCTATCTATCTATCTATCTGTCTGTCTGTCTGTCTGTCTGTCTGTCTGTCTGTCTGTCTGTCTATCCATCCATCCATCCACCCACCCACCCACCCACCCACCCACCCACCCATCCATCCATCCATCCATCCATCCATCTATCTATCTATCTATCTATCTATCTATCTATCTATCTATCTATCTATCATCAGAGTCTCATGCATGCAGTGCAGACTGGTCTGGAAATCATTCAATGATAATCTTGAACTTCTGATTCTCCTGACTTTCACTTCTCAAATTCTGGGATTACAGACATGTCCCACCAATCCAAGTTTATGGGGTGCTAAATACCGAGCCCAGGGCTTCACTCTACTGACTGAGCTACATCCCCAGTCCTCCTCAAACAATCTTTTAACAGTTCTAAACTAGTTGCTCACTTTGAGAAACCAGAAGATTTCAAATGGGGTCTTTTCTTTCCCTGGGAAAATGCCTAGTTCTTGGAGTAGCTCCTGGAAGTGCTGCGGCGAAGAGTTCTCAGACATTGCAGAGGGTCAAGGTTGGCTGTTATTTGCTTTCAAGGTCTAGAGACAGGAGTGTCTGCTGCTTTTGCTTGGAGATCCCCAGGCAGGCTTTCTAGAAACCTGTGGCTGAATCTGAAAGAGCTACCTATGGAACAAAGAACAACACTGTATTCACAGGGCAAATCCCCTAAGGGTGAGGTGACTTCCTGACATGAGAGAGAAGGATATATTCTTGTTGGCGCACATAAACAACTTAGCATAACTGGGGAAGGAGCCCTCTTTCTTCTCACCCCGTCTTTGTATTTGATGGCATGGGGAGCTAACCAGTTGATCAAAAGAACCTGATTCAACTTATTCTCTTTGCTTGGAGGATAGCACAATGTGTTCTTCATTCCCTATGCATGAGATGAGAAATCCCTCACCTGGGAAAGCCAGGTATGCTGTAAGTGCATTCTGTCTATGTCAGCCCTGGCTAAGACATCTTGCCTCCTCTTAGAATCAAGCAGTATCCCGCACATTGTATGAGTTCCAGGATCAGTTATTAATCTGAAGCAAGGATAGTGCTACACGATCTGGGGGAAATTCCACATTTACCACTGACCCTAAATGAAACCCAGAGCACTGTATTTTGTGACCAAAAATAGCATGGGATTATGACAGAGGTCTTAGTTTTCAGTCTCAGTTCAGCTACTCAAAGAGCTCTATGGCTATCAGCTACATAATTTGTCTACGACTTGGTTTCCTTGCCTCTTTTAAAAAGAGATCCACAAAGACTTGGCTGTGGGACTGTCTCCTAGGAATGTCAGAAGCTACACCCATAATCCTCCACCTATGCAGGCACCCCCAATTAAATGAGGGGGGAACACACACATGCACGCGCATGCGCACACACATGCACACACACACACACATACACACACACACCATACCACAGAGACATGAAAGTAGAAGAGGAACTTACTGAGAAGAAAAAGTTCAGATGAAGGGGAATTCAAATAGGAGGGGACTTGGGGAAATATATTCAAAGTAAAGTGTGTGTGTGTGTGTGTGTGTGTACATGTGTGTATGACATTGTTAAAGACCGAATTTAAACAATGACCCCAAAATTCAAAATGTCCTTATTTGAAGGGATGCCAGGAGTTGAACCAGAGCCTTGGATCTATTAAGCATACCTTCTGTCACTGAGCTGCATCCTAAGCCCCTAAGACACCTACATTTTTCAGCTATGAGGGTAAACGAGGCAGCAGCTTGCAAAGCGAAAGGCGCTGCAGGCTCCCATTGCGGTATGTCTGTGTGGCGGAATAGTATATGTCCTGAAGGAAGGGGAGTACTGAAATGTGTTAGTCCATAGGTGGACCCCGAGAGACAGCTTGATGCTGAGTGAAGGTAGCCAGACAAAAACATCCCCACATTGTATAATTCTCTTCATACGAAACGTCCCCTAGAAACAGGAAGGCAGCCGGTTTGCTGGGCAAATGGAGTACTCAAAGTGTGGCTTGCTTTCGGGATGATGACTATGTTCTGGAAGTAGTTATGGCACAATGTGACCGAACTGTGTGTCGTGTATCTTATTTGTGTGTAAATGTGCAGCTGTGTTTGTATGTGTGCGGAAGCATATGGAGATCAGGGGTCCCCCTTGGGTGCTGGTCCTCAGGAGCCAGGCACCTTGCTTTGTGAGACGGGATCCCTAGTTGGGACCTAAGAGCTCAGAGAACACTGATTTGGCTTAGCTGACTGGCAATCCTGTTGCACCCTCCCTAGCACTGGGAGTTCAAATGTGTGCCTCTACACTGGGCTTTTTTACACTGGTTCTGAATATTGAAGTCAGTTTTTTCATACTTGCATGGCAAAGCACTTTCCCAAACTAAGCTAGTTCCCCAGTCCTCAACTGTATATATTCAAATGGTTAAAATTGGTAAATTCGATGTGATTTTTCCCATAGTCTTTTTCAAAAGGTGAAAAACAAAGCAAATCGAAGTAGAAGGGACTCACATACTCCCCTCCCCCTGCACCCTCCACTACCACCCCCTCCCCCAACCCGGCATGGGTGTGTCTCCAGCCTGTAGGAGAGCTGGGGTGGGGAAGGGGGAGAGGATAAGGAACTAGGGCCATCTGAAAAGTTTCCTTCTGGGCGATATTTGTCTCATAGATTGCCAGTTGTTCACCCTGTTTGTATTTAAATGAAAGGAGACTTTGAAGTGGGAGCCGCCCCAGAGCAAGGCTTGGGGTTCCTGCCTTCTCTGGTAAAGTTCAGACTTGTCCAGATCTGCCTGTAGCCAGAGGTTACTGTTTCTGGTAGAAAAGGCTCAAGTTTTGGCTAATAACATGCTAAGAGGAAGAGCATTAGTCGCTTGAGGGGGGCAAAAAAAGAAAAAAAGAATTTCTCTTCTTCTGAGAGGCAGCGTTCCAACTGCCCCCTTTATAGTTTAGGAGAACCCCCTTTTCTCTTATTGCCACTGATTCATTTTAGTTTGAAAGATGGTCTTGTGTAGCCCAGGTTAACCGCAAACTCCTTGTGTCCCCGAGGCGCTTCTTGAATTCTTGATCTTCCAGCCTACACCTTTTGGGATTATAGGTGTGCACCATATACCCGGCTCGGAGTTTCATTTTACTATTAATGTTGGCTGTGTCTCAAATCATATTTCACTTGGCGAAGAATACCTTTAAGTACACATCAATGAAAGCCAAGCGCTAGCAGGGCCTTGAGGACCTCACGGTTATCAGTTTAAGGATTACCTGGACTGTTCGAAAGGTCCTTGAAAATCACGGGAAATTTAGTAGAGGTGAGTTTGCATAACTTAAATGCATTTCCAGACCTCGGAAATTGAAGGTCCCAACTGGGTGTGGTGGTGTAGACAACTAATTCCAGCACTTGGGAGGCAGAGACAGGTGGATCTCTGTGAGTTAGAGGCTAGCCTGCTCTACAGAGTGAGTTGTAGGACAGCCAGGGCCACACAGAGAAACCCTGTCACAAACAAGCACACAAACAACAAGAAATTGGAAGTCTCAGTTAGAGACAGGTCCCAGGTTGTGTGTCTGTTCATGCTGCTGGTCCATGAGAGTTAGTATAATGAATGGAGACTGGAGTCTGCAGTGGGCATTCAAAACAGCTTCCCTAGTTCCTATGGCTCCTAGTGGACAACCATGTCAACGAGGTTTACAAAGAGCCGGGCAGGAAGTCTCAACAAACCCTCTGAGGGCGATAATTGTAATGATGGTTCATATCTTCACCCTATGTAATTTTATGGGAATTGAGAGTCTAGCCAAATAATAAGCTCCAGCCCTTTTCATCTGCCCAGTTCCCAGCACACTCCCGAGGTGTCTGAGGCACTTCTCACCCTAACCTCTTAAAGCAGATTGTAACAATAACAACAGTAATGACAAGTTCACAATCTGCACGGTTCCCTTCATTAAAGGAGCCCTGGGAGCTTCAAAAACACTCATTAATGGAATCTGACAAAGCTTGGAAGGTGGGAAGACTCACCCATGCCCAGTTTTCTTGTGGCTAAATGGAGACTGGGAAGGAGTGGATGGAGATCCTGGGCTATCATTCCCTGTGACCACCATGGACCCCCATTCAAGAGTCCGGGTTTTGGACCCATTGCCCTTAGGTGAGTGCTAATTAATGCATTTTCTTTCTCTCTGTGGAGCCTCAGTTCTAACATGTCCATAGGGCGGCGTGGGAGCAAAAGTACTCCCAAGCAAACTTGGGAGAACATCTACTCAAGGTTCATATATTTTTTTTCTGGCCAGTTTCAGAGTTTGTTTATATTTATTGCAAAACCTAGGGCACGAGTGGAAAGAGAACATTCTGTGGGGCTGAGAAAATGACTGCCGGTTAGGTACAAGCCTGTGCTCTATGAGTGAACACTGTGTGATGGGAGGCTGGTCCAGGAAGGGTAGGTGAGCCTCTCAGGCCAGTTCCGAGTTTCAAGTCCCTCTGCTGTTTGGAGCAAAACAATGCCAGTAACGTGAGTGGGTGCCTTCCTTGCCCAGGCACTGGTTAGGAGAGGTCCTGGATGCCGGGTGGCAGCAGTGACGCAGGTATTGGGGCTGAAGTGTGCTGCTTTGGCCCGCGGGGACAGCCTGTCAGGTGGCTGTGGGGAAAGGCTTGTGGCTCAGTCAGAGGCTGAAGGCTCCAAGACCCAGGCCACCAGGATCCCCGGGACTTGGGCTCTTAAACGGGAAGAAACTGGCCTTTCCTCTCCGGGCAGGGGATGGGGGATGGGGGGAGGCTCCCCGCCTCTTGAGGAGGAGGGCAGGAGGGAGGAGTCCAGCAGGGCGTGTCGCTAGAGGGAGTGCCGGGCGCCCCGTGCGGGCCCCCTAGGAAGTGGATTTGGCCCGCTCCGGATCCAACCCAGCTTCCAGGTTTTCTCCCGGCCCGGCCCTGCGTGCTCCCGCCTGTCTCGGGCTCCCCCCCCCCCACCTTGTACCCGCCCCCTCCCTCCCTAAGGGCCGCCCCGCTTGGCCAAGTTTGCAGAGCCTCACTGCGCGAGCCGGGCCAGTCAATCAGCCGCAGAGCTGAGAAGGGCACAACCGTGCGGCTGAGGGCAGTGAGCTGAGCCGAGCTGGGTGAGCGGAGCAGCGCCGGGTAGCCGGAGCCCCGCGCCAGCGATCACCCGCCGACGCCGCCCACACTCTGCTCTCCTGCGACGCCTGCCACCTTCCCTTCCTTTCCTGAACCCCTCCGCCCCTAGCCAACTGGCCCGGGATCTCTAGCCTTCGGAGCCCCGAGGTCACCGATCCTCTCCCTATTTCCCGTGGGTCCTGCGACCATTCCACGCCTTTTCCCTTGTACTCCACCCCGGCCGGGCGCCTGGCACCGGGGACCGTTGCCTGACGCGAGGCCCAGCTCCACTTTTCGCCCGCGTCTCCTCCTTTTGCCCTCCTCCTCCTCCTTCTTTGCTACCAACTGC
Organism: Microtus pennsylvanicus; assembly: GCF_037038515.1. Classification (NCBI taxonomy): domain Eukaryota; kingdom Metazoa; phylum Chordata; class Mammalia; order Rodentia; family Cricetidae; genus Microtus; species Microtus pennsylvanicus. Next base: position 1,597,554 of record NC_134601.1, on the reverse strand, counting down.
AACTCCTCGGTCCTCGCTCAACTCGTGAGTCCTTGACTCCGCGCTTCTCCGCCCGCTCCGCAGCCCCGCTTCCCATCCCGTCTTATTCTGTTCCCTAAAGGTGGGAGCGCATCTGCCCGGGTCCGCACCATGGCACGGTTTGGCTTGCTCGCGCTTCTCTGCACCCTGGCCGCGCTCACTGCCTCGCTGCTGGCTGCGGAGCTCAAGTCGAAAAGTTGCTCGGAAGTGCGACGTCTTTACGTGTCCAAAGGCTTCAACAAGAACGATGCCCCCCTCTATGAGATCAACGGTAGGTGGGAATCCTCCCCCATTTTCGAGTGGTGGGCACCCCGGGAAAGGGGCGGCCCCCCACGCCACACCAGGTAGCCTAGAGGGTGAAACGGGCAGGCGGAGCGGGCACCGCGAGTGGAGGGGCGCCGCCGGTTTGTGTAGTGCTACTCCGGTGTTTTGCGGCGGCGCCCCCCCCCCAAGTCTTTTCTGTCCCGGGAAGACACTAAGGACTATGGCCCTTAGAGTGCGTGGCATGGGCTCTCTTGCCTTTTCCGGGTTGAATTCCTTACTGGGTTCCCCGCTTTGTTGTGTGGGTGACGACGAGGCCGAGTGGGGGTGGGGTGGGGGAACCTCTCGGAGTTTGCAGATTCCTTGGGGCGCAAAAAACGTGCGACTTGAATGAGTGGTTCATTGACGTTCTCCTAAAACCCCTCTCTCCGTCTCTCTTCCACCGCTGACGCGGATTCGTTTTAGAACCTGCAAGGGCTTTAGAAGTCACCTTTAAAAAGCGAACGCCCTCCTTTACTCCCCACTCTTCCAAATCCTAACTTTTGGGAAGTCTCCAGCTTTCCGGAAGGTGTTGGATAAGAAGGGTATTTCCCTCCCATTTCTCTTTTCTCACCTCATTTTAAGGGTTAATTGCACTTTCAATTACAGACCTTTGAAAGGACTGATTACAGGAAACCTGAATCTCAGTTTGGAGGTGGTTATGCAAATGAAGATGGCTTTGCCTCTGAAAAAGTTCACCGGATTTCAGCACAAGGGGTGGGGGGACGGGACGACTTGGGGTATTTGGGGAAGCCCTCCTGGAACTCTGGGGAGGCAGCACCCCAGGTACTCACTCCCTCTTCTCCTGGTCGGGAGGTCTCCAGGCCCGCCGGTGGCAGTGCCTGGGCGAGTCCTCCTTCCCTGTTGTACTAGATTTTCGCAGCTGCCAACTGTTGCGCTCAGCCCTGCGGGTTGGCGCCCGAAGCGGCACAGGTAGATTGTTCACCCTTGGGGCTCAGAAAGAGCCACGAACCTTACTGGCTCTTGGCCAGCTTAACCTAACGGAGGAGTTAGAGATTCGAGCCCCGAAGGCCAAACCTCCATTCCGAACCTTTCATGGAAGTGTGCAGAGTGCGCCTTTGCCTCGCTGTACTGGTTGCCCGGGTGGGGCAGGCAGGGGGCCAGCATCCAGCAAAGGAAATACTGTAATTTTAACCAGGCACTTCCAAAGGCTTAGGAAGACTTGGGGGGGGGGCGCTCATCTTTTGGAAGGGCTATTAATAACCTTGGAGATTAAGTGCAGTCATCAATTACATATAAATTACAAAAGTAATTGAGGGAAGTTGCTGGGCACTTTGAGAGTGTAACCGGCCTCCGTCTGGAAATAGAACTGAGGAAATTGTTGGAAGTAGCCCAGGCGGCCCCTGCACCTTTGCAGTTGTCAAGTAACTCACAAGCTATGATGAAAGGTTGTTTGCCCTTCAGCCGCCTGTCTTTTTGGGAGCTCAAGTATGTCCTCCCAGCCTCATGATTTTATTGGTTGTAGCGCTCTGAAAAGCCCCCTTTCTTTCCCCTCTTCCTCCTGGCCTGCCTGTAACAGAGAACTGAACCAGCAGTCGCCGAAGCTTGGGGGCTCTGCAGGTCAGACCTGGGGTCTTTGTGCCTTGCACAGTTTGGGCCTGGGTGCTTCAGAGATGATTGCCGTGAAGATTACACTTGTCATTCCCACGTTCTGAAGGGAGGCATGCAGCCATGCCCTTACTGGGAAAGGGACAAGTCTCCATCTGGTCGTGCAGACAGTATGTGCTTTTGAGATGGACTGGAGGCTTTTCGGGTGTGGGTTACCCAATCGCCGCCCCTCCCCCCCAGTTTCTTCAGGTTTGGGGGTATGCAGTCTCAGGAGATGTCAGGGCATCTTCCCTAGCCAGCATCTAATGGGAAAGGAAGCTGGGAAGGTGTTCAGGGACACTTAAGTGTTCCCGTGGGTTCCCGTGGATCGTCATCAGCCCTGGAAAACACCTGAGGAACATTTTTGCATAAATGTCTTATCTGGATCCCACCCTCCCCCTCCAAAAAAAAAGATAGAGGAGTTACTAGTGACCTGCGGCAGGAAATGGAAGCTAATGTGCTCACACCCAAAACATTTTATTCTTTTTGTCTTGTCCTTCATCTCCCTCCCAGGGCTGCTGCTTTTATTTCCCCTTTTGAATGACCTACTGGACTGCATTCTCCTGAGGAACAAAGGAAGTGCCTTTTTAGCTGGAATCCTTGGAAGACCACCAAGGACTTTAGCTCATGCAGTGCAGTTTCGCACCACTTTCAACAATAACAAAAATGCATGACTGAATGGCTCAAAAATGTGGAGTGTTAGAGGCATTCATTTGAGTCTAGGACACTGTCACAACACAGACAGACCCAAGCAAATACCTTTAGATGGGTGATATAGAAATGGGGTAGTCTTTATCATTACCCTGGCCTCTCCAGTTGCACACATTAGCCTCATCTTGTGTGGACTATCCCCAGAGAATTTTGGCCATTTGGGGAGGCAGTTGTGGAGAAGTCAATGTAAAGACTTGGGTTCAGCCTAGGTCCAAATGAATTAGATGCCAAGTGCCTTACTTGGGAGAAGTTAACTATTTTCTTCAAAGCCAGAGATGGTTTTCTAGGCAGAGTGTTGCAGTGTCTAGGTGACCAGTTCATTGAGCCCTGAGCTAATCCAAGTTTAAAATTTTATTTTATTTGGAAAGAAGGGTGAGGATTGTATCTAGGGCTTTGGATATTCTAAGCAAGTGCTCTACCACTGAGATTCTTGATAGCCTTGAACTTAGCCTTCTAGAGTTCTGAATAGGCTTTGAGAAGAAGCCACATCCTGAAGGACTCTCAGTTACAGATCATAGTTGGGATGATCTGATTTTTTTCATCATAGATGGTTGTGAGCCACCATGTGGTTGCTGGGAATTGAACTCAGGACCTCTGGAAGAGCATCTAGTGCTCTTAACCTCTGAGCCATCTCTCCAGCCCCTGATCTGATTTTTTTTAAAGATTTACCTATCTATTTATTATGTATATAGTGTTGACATCAGACCTCATTACAGATGGCTGTGAGCCACCATGTGGTTGCTGGGCATTGAACTCAGGATGATCTATCTGATCTTGATGTGTTCTCAAGGGTGTTAGAGAATAAAAGTACATCATACTGCCAGGGTTTTCAAGTGAGGTTCTGCATTGCCCATGTGCTTGACACCAGTACTTTTCATATAAGGGCCAGTCCAGAGGCTATGAGAAAAAACCATCTGTAATAGCTTTTATTGGCCATATCTTTCCGGAGTGCCTGCTATGTGAAGTATTCTGTGCTTAGTATTACAGAGACAATAAGAAGGACAGGAAATTCATCCCCTACACACGCACATACACACACACCAACTTGTCTGGTAGTAGGGAGATAAGCCGTTCACATATACTTCGAATGCACTAAGAAGTGCGATAAGTACCATGTGAAAGACGAGAAATGTGGCCTTGGGGTATCTCAGTGGTAAAGCATGTGCTTAGCATGTTCCAGGTCCTAGGTTCAACCCCCAGCACTAAAATAGAGAGAAACCACAAACAAGGAGAAAGGATTGGGACTAGAGTATTAAATGGGTAATGATAGTTTGCTAGTATAAAACAATAGACTATCTAGAATTCTAACTGTTCTCATCAGGATATGCAGCAACTAGCATTTTACTAATAGCCTGCTGGAATTGTCTTAAAGAGTGTGGCATTTGGTCAGAAGATACTATTGGACTTGTAAAAGGTCCCTTCACAGTGACATAGAATGATTCCAATGAGAAATTTGTGCTGGTCACTGTGATCTTGGAATCTTTGTTTCCTGTTCATTTATCTTCATGAGCAAAGCACCTGTGAGCATGTATCTACACTTGAAAATGCTTGCATGTGTATCTCAAAGGATTCTGGGAATTACTTATGCTTTGTTGGAACAGAGTGGGGAAGAGAAGGAGTTACTGAGATTTTATTGTAAATCAGACAGGATAAGTTTTCAAGGTTTGCGTTTCCCTCTTGCTGCTGGCTTGGATTTTTTTGATGTTTTGTTTTGAAACAGGGTCTCACGAAGTAGCCCTGGCTGTCCTAGAACTCACTACATAGACCAGGTTGGCCCTGAATGCACAGAGATCTGCCTGCCTCTGCCTCCCAACTGCTGGGGTCAAAGGTGCGTGCCACCATGCTTGGTGTGGGTTGGATTTTCTTACTGATTTTATGATTTCTTAATTTATTGGCATCACCAATTTGGCTCTCTGTGTTTCATTTGAGAGGGTCCTAGAGAGGTCCAGGACCTGTCTCTGCAGTATTAAAGCAACTGTCTTCAGGGTGTGCTCAAAAAAGAACTTAGTAGCAGTTCTGGCTTATGCAGTTGAATCTCTTCTCGAATGTATAAATATAAAATATTGGATTCAGCGTAATTACTATTTTCCTTTTTGGTTTGATTCGCATCAGGTTGCACGCAATTTCAGGATTAGCTGGAGACTAGATTGAGGAAGGAAAAGGGGAGTTTTCTGTGTTTTGAACATCAGTGTTAATCTGAGTCAGTTCAGAGTGTCTTTCTCTGGCTCCCCGGTTTTAACTGTTTTAGGTAGCACAAGGTTTGTTTCTACATATCCTCACAGAGATGCATTTTGGCCTTATAATACCTATTGTGTACTTTTCTTGGCTCAGCCTTGTGCTAAGGACTTTATCTCATTTAAAGGCCACAACTATCATGCAGCCAAAATTATCACCTCTAATTTACTCATAGAAACTGAGATCTGAGGGCTTAGGAAATACGTTCACGGGGCTGGAGAGATAGATGATAGTTCAACAGTTAAGAGCACTGGTTGCTCCTGCAGATGACCTGGGTTCCATTTCAAGCACCCACATAGGGGCTTACTACCATTTGCAGCTCTAGTCTCAGGGGATCTGATGCCCTCTTCTGGCCACTGAGGCACCAGGCGTGCACATAGTATACAGACATGTGGGCAAAACACAGAAAAGTAAATAAGGAAATAAAATGATTAAAATTTAAAAGACAAGATTTTCAGAGTTCTACAGCTAGTGGCAGAGGTGGGATTTGAACCCAGGTCATCTTTGACCCAGATTAATGTATGCACTTTGTGAGCAGGTGATAAGACAGGAAGACACATTCTCTAGTCCCCTGGGGGTTTGAGATATGTGAGATCGGGTAGCATTGCCCTCACACTGCGGTAGAGAGAGAGGATCCAGTCACATCAACAGGCAAAATGTCAAACCCAGATACAGACAGTAAAGAGTGCATGATAGAAGGGATAAACGCAATTTTCTGGACCATGGGGAGCATTGAGGGTTCCTAAGGAGGAAAACGGCATGGCTTAAGTTGTTTTAGAAAGATAATTAGCACCACTTTGGAGTTAGTCGATGAGGCAGGAGATAAAGGTGGGAAGATCTATTAGAAGGTTATCTGGTCGAGCTGCGACTCATCTTCCCATTCTGATCTCACTGTTGCCAGCGGCTTTGAATGGAGTCATCCCTCTGCATTGAGCTTTGGTGGCTTCAGGTATCTTAAATCACCCTGTTTTCATTAAGCCACTGCCAAACTGTCCAGGGTTCTGTGGACTCTTCCTCCTAAGTCTCTGTCGGGACCAGAACTTTGCGCAGAACTGCTTTGTGCTCTGGTAAACTGCTAACAGCCACGCATGCATCTTCTCTCCTCCGCCAGAAGCCGCTCACAGGCAGGTACCTCAACTCCATCTAGAATCCTCTGCCTACCAGAAATGAGTTTGGTACAGTGTTAAAACAAGTGAGGGGGCTGGAGAGATGGCTCAGAGGTTAAGAGCATTGCCTGCTCTTCCAAAGGTCCTGAGTTTAATTCTCAGCAACCACATGGTGGCTCACAACCATCTGTAATGGGGTCTGGTGCCCTCTTCTGGCCTGCATGCATACACACAGAATATTGTATACATAATAAATAAATATTTAAAAAAATAAAAAAAAACAAGTGAGGGGCTCATGCCTATGGGTCCATGGCACCGGTGATGTAATGGCATTATACCTCCGTGGTATATAACAATTCCTGGGCTTCCAGGAATTTTGGACCTAAACACTTAAAAGTGGGAAAAACTGAGTAAATTTCCATATCTGTTGAAGGAAGGAGACGGGAGAGCATTTTTATGCTTTGAAGTAATAAATGCTATTATTAAACTACCAAGTGCCTATTTCGAGACGGTAACTTTCTCGCATTTGTTTGTGTGTTTATGTGGCAGTGGCGGGGAGTCGCTGCTGGGGTGCTTGTCTTGTGCGCCTGTGAATGTCAGGACAGCTTGGGAGTATTGGTCCTCTTCTGACTCCATTGGGATCCGAGGACTGAACTCACATGCTCAGGCAGGCACCTATATCCGGTGAGCCATTTCACCAAGGCCCCAATCATAGGAAATTTTAGGAACTATTCAGAATTCTCTTTTTCTTCATGTCTTGAGATAACACTTTAAGGAACAGACAATGGAGGTGGTTAAGATTTTGCACTCTTGGAAGAGTACATTAAAATTAAAATGTTAGGTCCAGAGTATCAAGCTTGTTCAATGTAGAGGAGTTTTTTTTTCCAAAAACTAAACAAAAACCCATTAAGTTTTGTCTTTATCACGTATAATAAATGATACAGACATAAGTATCTGAATATTTTCTACAAATAAAGCAGATACATTAAGATGTGAACAGATTGGGGCTGGAGAGATGGCTCAGCGGTTAAGAGCATTGCCTGCTCTTTCAAAGGACCCGAGTTCGATTCCCAGCAACCACATGGTGGCTTACAACCATCTGTAATGAGGTCTGATGTCCTCTTCTAGCCTGCAGGCATATATGTAAACAGAATATTGTATCCATAATAAATACATTAAAAAAAAGATGTGAACAGGTAAGAGCTAACATTTCCAGTTGCTCGTGGTTAAACATCTGTTGCTTGCTAGAGAGAACATGAAAGTGCAGAGAATTCATGCAGTGACTCCATCCTGGAGGTAATTGGAAATATTATATTTAAGTTCTGATGCATTTAATTTTGCAATCTGGTGGGAGAGGAAAAAAAATCAAAGAGACCCATCAGCCAGGTATTTGACTTTTGAAAAAGGAACTCTAACAAATGTTCGAAATTAGGGGAAAAATGGAATGGAAGAGTTAAAAAAAAAGTCAACAACCTCCAGGAAGCCTGGAAACTATGTAAAAACATCTTATTGGAAGCTGAGATAAATGTGTGCCAGACATCAAAAAGACCAGCTGCTTGGGGGGAGAAGAGAGAGAGAGATTGAGAGAGAGCGAGAGAGCGCACATGTGTGTGCAGTTGCGTGCGCACGCCAGTGTGTGCGCACGCCTGCACCTGGCATGACTAACTGGCAGAGTGAAAAGAAGCTGCTTCAGAGAAAAACATCTCTCATGAAATAGTCTAGGTCAGAAGCCCACAGGTATGGTGAGGCAGGTACAAACTAGAAGTTAAGTGGGGCAGAAGGTAATTGAAGGCAAATCTTGTGAGGTAGATGAAAAATTCCTCCATGTTACCATGATGGTGAAGAGGGAAGGTGGAGTCCCACTTTCCAGAGGAAAGGCAGTGTGGTTTCTTCCAAGGGATATTATGTCTCATTAATCACCCAGAGCTCCTTGCCAGGAAAGAAATCGTGTGAGGCGTGGATGTGTAGTTCAGTGACAGAAGATGTGCTCAGCGTGCACGGGGCTCTGGGTTCCATCCTCGCTATTAGCCAGTCAGTAAACGCATGTGGACACAGGGAAACAGACGAACATAATTTAGGCTCCCAAAAGCTACGCAATGGGATAGTGGAGTCAAGAATACTTACAAAGTCTGTTTACTTTGGGGTAGATAGAGATGGTGGCTTATTAAAGATGGAAAATTAATTGAGGGAGAAAAAGCAAGTCTAGTGCCCTAGGAGAAAAAAAGTACATGAAGAGGACCTGCTTTCTTAGAACAAGAAGTTCTGGTGTAATTCTGTGACAGATTTGTTGTCTGATACTTTCGATGAGATTTTTCTTTGAAAAGGAGTGGGGTGTGGTGGTATTAGAATGTGAAATTTGAATGCAGAGTTAGATTAGCGGTTGTCAGCTCTCTTTGTACTGTAGCAGCATCCCTTGGGAAATTTTAAAGCATCCTGACGCCTGGCTGGGTACTACTCAAGAAGATCTTTCCAGGAGTGCAGCCGACCATGGCTGGCTTGTGCAGTTATACCTTCTCTGTCTCTCTCCGATGTGCTAGGTTGAGTGCTCTACTGGGATTAAAGGCATGGGCCACTGTCAGACTAACATTTTCTAAATGGTTATCTGCAGTTGAAAACCATTGCCATTGATGTCTGAGGTCCATTCCGTCTCTGAATTTCTGTGATTCTGAGATTCACAATAAAATTGGCTCAGGTAAAGATTTCATTGCAATGCTATGCATGGCTGCTTTAATTTGGACAAATCTGGGGTTAGGGGAATGCCTGTTAAACTTGGGGAAAGATATTTGTAATTTAAGGTACAAGCAAAACCACAACCATCGACTCTTTGCAAGTAGAGATGTAGGGACATTGAAAGTACTTTGGAGAGAATCAGGGTGAATCCAGCCTTCTTGTTATATATTGATTAAATGTCAGTGTGCTTGGTGATATTTCTCCCCTTTCTCTTTATTGATAAAAGAAGCCCAAATCTCTTTATTCCCAACTTTAATGTTTTCTTTGCCATGTGTTTATTCTGTTCATGTAGCTTATCAAGAAATAGAAGTACAGCAAATCCCTGGGCTTCTCCCCGGCACAGCCATCCAGAACACAGCTGGGAATGTGGGAAGTGGTGGAAAAGCTAAGTGATGGCGACAGCTGTCAAAAAGCCTATGTATTCTGCCTGGAGAAAAGGCCTTCAGAACTTTTCCCATCAGTAATCATTGAGAAGAGCAGTATGCTAGGCTCTGGGGATTCCAGGAGGTGGAAAACAGGAATCAGGCTTTTTTGGGTTCCATCTGAATTAGATTAGGTAGATAGCGTTTCCCGAGGAGAAGATAAGGGACTGGGTTATCTGCTTTCCTAGCCTGTAGCTGAAGAGTTGTTGCAAGTGTGCTGGCTGGGAGGTAGAGGGTGTCACAGAAAGGGATTTCTGAGAAACCTGAAACTTGACATCTGCCTGAAGTATAAAATGGGGTGAGCGGCCCAAAGCTGAACGCTGTATACACAACTGCTCTGGGCCTTTTGATGCTGTTAGGATGGGGCGAACGCCTAGACTGGAGGCACCTTTGTTTTGAAGGTTTACTTTTATTATTTGAAATTATGTGTCTGTGTGAGTCTGTGAACATTGGGTAGGTGCTTGCAGAGGCCAGACGCGCCAGTTCCCTCTTGGAACTGGAGTCACAGGTGTCTACGAGCCACCCGACCTGGATGCTGGGAAGCAAGCTCCTGTCCTGCAAGAGCAGTGTACCCTCTGAACGGCTCAGCTTAACTGCTAAGCCATCTTTCCAGCCCCCCCCCCCCAACTCCCTTCTTACCCTTGAGGGAGCTAGTGGATGTCAAGACATGCACTATTGTGTCTTGTTACTTTCTGAGATGAAAGTTCAGAAAGTACAGTTGAGAGAGTTCCTCTGGAAATACTGGGAAAGTGAAGGACCACTCTCAAGGCAGTGGCCTGGGAGGGGGAGTTCAGATTTAGACTTTTGCCTGTTTAGAATACGCAGCGTCAGCCGGGCAGTGATGGTTGCACACCTTTTGAGGACAGCCTGGTCTACAGAACAAGTTCTAGGACAGCCAAGGAAACAGAGAAACCCTGTCTCAAAACAAAATACTAAGAATACCCAGTGTCCCAACAGTGCTAAGTCAGTGAGTGAAGCGATGTGCTTCTTTGTCTTCCTCCCTCATTCTCTACTTTTTCTCTCCCACCTCCCCTCTCCTTTCCCTCTCAAGCAGGTGTCTGTTGTAGTTCAGGATGGCCTGAACTTGCCACCCTCCTGTCCCAGCCTCCCCCACCCCACCCCCAGGGCTGCAATTCCAGGTGTGCACACCACCTTGCCTGGCTCATTTTGTGTTTGTCTGTTAGAAAGGAAATAGGTTAAAGAGCAGGGGACACAGCTCAGCGGCAGACTGCTTGGCCAGCATAGGCAAGGCCCTGGGTTTCGTCTCCAGCACCCCACCCCTAAAATAAGTTAAAGACTGTATATTATTAATTTAGTGGCTTATTCACTTGAGAGCGTTTGGCTTATTTTGTTCCTCTTTGAGTTCTCTTCTAAGCCCTCTAGGACATCCACGCTAGATGAAATGCCTGCTGTGCCCAGTTTGGAAAACTCACATTCTGACCTAAAGTCACGAGAGGCAAGAAAACTGGCTCCCAGTTAGGGATAAAATATTTGAATATTGGTTTCTCTTTTAAACATTTACCAAATTTAGGTAAATGTATAATGATAAGAAATGTTGCAAGTTAAGGATACTACTTTCTTAACCCTTTAAAACAGAAAGCCCCCTTTGCCCTGTTAGGCCTGAGCTGAGAGACCAGACCCATAGACTCAAATTTTTTTATACCAGGTGGCTCAGTTGTAGGTCCTTGACATGTTTTGTGGTTTAGGAATTGTTAAAATTTTATATTTGTTTTAGGAATAGATGTTTTGGTATCTGAGGGTGATACCCCAAGGCCATGTGCGTAATTACGAGGCCTATGGCTCAGCTCAGCCCTCATTCTAGGAACTGACATTTCTATTCAACCTGTCCCATTTGTCTGGGTCTTTTTCTCTTCCCCCAACTTCATATGCTGCTATCCTAACACTCCGCACGCTCATGGTATCAGGAGGTGGGGTTTTTCCAATGGGGTTAGTGTCCTTTTTAAAAGAGGCCTAAGAGCGATCCCTTTGGCATGTGTTACACGGAATTAATAGTGAGAAACCTGCTGCGTGTGGACTAGGAAGTGGGTCCTCACCAGACACCGAACATGCCAGCACCTTCACCTTGGACTTCTTAGCCTCCTGGTGGCGCGAAGTTCGTTTTTTGCTGTGTATAAGGCCCCTGTCTACTTTGTGATCAGCCACCTAGACCTTGGTATCTAAAAGAAGCAGGGCAAAGCCAAGTGTCTTTTCTGTTGCTCCCCGTCTCAAATGTGGTCCTGTTCTCTGGTTTGCTCTGTGGCAAGACAGCACAACATTGCAAGTGGTTTGCTTTAATCCTGGGAATCTCTCAGGTTGTCCGTTCCAGAGCGAGCAGCAACTCACTGGGCTTGCAGATGTGCTTTTTGAAGCTCCCGTCTTTACTCCTGCCCACCAGATGCTCATTTCTGTCCTCTTCCCCGGCCGTCATCTCTCCTTCATCCCAGCCATTCTTTTCAATCCCAGCCCTACTCATGACCCCTTCTGTCTTTTCTGCAAGCCTGCTTTCTTTCGTTCTTAACCGCCCAGCTTGTCTCTCCAGGAGTGGCTGGAAGTGGTTCCTTTTGCACTATAGAGCTTCTCTTCATTCCTCCAAGCCCTTGATGTCAGCATCCCAGCAAGCATGAAACCCCGCCATAGTTTTTTTTCCTCCTATACTTATTGTTTCTATTCTCTCACACATTTGTCTCCATTGAGTGTTGAGTCTGGTTTTCAGCACAGAGGTAGAAAGGAACCTCCCTGTCCTTGTAGACAGCAGCGTGAAGCATGCACTCGCTTGGTAGCTACCACTTGCAGTGGTTCACTCTGAGCACGAGTGTCTTTTTGCTTGGCAGTCACTTCACAGAAGTCTTTTTTTAAATTAATTTATTAATTTTTTGGTGTGTGCCGGAATAGGCAGTCATTACATTCTTTACAATTTATAGTGGGACTACTATCTTACTAGGGTCAAATTGCTTTCATTATAGAATATTTCCCTGTGCTAAGACTTTCAGAAAAGCAAAGCTTGACCACTTCTCACCAGTGTATTTACAAATAGGCCTTCACAGCTGCCCCTTCTCCAGGGAAGTCAGTGGGCTCATGGAAAGACTTCTCTCTCTTTTTTTTTTTGTTGGCATTGGGGGAGAGGGAGGGATTGAAACGAGTTAATTTTAAACAGAACTTCAATGGTGTTTACCATTGGGCCCTGTTTTCTGGATGTCATCTAGAAAACCTGCCATATTGTGATCTCAAACAATGCCATGCTGATCCTGGTGTCTATCACCTTTTGCTTGGATTCATTAGTGGCTTATCCCCAGTGTCCTAGCTTTCATCACAGCAGCCAATACCATCCTGTTTTATCACATGTAACCCAAGTCACATTACTTCTGCTCAAAGGCTCAAGTGGGACACAGTGGCTTGCAGATAAAAGCACTCCTATCTATCTATGTATGTATCTATGTATCTATGTATCTATGTATCTATCTATCTATCTATCTATCTATCTATCTATCTATCTATCTATCTACCTATCTATTTTTTTTTTTTACCAAGCCTGATGTCTTGAGTCCCATCCCTGGGACGACATGGTGGAAGGAGAGTACCAGTTCTTGAATATAGTCCCCTGACTTCCCTTGTACACCATGGCATGCACGCCACCGTTAAGTGCATACACAAATCAAGTCAAGTCAAAATAAAGGCTCTCATGGTTCCCCATGCCACCCATAGGAAACATCAGAGCTTCACGATCTGCCCATCCGACCTTTTCCGTTTCCACTTCCAAATCTCCCTTTCTTCTGTGATGCCCTTGGCTATCCACTCTGGTCCCACTGTCTTCTCTTCCTCAAGCATTAAGGCATAGTTGGACCTTTGTATGTCCCATCCTAGCCCCCCGCCCCGCCACATGCTAGGTAAGTAATGTACCATAGGCTTCCACCCCCAGACTTTGTACTTCTTATTCTCGGTGCCTAGAATAGCCTGTAGCCAGAATATAGCTCACTCCCTCACAAGTTTCAGGGCTTTGATCTCGTATTGCTTCACTGGAGAAGCTTTTCTTGATTTGTATATAAAATAGGAAAACACCCCCTCTCCTCCCACATGGCACAAGCACACATTTTGTCACGCTTCTTCTCTACTCTCTTCTCAGCACCCTCACTGTCCAGCCTTGGGGTAGGGAACTTGGCCTCTTTGTTCACTGCCTATGCGCATTGTCTTTAATACATTGCCTGGCACTTAGTGTTTGTTGAATGGAGGCATAAATGGGCATTCTTTGCAAATGGGGTGCCCAGGAGAATGCTTAACCTTTTTTTTTTCCTAGAAAGGGTTACCCAGACTGAGGATTCCGTCACTCTTGAGTTACCTGTTCACTGGCAGGCACTGAGATTTCAAATAGTGACAGAGAGACTTTAGCGTGAGACCTCACACCCTTGTAGAACATGGGCGAACAAGGATTAGAGCAGAACACGTGCCATGAATATTTCAGAGCCACGAATCTCCTCTTTTTGAGGAGTTGTGCTTTTCCGTCGTCATAAGCTCCTGCCACCTCATACCGTGTACAGAGCAGCGAGGCCCGAGGCCAGTTGTGGTAGGCTTATCAGAGCAGTGCAGGGGTTACAGACTTGTTATCAAGACCTAGAAGGAACATTCCCCCCTCCCCCCTGCGATACAATGTAGATCTCTTTATAGACTTTTGGACTTGCATGGACACTAGAAAATAAAAGGTCAACTCTTGGGTCCCTTTTCCATTGTGCTCTGCAGAGGAAGCAGGGCATCACCACCAAATCCTTCAAGGCCTTGTGAAAAGGCAGTGTCCTCTCAGCCTATTGTGATGAGAGGCTCAGAATGATGTCCTTTAGACCAGCCCGGTAATGACTGTCAGAGTCCAGCTCTGGCTCAGCAGACTAGGGATGGAGTCTTCCTGTCATTTGGTTACTTTCCTCTGTAAGCCTTTATTAGTGGTCATCTGCTGTGCAGGTCGCCTCCAGGAGGACAGGAGGACCCTGGCCCCTAGACCAGAGAGCAAGGTCTGGGGCTGGTCCCAGAGATTAGGGTGCAAACAAATGCAGACCAAGTGATAAGGGGTGCACTAGCCAGGACGCAATGGGTAGCTTTGTGGCCCTGCTCAGACTGGCCTTCTCTCCATTTCTAGAGGTTTTAGTTTTGGATTTTTATCTTGTTTTACTTCATTTCTCTTTTCTATTTCTTTTTCTGTGCTTAAGATTAAAGGGCCTCAAATATGCAGAACGCGTGGTCTACCACAGAGCTGCAATCCCAGCTACATTTTTTTTTCAGAAATTTCATATGAATATTGTACATACAAATTCACCCTTAGCTGCTGGTTTCTTCCGAAATTCAAAGTCCCAAGGAGCTGGTACCATGTGTTTAGTATGCCAGCTTGTAGGCAGTTTACTTAGAGTCACGTGAGCAGCCTTGGGAGCACTTGCATTTCCTGGTTACAAGCAAATGTTTTGGGCTATCTGCTCTTTCCCAGCTCTTCTGTTCCCATGAGCTGACCACAGGGAAATGACAAAGGATGAAGGTCCAAGCTCTCCAACTGATGCAGAACCCTGCCTGCCTAGTAATAAGTTGGATATACCAGTTTGTATTCAGAAGGACAGGTCTTGGCTTCGCGGTGACAATTAGGGCGTACCCAGATTTCAATACAAAATATTTCAAATATTGATATTATTTTGAAGATAATTTGTCTAAATGAAAACAGAAATGTTTTGCTTCTTATGATTGAGTCTTTAAGATGGTCCTGGGGTTATGAAGGACTCAGGAAGTAGGGTAAGCATGATAGAGCAAACAACCTTATCTAAGTTGAGCTTCGGGGAAGGGATTCATTATGCTTCTTTTATTTTGGTTTTGAGACAGGGTCTCACTATATAGCAAGACTGGCCTGGAATTCACATGTATTTGGCTGACCTCAAACTCTGAGTTCACCTGCCCTGATCCCAAGCATGGTCATTAAAAGGTGTGTGCCACCACACCGGGCCTCTTTTATTTTATTTACTTTTTGGATGTTTATGTGTTTGTTTTGAAAAAAATAAAGCATTTATTTATTTTTTATTTTTTGGTTTTTTGAGACAGGGTTTCTCTGTGTAGCCCTGGCTGTCTTGGAGCTCACTCTGTAGACCAGGCTGGTCTCGAACTCACAGAGATCCACCTGCCTCTGCCTCCCAAGTGCTTGGATTAAAGGTGCACGCCACCACTGCCCAGCGAAAACCTGTTTTTTTTTGTTTTTGTCTTTTTTGGTGAGATGGTTTCTTTGTGTTGAAGCTCTGACTGTCCTGGAACTCACTTTGTAGACCAGGCTGGCCTCAAACTCACAGAGATCTGCCTGCCTCTGCCTCCTGAGTGCTGGGATCAAAGGCGTGCACCACCACCGCCCAGTGAAAACCTTTATTTTTAAAGCACACAAGCATTACCACTTTCACCTGTGAGCTCTTAGTCTATCGTGGAGCCCTGATCATTTTCTTGGTTGCTTCTGAGCTTCAGAGTTGAATGAAATACAGTGGGTTTCAGGGGAAGAACATATTTATTATCCCTGTTGCATATGTAACAAGAGGATTGTTTGTTAATGTATAGTATAAATATGATCTTAGAAGGTGTTTAACGTCCATAACGGAGGAGACTTGTTACCAAACACTTCAGGAACCATTGAAACCAGAGCCATTGTGTTTATTTCAACAGGTCTCTGTTTATTTTTATTCATTTTGTGGTACGTGTGTGCGTGTGAGACGCATGTGTGGTGGCCACAGGATGATGGTGAAAGCGTTGTTCCATCACTCTTTGTCTTATTCCCTTGAAGCAGGATCGCCCCTATCCTGAAGCTTTCCAGTTTCGGCTTTGTTGCCTTGCTAGTGAACTGCTTGTTTTTGCCGCTCCCCCCAGTGCTGGGGTTACAGCGTAGCCATGCTGGCTTTGTTTCCCTCTTACACTTAGGATTCAAACTCAGGCGGCGGGGAAGAGACAGAAATCTTTAATAAATAAATAAATAAATAAATAAATAAATAAATAAATAAAAAAAGAAAAAAAAACAAAAAAACTCAGGTCCTTATGTTTGCAGAACAAGCACATTTGTCCACCCGGCCCTCTCCCCAACCTCCATAGCTTTGTAAAGGTAGATAGATCTTGAAGTTTAGTCGCCATACTTTGTGGAATCACTGTGTGGTGGAAAGTTGGAAATCTTCATTTCCCTAAAATACTGTATCGTTCACCCCATAGTCATTCCAGTTACTCAAATTTATGGAAGGCATTTCTGTAATTGACCATATTAATATGGTGGTTCTGCTGTTAGGGCAGAAGATTTGTTTTCTTTCTCCTAGTGCCAGCAGCTGTTGGACCCTCATGTTGTGCACAGAGGAAAGCGACGGGAAAAATTGAGATGTGTTTTTAATATGAGGGGAATGTAGTTAATTACTCATGATAGAAGGAAATGATTGCTTTTGGCAAGTTATTAATTATAGAAATGTTTTTGAATGTATGCTATATGCTTGTATATTATGCCAATGCTCGGTGGCTTCCTAGGGTGACATTTAAGAAATGGCGATTTAGATCCTATATCTTGCCAAGTATGAATTGCCTCAAGTTTTGGAGTAGTTTTCTTAATTGATCATGGAGGAATTTTTATGATTTTCAGCAGTTGTTAGCAGTATGGTCATTAAGGTATGTCAGAGCTTGCGTTTTTATAGTTATATACTTAGTCATGTTGAAGAAAGAATTGTCTGAACTCCAGGAGAGGTGCCCAAGGGGTCATTAGTTTGTCATGATTTTTATATTTCAATTATGATAGTCATTTCATGAGATAAAGTACACTTTAACATTATTTTTATTTATTTATTTACATTTATTTATTTATTTATTTTTGAGGCAGCATTTCTCTTTAGTACAGGCTTGCCTGGAACTTGATATATAGCCCAGGCTGGCCTGCAACTTCCAATTAGCCTTTCCATATATAATTTCTCTTTAGTGTTGGGATTGCAGTATGAAGCATCATGCCGGGCATGTCATTAATGTAATGAAGACAGTAGTAGGATGTTTAAATTTTAATAAATGTTTGAGATTTTCTCATGCCACGAATTCACTTGCCCTAGATTCAGGCCCCAGACGGTGACTTGGTGCGCAGGTTGCTTTCCCACCTTTTGCCGCCCCGACCCAGAGCAACTCATCTCGTACACCTTTCTTCCCTTCTTTCCTTTCCTAATATTTGTTTTCTTTTAATCAGTCAATATTGAATTTTTCTTCCATTTAAAGAAAAACAAGATGAGACTAAAATGATTCCCCCACCCAGTCCTCTAATTGCTGTGCTAATGGAAATCTGTTAGCCCTTCAGACATCGCGGGTGTGGCTTTAAAAGGAGCGGGGTACTGATCCTTGAACCATATGTGTGTAATTTAAAAAAAAATCTGGCAGGACATGAAACTTTAAAAAAAATCCATCTTTTCCATAATTAATGAAAACCCCACCTGCTTAAAATTATTTTAGTCATATTCAATAGGATTCCTACAACCATAATGAAAATTGTTGTTTACAACCATTATTTTGAGTAACAATAGATAACATTCAATGAGTATTCATTTTAGATCTAATTTGAATACATTATGTGGATTAATCCATTTAATGCAATAGAAAATACAGAGAGGGAGCATGGAGGAGGGAATTTCAGATGGAATAAAGAATTTAAAACTAGAGCTGTTACAGCAAATGAACTCTGGGTTCCCAGGTAGATGAGGCAAAACAGGATACCCAACTACTTATACTTTTTCCCCTTATCTGATAAAAGGAAACATAACAGTTCTTCACACAAGATATTTTCTTAGTGTTGCTAGACCTAGACAGAATTTATTGTGGTAGGTTCTTTTGTAGAGAGACATTAGACAGGGTAATAATCAGTGTTGTCAACATGATTTCACGTGGCCATTTCTTTCACTGATCTCCCATAAAACCCAAAGAAACAGCAATCAAACTCAGCCAGGCTGTCCGGCCTGTGCTCTTGTCATGGATCTTTAGACTAAACAGTCAGACTCTTCCTATCTAGGAGCCAGACTTCTGACACCACGAGAACAGTAACGGCAGCCCTGTGCAGTTCCCAGAAGCCTGAAAAGACTTGTCCTCTGCTAAATTTTCAGCATGAACATTCAGGAGCTGTGTGCCATTCATTTATTGCTTTCTTTAAAATTTTGGGTTTTGTTTTTTTTTTGAGGCATAGGTTCTTGGTGTAACAGCCTTGGCTGTCCTGAAACTCACTTTGTAGACAGGGTTGGCCTCGAACTTACAGATTCGCCTGCCTCTTTCTCTGGAGTGTCATGCGCCACCACCACTCAGCTAAAAAAGTTTTTAAATTAGATACAGTTATTTATTTGTTTCGTGTGTGTGCAGCGATGCAGGTGTGGAAGTCAGGAGTTGGTTCTTCTACCATATGGGTTCCAGGGATCAAACTCAGCTTTTCAGGCTTGGGGTCGTGTGACTTCACCTGCTGAGCCATCATGTCAGCCCCTCTTTTTTTCTGATTTACAAAAAAAAAATCCCTTTTAAGGTTAACTCATTAAAAAAAAGATGTCTTTAATCCCAGCACTTGGGAGGCAGAGGCAGGCACATCTCTGTGAGTTCGAGACCAGCCTGGTCTACAAGAGCTAGTTCCAGGACAGGCTCCAAAACCACAGAGAAACCCTGTCTCAAAAAACCAAAAAAAATAAAAAAAATAAAAAATAAATAAAAACAGATGTCTTTTCTTTTATGTGCATAGGTGTTTCATCTGCTTGCATGTCTGTGCACCACTTGAGTGCCAGATGCTGGCAGATTTGTGCCACCATGTAGATGCTCCCTGGTCCTCTGGAGGAGTAGTTAGTCCTCTAAAGTGCTGAGTCATCTCTCCAGCCCCTAGAAACACTGCAAATGGAACCCAGGGCTTCATGTATGCAAGGCAGGTGCTCTGCCACCGAGCTCTAGCCCCAGCCTGTGCCCCGGGAGATCTAGAAAGTGAAATGAAGGTGGGGGAGCCAGATAGCACCTTCTGGTCTTCAGATCTTTGTTTTCCTGCCAGTCCTGATTAATAATTATGCTCTTGGGACTTTGTACCTGGCTGCAAGTGTTGTCACAGTGCCAATTGGCCTTCAGTTTATGGTTTATGGCAAGTCACAAGTCAAGATGTTTGCAGTTGAAGATAGGCGAGAGCAGCAATAGCAAGGAGTCCCTTTTGTGTCTGTGCCTTTTTCCTCTCACAGTCCGGCTCTGTTCACATGTGTGTGTTTCTACATGGTTTGGACTGCAGCACATAACCATCTGGTAATCTGTGTTTGGTTTTGTTTCCCCTTGTGCTAGCAGATGAACCTTAGGGCCTCATGTTAACCGAGTGCTGTGCCTACCCGCTGTAGTTTCAGGTCACTTCTGCTATTTCCGAAGGGAAATTCTAAACATGTTTCTATGGCTACATACAGGCAAAACTTTCAGGTGGCTGAATAATAATAATTATAATGATAATGCATGTGCATTGTGAGGGTTCTGGAGGTAAAACCCCAGAGCCTTACACATATAGGCAAGCGCCCAACCTCAGCTCCATTGAGCTCTTTGATTTAGTGCTGGGACACAGCAATGATCGCCTTTATTCCTAATCTAAGTGTTATGGTCAAGTTCCTTACTTTCCAAAGATGTCAAAGAAGAAAACTTACCCTGGGCATAAAGCCTAGTCTAAGCACAGCAGCATCCTCTAAGCTCTTCGGAGTGCAGGGAAAGCAAAGAGAAGGAAATTTCAATGTTCACCCAGGGAATTAGTTTCTTAAATTCACTTGCTCCTCCCCCCAGCATTTCCCAGATTGACCTTCTGTCTAGCTCTTGCCAGGAACCTACGTCTCCTTTGGTTTCTAAAAACCAGGTTTAGCAATATTCCCGGGAACAGCCAAGGCATTTAGTGCTGGAAAGGCGGGTTATACCCGCAGGTGGGTATCCCAGTTGAAGGGGTTGCTCCTTTTCTCTTGGTTATTTTCTCCTTTGATCGGAGGAAGGTTTTTAAGTGAGGCAGTCACTTAAAAACAAAGAGAGTGAATAAGCAAACAAAGTCCTTTCCGCTTACCTTGGCTGTCTGAACAGAACTTCTAGAAAATACTGACCACTATTGTTTCCTAAAAGAGGGGCTCGTCCTAACCTCCTCTCCTCCCTCCCTCCTACTTCACCACAATAAAATTATTCTATGACTATTAGTTGGGAAATGGATTAATTCAGCTTCGTATTCTTTATTGAAAATAAGTCTGCCTAGCCCAGTGTCAGTGTCTCTGTCTGGTCAAAGGGCGTTCCCTGTGTCATTGGCTTCCATGGTTTGTCTGCTTCAAGCTTTGTGATCAGGAGGGTACAGTCTTGCCTTTTAAATCGCCTGCTTCATCTTTTATCTTTCAACAGGTCCTGGAGAGAATTCATCTCCCAGTCTCTTGGCAGCATCAGTTTTTGAAAGATCCGAGGAGGCTTGTTTTATTTTGACAGGTGGCCGGTGAAAGAGGTGCTTAAAAGGGTGGGGCAGAAAAGTGGAAGGCGAGTGAGGGTTAGCGGCCCCTTCGTTAGGGGCTGTCTGACACGTGGGGAACAAGTTTTATACTCTGCCTTTCCTCAGAAAAAGGACCACATGTGTCCATTGTGCAAGCATACCCGGGCCTTCCCCCTGTAGGCTGGGGCATGGCGAATGGAAACTGATTTAGGACATACAAGACACACCTGTGTAGATTAGTGTCCGCGAGGAACGGGGTGATGGGTCCTTCAAAAGGTAAGTGTGTATACGCAGTGGGAGCGGAGAAGCTACAGAGCTGGTGCCAGCTCTCAGGTAGGCTCAACCCTGATGTTTAGAAACCACCTCCCCAGAGCATGATTTGCCTCAGTCTTGCTTGCTTGCATCCATACAACGGCTGCACAGGTAGGAGAAGGACTCTTGGCTGCTAGCGGATCAGTGATGCATCTCACTGCAGCTGAATCTAAGTGCCATCTCTTTGAACCTTTGGTAGTTGCTAGATTACCTAGATTACCACTTGTAGGGCTAGGGGGGCTTTGGTGAGAATTAGAACCATGCATATATTCCTGTACATGTTATCCTCAGGACCATGCTCTCCTCCGTTTCTAGGCTCTTCTGTACCATGCTCTCCTCCGTGGCTAGGCTCTTCAGTGCCATGCTCTCCTCTGTGGCTAGGCTCTTCAGTGCCATGCTCTCCTCCGTGGCTAGGCTCTTCAGTGCCATGCTCTCCTCCGTGGCTAGGCTCTTCTGTACCATGCTCTCCTCCGTGGCTAGGCTCTTCAGTGCCATGCTCTCCTCTGTGGCTAGGCTCTTCAGTGCCATGCTCTCCTCCGTGGCTAGGCTCTTCAGTGCCATGCTCTCCTCCGTGGCTAGGCTCTTCAGTGCCATGCTCTCCTCCGTGGCTAGGCTCTTCAGTGCCATGCTCTCCTCCGTGGCTAGGCAGTTTCGTCCTTCAAGTCTCTGTAGCTTCTGCTGCGCCTTCAGTTCACTTTCTGTCTTATAGCCTTGCATTATGCAGTGCTATTCCAGGGCTTGTGGAAAAGTTGAGAGAGTTTACTTTCCTTCCTTCCTTTTCCCCCCCTTTTTGGTTTTTTGAGACAGTGTCTCATTGTGTAGCCACTGGCTGTCCTGGCACTCACTCTGTAGACCAGGGTGGCCTCAAACTCACAGAGATCCACCTGCCTCTGCCTTCCAAGTGCTAGGATTAAAGGTGTGTGCCACCACCGCCTGGTACCTAGACTTTGCTTTTCTATTCTCATGCCTCCTCTCTCTGTGGAGGAAGCATTTTTCTGTATTGTTGACTATACTATATTTAATGGATTACAGCCTGTTAATAATTAAGAAAAATATGTAAGGTTCAACTCACTTTAAAGAATTAACCAGCAGAAACCAAAGAAGCCATAACAATACGTAACTAAAGGATGAAGGGTCTGGGCAGTTCTTTTCTTCTTCTATCCTAGTCCTGACCTTGGGAGGAAAGGAAGTGGTTGCAGGGAGCTAAGAGCAGTCCATGTGGCCTTTTTTGTAGGGAAATTGTTGTAACAAAGACCTTGCAAAGACAGCCGTATGCTGAGGCAGAGAACAGCACTGTGTTGCAAAGGAAGGTGTTTTGTGTCCTTTGCAGAAGTCACTGTGATGTATACCGCACTTTTTAGGAAAGGTGTTTTACCAGCCAAAGTGAAAACAGGTGTAACAACCATAGAAGAATCAATCCAATTAGAGATGGGTTTCTAGAAACTTGACAGTGTATACAACATTTAATCCTTGTTTCTGAGAAATTTGGAAGTTTTTCTTGCGTGTGTGAATGAGTGTTTGGCCCCCACATGAGTGCAGTGCCCACAGAGGCCAGAAGAGGGCATTAGATCTGGAATTAACATAGTTTTGAGCCACTGTGTGGGTGTTGGAAGTCAGACCTGGGTCCTCTGGAAGAGCAGAAAGTGCTGAGTCATCTCTCCAGACTCAACTAGGACATTTTTTTTTTAAAATTGTGTTTTATTTTGTATGAGGGAGTGTTTTCGTGTGTGTGTGTGTGTGTGTGTGTGTGTAGATAGATAGATAGATAGATAGATAGATAGATAGATAGATAGATAGATAGACAGATAGATACACATGTCCCACAGTGCATGTGTGGAGATCAGAGGACAACTTTCAAGGAATCAGTTTTCTTTGCCCACCATATGTGTCTGGGGGATTGAATTTCAAGTCTTCAGGTTTGTTGGCAAGCATCTTTACCTGCTGAACTGTAGCACCTTCTGTGCTTGGAGAACCCAACTTCTTACCGCTTGTTCTTTTTTTTTAATTTTTTTATGAAATAAGGCGTCTTCTGACATAATGTATACTCCCTGTCCGCTCCTCCCTAGTCTGAGTGTTTTCCTGCCTCTTCTCACCCAGTACACACACTGTAACAGAAACACATCAAGATATCACTGTAACACAGGAGGCGGAGCCATGGCCTGGGAATTGAAGCTAAAGCGCTTGCTCCCCGGCCACTAACCAGCTGGAGGGAGGGCATGCAGCATGTCTTCTTACCAGACCTTGTTCTTGGCATTCGTAAAATGAGGGCCTTGGGCTCAATTATTATGAAGATGCCGTCCATTTAGAGCATTGTTTGCCTCACCGCCAAGTGTGTTGAGAGCTGATGAGATGATCTGGAAAAAGAAGGGGACGATGAGGAGAGCCCCTTCCTCATTGCATAATGTATTCTTGAATACAATCAAACCTTGAAATGAGCAGTTCTGGGTAACTGAGCTTTCTGAATGGGTTTTGTCTCCTTCCCTGCTGTCAGCTGTCATTCTGAGCTGACTCTTAGCAGTTCCTGTC
The DNA here is from genome assembly GCF_037038515.1 of Microtus pennsylvanicus. NCBI lineage: Eukaryota > Metazoa > Chordata > Mammalia > Rodentia > Cricetidae > Microtus > Microtus pennsylvanicus. Next base: position 1,574,137 of record NC_134601.1, on the reverse strand, counting down.
CCTCCTACTCCTTGGCTGCATCCCTTGTGGTCTTTGAAACCATAACATTAAGCTTACAAAACTCTGTGTGGTGTGTATGCGCACATACGTTGTGAGGTCAGGGCTGCTCCTGTTTCTCCAGCTCATAGATTTTGACTGATCAGAGCCTTTGGGGGCTCATTCTTGGGTTTCAGATAGGTAGTGTGTTATAGGTTAGATGTTAGTACCGTTAATACAGTAATTCAAATTAATAGAATCGGGGAATTCATAAAGACAAGTGGGGGTGAGAGGCAGCACTTAGGCTGGGGAGGGGGATGACGAGCAATATACATATGTCAGAAGAGGCCTCGTTTCATGAAAGATCAAAATGGGAGTATGAAGAACTGGACTCAAAGCTTTTGGAGACAGCTGGAGTCCATTCTGTCCAGCAGATAGGCTGGGTTGGGCCTCGCTGCTCAGAGTAGCCCTCAGCCAGTGTGCTTCTCTGGCTGAGCCCTGAGATTTTGGATAGGAGCTTCGGAGTGGCCATGGGGGATCCTGCTCTTTTTTTATTCAGTGCCTCATCTCAGGGTGAATTTGAACTTGTCGATTCTTTAAGACAGTTGAATGTTAAGGCATTAACAACCATATAGGCTCTTCTATACAAAATCGAATGTCAGTCATAGTCTTTCTGTCCAGAACAGTTTTTCAGGTCAACAAGCCAATAGGTGTATGTAGTCCCAACCTGTGCACCTGGCCACACGTGTCTTCTGTCGCCATAACAGTGAGTTCGTGTAGACAGCATGGGCTATCTTCCCGCCATATACCTTCTCTTACCAATCGGGAACAATGGGGACTGCCTGCCCGCCCTCCTTTTCCTTGGGCCTTTCCACATTTGTTCCAGCTTCTGCTTAAGTTTGTCTCTCCCTTCCCTCCCACTTCTTTCTTTTGTAGCCCTCAGGCTAGAAGTCAGGGCGGTGTACTTGCTAGGTGAGTTCTGTGCTGCTGGGTTCTGTCTCTGGCGCTGTCCTCCCTGCCTCTGTTAGTCAAAAGTTCTACTCACCTCATGAACCTTTGCCTATGTCTGCTAGGTACTACTCATGGTTCAAGAAACTCTTCTGCCCTGTTTCATTTTGCTATGGGAGAATAAATTATTTGATTAGTGAATTGTTCATCCCATCTCAAATAAGCCTGCATTAAACATCTTCTATAGACGCAGCCTACTAAGTGCCAATTACTAGGATTTAAAGATGAGTACGGTAGATGCAGTCCTTGTCCTCAAGGCAATAAATATTATCATATTTTAAAATTGGCTGTTGTGTCAGGCGTGGTTGCTCAAACCCATGTTCCCAGCACTGAGGAAGATGAATCAGAAGGTCAGGAGTTTAAGGCGATCCGTCACTACAAAGTCAGTTCTAAGCTAGCCTGGGCTACAAGAGATCCCTGGTTCAAAAAGGTGTGTGCATAGAGATTGTTATTTTTTTTAATTGCTTCTGTAGGAGCTCCTTGAAGTCAGGCATCATGGCTTACTCAGTTTTACAATCCCCTATCATGCCTTGTCTATAAAACCAGGGATTAAGTAAATCTTCATTAACTTGATATGAAAACTCATTGTCTTTTTTTGTGCCCCCCCCATCCTGAGAACTCATTTTCCTTGCCATTAGAAAAAATATATAAAAGGAGTACGTCTGTGTGTCCAAATATAAAAGGAGTACGTCTGTGTGTCCAAAGCATCATCTTGACTTCGGCGCTTTGATCGCTTAGAACAACAGGGCCATTAGGCTTTGAAGAGTGTCTTTCCCTCCACATCAAATGGACTAAAACCACAGAGGCCAAAGACCTATCACTGGTGAGTAGAGAAAAGGTCTTTTCCCTGTGAAGTCTCAGAAGTAGGGCCTTCTGGGGCCATTTGTGTTCCCTGGTTAAGTGCACATTGTAGCTCTTCACCTACCTTCTTATGGCCAGCACTACTTCTGCAGTAACTTGCATGTTAACTGGGAACGTTCAGTGTTGTTGTTCACGCAGAGGAGCCCAGCAAAAGACTTGTCTCAAGAAGGATCAAGCTGTTGAGAGCACACATTAGATGTCGAGGGAAATGACTACTGATATCTGGTTTTAAAGTTTGCATCTAGCATGAAGTCAGTTTAGCTAGGAGGAGACAGAGGATGCCCCAAGTGACAGCTTGGCGAGGTTACCACAGAGCTTGGTTCAAGTCTTTGGATCCTTTTTCATGTCAGTGCTGAGCGAGGATTAGGATCCTCGCTTTATAGGTGAGGTGTTCCATGTGATTAATAATCAGCAAACGTGTAGGAGTCTGATTATAAAATTAAACCCTGCTCTTGTTTACAGGAAATCCTGCTTCGGGTACAAATTCTAGACATATCAGGTTTATCTGGCAATGCCTCTCTGTTAAGTGCTATATAATTATTCCTAAACCTTTCAGGAAATAATACTTAATATTTAATATTTTAATCCTCAAAGATATAATTCACTAACAAGGTAGAAAATCTCATTTAAAGCTCTCACCGCGTCTGCCACTTTTTTTTGAGATGGTTTTTTCATGTATTCCAAACTGGCCTGGAACTCACTATGTAGCTGAGGATAACCTTGAATTCCTGGTCCTTCTGTGTAAGCCTTCCCAGTGCTAGGGTTATAGGTGCACACCATGACTGGAGAGGTGGCTCGGGATAAAAGTGTTTACTACTCTTACATGGGACAGGGGTTCATTTCCAGCATCTAATTTGGGCATCTCACAACCACATGTAGCTCCAGCTCCAGGGGATCTGACACCCTCTTCTGGCTTCTGAGAGCACCTGTACCCTCGTGTACAACCCCTGCCCATAATTAAATATACAGACATCTTTAAAAAAAAATGAACATTTGCCTACTAGAACTACTTCTACTTCTGTACCATTGCTGTCCTGACGGACAGTTGGAAATGAGAAGGAATGAATAGGGCTGGAGATTCAGCATAGCACAAAGCCCTGTGTTTTATTCCTAGTGCTTCATAAGGCAGTTGCGCTGGCCCAGTGCCTGAATTTCCATCCTCAGGAGGTGGAGAGGCAGGAGAGCCAGATATCTGTTCATGGTCACCTTCATCTGCATAAGGAGTTACAGTCTAGCCTAGGCTACGTGGAATTCTATCTCAAAGGGGAGGAGGGGGATAAAAAGAAGAAGTTAATGTCATTATGAGGACTGTCAGTACTGAAAGTCACTTCTGTTTCCATCCAACATCGCTGTAGGGAAAGCCTCAGAGCCTACCCCAAGGATAAGTGCCAGATCTCATCCATAGCCAGCCCGATCCATACAATCACTTTGCACTTATGAACCAAGGCTAATGTACGATGGCCAAGGAAGAGTTATTGGCCATATGTGAGAGCAGGATCCTGTGAGCACCCAGCAGATCATAAGTCAGGGCCTACTTAAGCACCTGTTCGTGACTAGTGCAGCCGTTCCTCCTCTAGCAGAGATTCCAGCTTCTGCCCCCCTCCCCCCCCGTGTGTCAGATGGCAGGGGATTCCCGGATCTAACCCTGGGTGCGGGGGGGCTAGGTGCTTGGCTACAGCCTCTCTCAACTAGAGGAGACAGACAGAATCTGGTCTCTAATGGCTGTGAGAATTAGCTTGAAGTCCAAAAACACCAGGTGGATTAACATGTGGGCTTTTTCCCCCCCTTCCTAAAATCTAATTCTGTATAAAATTGGCCGTTGCCTTGAAAAGCATAAACTTAACAGACTAGAAACTGGGGGTGGAGTGGGACTCCTTTGTCCGGGGAGAATAGGTACTTTTACTTCAAGTGTATCCGAGCAAATTAGGACTATTATTAGTGCCTGAGCAGCAGTGCTAGTGATCAAGCAGGCCCTTAAAACAAGGGAGGCGCCCGGCCTTTGAATAGACAGATCTCTGACTTAATAGCCACCTCTCAGGTTGTTCTTTAGTGTCCGAGAGTATGCACCTGCCCCTCGTTTCCATTAATCTCATTAGGGACCGCATATCACATGCTATGCAGGCTCATCGGGGGCTTTCTTGCTATTCTTTGAAAGGGAATACAATCACCATCCCTTTCATTCTCCCGAAGACATTATGTGTTGAAATTAAGAGACTATGGGCTGTGCCCACTTAACTTTCCAGATAAAGTTAACCGAGAATGGACCCAGCCTCCTTTTAATTCACACGAGCCAGTGCATGTTCTTTGTTTAAGCATTTTCCTCCTTCGTTTGTGTCCCTGGTAGAATCATCTTAAAAGACAGCTTAGAGTTTGGAAGTAAAAAGAGGGAAGTGGGCTGGAGTGATGTGGCTGCTGTGGACCAAGGCCCTCGTAGCAGAGCCTTCACATTGGACAGCTACTACACAAGGAAGTTGATGGCTGGACCCAATCACAGCCCTGTTCCCCACCAAAGCACTGTTTTGGAAAAGCCCTTTCATTTTAGCATTAGCCTAATAGTATATACACATTTGGTATGGTCATGTGGTGAGCTGTGTTCTAAGCAGTACGCTAGTCGTGGATGCATTCTGCTATTTTGAACTTGTATCAGAAGTATCGGGATGCCTGCCATCGGTGAAGATCAGGCCTCGGAATTTCAATACTTTGTGAATTTGTGCATGCACACTCAGCTGGAAGACAGCTTCCAACTGTCTGTTTTTTTTCTTTCACACTGCAGGACCTGGGATTAAAAGTAGGTTGTTGGCCATGGCGGCAAGTGACGTAACCCATTGAACTGTTTCACTGGCCTTAAACTCTTGATTTTAATCAGTTCTCTTATAACGGTTTCGTAAAGCAGCGTGGAGAGCGTCTGCCTGCCTGCCTGCCTGCCTGCCTTCCTACCTGTCTTCCTTCCTTGCCTCTTTGCCTCGCAGTCCCTCACTTCTTTCTGTGAGGAAAGAAGATAGGATGGATCTCCACATGCAAGACACTCTACCACTGCGCTCTCCACTGCTGGTGGAGAGTGCGGGCCCCTACCAAGCAGTGCTTTAGGTAGAGTTAGACACTATGCCAAGAGGGCCTCCGTCTGCAGCGGAGTCCAACATGACAGTTAATACAGATATTATTCTTGTTTATTGTCAGAGAGGGGGCTCCCTCCTGGCTAGTAAGATAGTTGTTGGGAGCATGTAGCGACGAATAATGCTTTAGATCCAGAATTGGTTTGTTTGCAGCTCTTTAGAGTGTCTGTTTACTCTTGGGTCTTTGGTGGCAGTCCTTATAAGGGGTACATGACCTTTTCTGATTCCTTGGTTGTACCTGCAGTTGTAGTGCCCATGGCCTTGAAGCCTTCCATGAGCCACTGTCAATGCTTAGAGTCTGCTTTTGGCCGGGACTTTCACTCCTACTCAGGTAATTGTGCATCCTTGCGTAACCTTTCAAACTGAAGATGGAGACATTTATAGCAACTCTAAAGCTTCTCTCATCTGTCTCTTTCCTCTTTTAAAGTTTGAACTTTGAGATCCTCGGGGGCGGGGGGGGGGGGAGAGAAAACACTTAAAAAAAAAAGAAATGACTAATTTACTGCAGGTTTTAACAACAGGGTATATGGCCTCTCCCCTGTGTGCCGCTGAAGTATATGGCCTTGTTTGATTGAGATCCTTGAGACTCACTAACTTCTGAAGACACAGTAGCACCATTCTTTCCCGAAGACAAGACAAGGAGCATACAACTCTTATTTACAAAGGACTCAAAATTGTCAGAATTAGATAGGCCTTTTCCGTTTTTACCCTGTGCATGGCTGATTGTCTTGCTCATCAAAACATTAAAGTGCATTATCTCTTCATTATCAGGCCTCTGATGAGAATTTTCATGTTACATTGATACGCATGAATTATTTATTTTTAAAGGCCTTTGGACTTTAAGATTGCTAACCTTCTTATAGTACTGCACACACACAGACATACATACACACTTAGATTTTAATTGTGTGTATGGGTGTTTTGTCTGCATGTACGTCTTGCACCATGTGCATCTGTACTACCTGTGGAGGTCAGAAGAGGGGTGTCAGAACCCCTGTAACTGGAGTTACAGATGGGAGGGAGTCACCATGTCGGTGCTGGGACTCCGAACCCTGGTCCTCTGCAAGATCAGCCAGCCTCATTGAGCAATCTAACTAACCTCACTAGTAATATTTTAAAATAATATATTTTTAGAGCTGTTACAGGATCTAAGCAAACTTGAACAGAAAGCACAGTGAGTTCTCCTATGCCTTCCTTCCTGTATGTACACAGCCTCCTTCCTCATCACCATCTTGCCCAGATTGGTACAGTAATTATAGTCACTGGAGTTGCATTGATGTGGCATTATTGCCAGAGCCATGGCATACATAAGAGTTTCCTTTTGGTGGCATACATTTTGTGGTTTGGGGCAAATATTTGACATGCACAGACCATTATGGTATGTTACCTTATCATATGGTAGTCTGCTATCATGGAGTAACATGATATGTAGTCTGCAGCCTTTTGAGATGGGTTTCTTTCCTCTTTGAAATACGCATTCATGGTTCCTTAATGCCTTGCTATGGTTCAATAGCTCTTTTCTATTTTGTGCCAAGTACTCCTCTGTTTTCTGGATGTACCACAGCATATATTTTTCCTTCTAGCACCTGAGTGACATTTTTGTAGCTTCCAAATGCTTTAATTATGATTGAAACTGCTGTTAGCATTCATGTGAGTTTTTGCATGGCCGCGGATTTTCATCTCCTTTGGATAAATGCCCAGGGGCATGATCCCTGGGTTAGATGGGAAGAGTATGTTTAGTTTTTCAAGCAAAAGCCAGAGAGCATGTTCCCAGGTGGCTGGGCCATTTTTCATTCATGCACATGATGAGCATTCCTGTTGCTTTGTAACCTCATCAGTGATGGCCTTAGATTTTGGTCATTTGAATAGGTACAGAATGGTGTTTTAAATTTGCATTTCTATAAAATTGGAGTTAGAATGCAACATTAAAAGGCAGTGCTACTGACATTCATAAAGAGACTGACAGAAACCACGTTTCTCCATGCCGAGTGGTGGAGAGGAACATAGCTGCTGTAATAACTGGCCCTTGACCCTAGAACCGCCTAGGGTTTGCTTGGGGTGTGGGGGAGGGTTGTCATGGCAGAGTTAATGTCAGGTGGTAGAAGGAGGGTTGTCTGAACTTAGATGAAAAATGTCACGGACTGCACGTGGCGGTGGCTCATGCTACCCAACAAACACAAGGGCCAGTGGACGTGTGCTGTGTACAGTTGGTGTCTTCTGATGTGACTCTGGACAGCTGGCTGCATTTTTCTCCATTCATCTCTGTTTCTTGTCGACAAACTTGTGTGCATAAGTAAATGTGAAATCCACATTATACTCAAATGATGCCCTAATATATCAACTGCCTTGAAACAAATTCACATTTTCAAAATAAATGTTTTAGCATAATGAACTTTAATTAAGATCCCATATGTTCGTTTTCTCCTGATAGGAGCTGTTAGTATAACCTCATTTGTGAGTTCTACTCCCAAGTGCTGGTATTTAGGGCACACTAGCCAGGGATTCTTTCCTCAACAGCCAATTGCTTGCCACTCCCTAGCCCTCTCTTCTGCTGCTCGAAAGGGCAGTTAGCATGTGAGCTGGGAGAGCATGTCTCGTTTTATATTGAGGAAGGAGTGTTGGCTTGTTAAAAGCTATTGCTTCCTCAAAATTGCTGGTGTGGACAGAGCACTGGCTACCGCCGAGCCTGTCTAACTAGGGCTGGCTCCATAGTTGAACCCTCAAATGGACTGTCTTCCTTGAGTAATGAGGAACATATTGGAAACAGGTCTTCTTTCTGGGCACTGGAATGGGCCAGTGCTAGCAGGGCTGGATCCGGTTGTCTCTATCCCTTTCTTTGTGTTTCCACTTTCCAAGGGAAAACACTACCTTGGAGAATAACTGATTTTCAAAAATAGATGCGAAATTCACATCATGTATAAATAGTATAGACAAGTCCTCCAACAGCAACTGAAAGCAGGGAACTAAATAACGTTCTCTCTGTCTCTGTGTCAGTTTCTCTCTCCTTCCCCTCTCCCTCACTACCTCCTTGTGTGTGTGTGTGTACATGTGGAGACCAGAGGTCCACCTCAGGAGCCACTGACTTTTGTTTTTAGAGACAGGGTTTCTCATAGAGCCTGTAGCACAACATGTAGGCCAGAAGCCCTGACCAGAGAGCCCCAGGGATCTGCCTGCCTATGTCTTTTAAATGCTGGGATTATAAGCACCCAGCACCCAGCTTGTTCATGTGGGTTTGAGGGATTGGATTTAGGTCCTTAAGCACTTAACCAGCTGAGCTAGCTCCCCAGCCTTTTATTTTCAGTTTTAAGTTTTTACATGATTATTTTCTGTTTGAAGTGTTTTTTCTTCACATCTATACTCTGATATGTGTGTGTGTATCTGTATACCCCCCTCACCAAAGATGCCTGTATCCAGAGTGGGTCTCCTATTCTTTGAAAGGTTTTGTTCCCTCTTAAGATTCAGTGGGATATACAGCCTTAGTCTTATGTGTTAGCTTTCTGTTGGAGTGACAGAATATCTGAGAAAATCAACTTAAAGAAAGAAAAAAATTATTTCAGCTCATATTTTTGCTTCAAGTTAAGTCATTGAGCCCATCCCTGTGGGCTTGTATTGAGGCCACATAGAAGAACAAACCCATTTCCCTTATGGTAGCTAGGAAGCAGGGAGGAAGCATGTAGATGGAACAGCAGGCTGTGTTCCTGCCACCCGGCTAGCTTTATTCTTTTAAACACTGTATTCTTTTAAACACTGCTTGGCCCATTAGCTCTACCCTCTTACTGGCTAACTCTCACATCTTGATTAACCCATTTCTAATAATGTGTGTAGCACCACGACGAGGTGGTGGTTTACCGGGAAGGATTTTAACCTGCGTCCATCTTGGAGAGGAGAGCTATAGCATCTGCCTCACTTCCCTTCTTCCCAGCATTCTGTTAGATCTACTCCGCCTATCTAAATTCTGTCCTAAACTCTTACTGTGGGAGGGGTATTGATTTCATTCATAGCCACATCAGACCTTCCCGTGTCCTGCCGTGGAGAAGTGGGATGAGATTCATGGCACTGAGAGGATTCTGGTGGAATCTTGAACTCCAAATCTGTTCCTCTGAAGGACTTTTAGAACAGTTAGGGGACTGGAGAGGTAGCTGGATGATTAAAGCTCTTGGTATGCAGGTGTGAGAACCAGGTTCAGATCTCCAGAACATAAAGAAATACAGAGCTGGTGTGGCAGCCTGCCTGTAATCCCAGCCTTGGAAAGGAGAGGCAGCATTCCTAGAGCAAGCTGGCTAGTGGAATTAGCCATGTTAGAAAGCCCTGACTTTGTTTTGTTTTTTAAGACTGGGTCTCACTATGTAGCTGACTGGTCTGAAACCCACAATGCGGATCAGGTTGGCTTGGAACTTAGAAATTCACTTGCCTCTGTCTCCCAAATGCTGGGATTAAAGGTCTGTGGCATTATGTCAGACAGTGGTGGCATACACCTTTAATCCCAGCACTCGGGAGGCAGAGGCAGGCGGATCTCTGTGAGTTCGAGACCAGCCTGGTCTACAGAGCTAGTTCCAGGACAGGCTCCAAAGCTACAGAGAAACCTTGTCACAACAAACCAAATAAATAAATAAATAAATAAAAGAAAAATAAAAGCTCTATGACTTCATGACGGGTGAGCTCTGTTTGCTTGACTGTCTCTAGAGTAATGTGGGTGACAGAAGATGTTTCTCAACATCACCCCAGGCCTCCACGTGCACACACATGCAAGACATGTAGATATCCTCATTCATAAGACACACATTCACACAGAGGGGGAGGAGCTCAAAATAAAATTTAATATTCTCCTAAATTCTACTTCCAAGCAGTCTAGGTTTCACGGATGCCTAGATTTTTTGGTTATGGAGTCACTTAGTACCACTGATGTTCGTGGAAACATTACTGTGTGGAGTGGCTGTCAGAGTCCTTTTTAGGGCTTAGACAGATGGCTTAGCAGGTAAGAGCACTGGCTACCTCTTTTAAAGGTCTAAGGTTTGATTCCTACTACCAACATGGTGGTTCACAACTGTCATAATGCCAGTCACTGGGAATCAGATGTCCTCTTCTGGATTCCATGGTGTTAGTTAGTTGTACATATGGTACACAGATAACATACAAGCAAAACGTCTATACATAAAAAATGAAATTTAAAAACAATTAAGGTAGCTGATTATTCTGCTTATATGCCAAGGGTATTGGTTATCATTCTTGGTTAAGTGATCCCCCCCTTTTGATCTATTTTTTTGTAATCTCTCTTTTTAAAACAAATTTACTTATTTTTATTTTATGGTGCATTGGTGTTTTGCCTGCATGTTTGGCTGATCTTGGAGTTACAGAAAGTTATGAGCTGCCATGTGGGTGCTGGGAATTGAACCCAGGTCTCCTGGAAGAACAGTCAATGCTCTTAACCGCTGAACCATCTCTCCAGCCCCCTTTTTGATCTTTCTTGTCCACTTCTTATGAGCTAACACTTTTATGTGTCCTCACCTAACTCACAAATCCTCGTAAAACGACTCACAGTCTACCCCTCTTCCCCTCCCACTTTATTCTCCCCACATGGGAGTAGAGACTTTCCTCCATCACTTTCACAAGATGAATCAATATGTGATTTGAATCCAGGGCTTTAAACTATTTCTTTTCCAGTTGAAGTTAGCTTGGTATCCAGCTTACAGAGGCAGGTGGTAACCATAGTGGATTCGGTGTATTCATGGAGTTGTGAAATTTCACAACCCCGTCAGGGCAAGGACTCATTGCATACCATGCCTCAGTCCCTTCAGGTCCTGGCCCTGATCGGCTTTTATGGCTTTGAGTTTTCCTCTTTTGATTGTTTCATGCAAGTGTATGACTGTTGGGTGTGAAGACTCATCCTCATCATTTCGTCTTTTAGTCTTTCTCCTTTTCATGGCTGATTTATATTCCGCTGTATGGACATAATACAATTTGATTATCCATCTACCATTTGATGGGCATTTCAGTTGTCTTTACCTTTTCTCAGCTGTGATTAGTGCTTCTAGTATTCGTTTACATGTTTTTGCTTTATTTTCAGTGTCAAGATTATATTCTAGGAGAAGAATAAATGAGCACATAGCAGTTTGATGCTTAGCCTTTTGAGGAAACTGGTGCCAAAGTTTTTTTTTCCATGGTGACTGTACCATTTTGCATTCCCGGTGAGGTGAAACCAGGTCTTTGTGACTCCAGAGACTGCTGACTTTCTCAGGCCAGACCATATCCTAAGAACTCCCCAAAGGCTCCAGCAACACCCTGCCAAGCCTCACCTTCAGCCAACAACAAAATAAAAAGGAAGAAAGAAAGAAAGAAAGAAAGAAAGGAAGAAAGAAAGAAAGAAAGAAAGAAAGAAATCATGTCCCACATGTATCTCACATTGCAAGGGGAAGTTGTTGGTAACAGGATTCTTGGCTTGGGGAAAGAACAGGTGTTAGAGATGTGTCAATCTTGGACGAGCTCCTCTTCCCCTGTGATGGGTTCAGAGAGGAAGTTCAAGAACCACATTTTGTATGACTCCAGTTCCAATTCCATGAAACAGCCACAGTGAGCAAAACCATAGAGGTAGAAATGTGAATCCCAGAGCTGTCTAGGAGTGATGGTGAAGGCATAGAATTCTGGCTGGGATAATGGAAATGGTATCATATTGCTTATGGTGGTAGCTGAGCATCTCTGGGTAGACTGGAAGCCATCTGGTAGTGCACTGGTGGACGAATATGTATGATTAGTGAATAGCCCCCTAACCGCGCCCTCTGATTATGGACCTGTTTCCAGGTGACTCCACTCCAGCATTCACATGTGCAGTAGTGGTAGGGGAGGGGAAAATAGTTCTGCCTACCTCACAGTGCTGTGACACTAAAAGGAGCGAAGATAGAAAACATAGCACTTGGCGGCATGCCGGGCCCATGACAAACTCTCATTGCTGGTTACTAAATATTAACATTAGCATCATAACATATTTTTGAAGTTCCAATTGATAGATGGTATTTATGATAGGGCAATGAAGACAGGAAATAGCTAGAATTATTCTTAAAATTGAACTTCTTCATCCAACCATGCTGCCAAGGGGAAATGAGCAATACAGTGCATGGTAATGAGACCATAATTCGGATGGTAACAGGAGATGAAATCATATGGGAAGAGGTGTTGGGTACACGTAAGGGCTGGGCAAAGAATATTGGTGCTGAGGCAGGAGATGAAATTGTATTTAAAAGGTTGCTTAGCCTTTACAGCAGATATTGGGAAGGCCTAGGCTCTGAACTCAAGGGCCTCTGACCTCCTTGAAATTCTCTCTGGTTTCTTCCAGAGGTTATCCCACAGATGATGAGACCCTGGCACAGATTAGTTCCGTTAGTGTGTCACCTTCTTTCTTTGTTGCCTCCCGTCTCCAGTGGCTATAGAGGTAGGTAGCTATTTACAATAATATAGAAAACAGCAAGAGAAACTAGGATGGAGGGGCTGCTTAGAGAGAGTGAGTATGAAAGAAGAACAAAAGCCACAGCGGGGGAGCCCCATGTACTCAGATAGGGGTCCTCCAAGGAAAGCAGCCCCAGGGTTATCTGTGCCTTTATTTACAGGCTCCTGGCTGCGAATAACTGCCTGCTGCCTCCCAGTCTTCCATGGGGCGGAGAGAGCAAAACAGGGATATCCAGCCTTCTTCCTCTAAGGTTCTTGAGAAGATGGGACTTACAGGAAACCCTGGAAGGGGCTAACGGATGCTCCTATAGCACAAGCGTGCAGGCATAACTGGATGGGGCGGTAAACTGTTTGTGTAAAGCATCCAGGCACTCTGATTTGTTGTCTGTTTTCACCCCCATAATGCCTTTCAGTAACCCAGCATAGTGCACAGCCCAGTTGTGTTTTACAGCTGGGAGAACCCTGAGCTTCCCGCATAATGCCATTTGCCACCAAGAGCATCTTCTTTCTACACGAATGTCTGCTTCTGCAAGGGTGTTTGTGTCAGATTCCATCATGAAGGTAGGAATGTGTATGTCAGCTAAAGTCACACGTGTGCACACACATGCCCAGACAGCCATGTCACAGAGATAAATTGGAAACCGTCTGGGGGTGTAAAATGCCATGGGCTAGGAGAGAATCATCCTGTAGCTCAGAAGAGGGGCTTATGCTTATCTTCACATGTGCCCCCCCCCCCGCGCCTGCTTTTCAACTCACTGTCCTTTGACTGCATAGGACCACTGGTCTGAGTATTCGGACTCTTCTTGGCTTTGAGCCAGCGGCAAACTAGGAGCCCGTGACTTTGAGACTCAGCCCTTTTCAGTTTTCTTTGTTCAGAATAAAGTTTCATCTTGGCTCTCTTCAGTGGCCACTGAGGATTAGGAGAAACCTGGGGAGACTTGGCTATCAGACAGCTCACAAATCTGAGCTGGGCAGTTTGGAGAGGGCCAGGGCCTGCTTCTCTCAGACTGATTTCAAGTTACCATCTTCCCTTCTTAACTGCGTTTGTATTGCTGCAGGCCCTGCAGCATAATCTAGTATGCCCTTGTAATTCCACAGCTACCTTGGGGAATCATACAAGTTATCTGGACTAATAAAATATTCTAAAGGCCATTGACACAGATGTTGCGAAAGAAGGCTGAATCTCTAATGCTTGTTCTTAGTGCCCATCAACAGTCGCGGTCGCTGCTTGGCTTCTCTGGGATAGTGTTTCTCACTCTTCAAACAAGGCAAGAAAGAAAGAACAGAAAACAGGTCTGCTCTGCAGTCACTGGAAAGAGGGAGGCTTGGTTCTTCTGAGAGGAACAGACCCTGAGAACTGGTTCACTAAATGGCCAAAGGCCATGGTATTCCTGTGTGTACTATGCTGTTTTTTTTCTCTTTTCTTTTCTTTTTTTTTCTTTTTTGTGATTGAAGTCTTTCCAGTTTGACATTATTAACAAGTGGAAATTGCCACAGTTGAAATGAGTAGTAAGTTTCCTTTTTGGGGAAGGGAGTGTATGTGAGGCACCTTTGAGTGGTGTTGCTTAGTGGGAGACCTAAAAGAGTTCTGTCTCTGTAAGTAGGGTTTCCTTTTAAGTATTCATTCCATGCTCATGAATAGATTGCTTTTTGAAAACCTGTTTCCATCACAATAAAATTTTACATTTTCCATAAATTGCATTCTTTTGTGTAAATTTACAAAAATACCTTTCTCCATCTTGTTACTGGGTTCCTCTTGCTACTTGGAGAAATTAGATTGTGCATTGCTTCCATTAGAATTGTTTCCCTGAGGACATATTAACAAATCACAAAGCCTAGACTACTACTATGCACATACCAGGGGCACTCGGTCAATTCCTGCAATCCCTTAATACACAAATGCTGGCTGAATTCCAGTGATTGTACAAGTCCTGTGAGATCCTTTGTCATGTGTGATAGATGACATTTGCAAATTGAGGACTGAAATGATCAGAAGCTTTGAGAATGCTTTGTGCACACATGGAAGTATTTATGCTGTTTGTTTTCATCCCCACTGACCAAGCAGGAAGCAAAAGCTACCTAACCTCACAATATGCTGCACCAATGTCAGTGTACACCAGAATGGTCATCAAAACCTTTGACCCCTGTGGATATTTGGAAAGTTTGTAAGTTGTGTGTGAAGGAACTAGCCAGTTACCTGATCAGTCACATAAAAGCGCAATGCCTTTTTTTTTTCCATAGATTTTTGTATTGGGAATCAAGGTAGAATTTGATGAGTCTTCTTCGAGGGGCTTCTGTTTCTTGAAGGGTTACATACTTGATTAATCGAAGAGGATTCGAGCATAATGGAGAAGCATACTATAGAAGCATACTGTGTTTGGTGACTGGGAAGTAGAAGCCCAAGCAGGGTCACTAAACTTTTTCCAAGGTCATAGAGTGGGTTTGGCTCCCTAGGTCTCTTTTCCTTCCAACACTGTAATTGGAGGCTCTGCCCTGCTCCCAGCTGAACACTTCGAAGCTTTTAAAGATTTCCACAACAAAATAAGTTCTCGGTTCACCCTGGTTCAACTCTTTCATAACTTAACACAGTTTTCTTTTCTTTCCCCACCTCCTACTTTCCATCTTTAGTCTACTGGGATCTCTTCCTTTTATTTTCGTTGCCCTTCTCTAGAACTTTCCTTCATGGAGCCCGTGAGTTTCACCGTGGGATGTGTACCTATGTGTACAAATTGTTCATTTACATAAAGACTAGGACTTGCTTTATTCCTTCGGCTGCCAGGAGAGTTTTATCTTGGTTCTCAAATTCCTTCCCATGATGCTGAGTAGTTGAAGCTGAAGTGTGGAAGTTCCACACAATGGGATCTACTCTTCAGCTTGGTCGAGCTACAACTCACGTACCGGGACTCCCTCTTACTTAAGTAAATGGTTTTGTGTATATTCAGAATTGCACAACTATCCCTCCAACCTATTTTGAATATTTTTGTCTTTCCACCCCAATAAACCCATGTTCTTGAGCAGTTCCTCCTTCTTCTCCCTCTCATCCTGATTTTGATCATTTGAGACAGTGCTCAATATAGCCTAGGCTGTTCTGGAACTCTCCAGGCCTCAAGTTCGCAACAGTGTACCCAGCCTCCTGAGTACTGGTGTTAGCGGTGTGAGCCACCTGGCATGGCACGACCATCTGCTTTTCCTTGGCACATTGATGTGCCAGGGCCTAGGCCTATTCCGCAGTTGCTTCCCATCAGTATGAGTGAGTCGTCATGACCTCTTCACCTGTTCCCCTCCTCAGCTTGCCTTCAGTTGAGCCTATCCCCTCTATTAGCTCCATTTAGCCGATTCCCTCCATATCTCCCCCAGCTAGAGGCCTGAGGTCGGGGATGGGTTAACTCTGCACACTCATTTCTGTTCTAGAGACCCCAGAATGGTACTGTAGACAGCCTAGAAGTGAATGCCTTCCTTTCTTCTGAAGTCTCTTATTCTTTTTTCCATCCCCACTTTTTTTTTTTTGGTCAGGTGCTTGCCTACCCTTTGCCTGTAGGCTCCCTAGGTACAAAAGTGTAGCCTATTCACTGCTTCAGGGACATGCTTTTGGAGTTCACCCCAACACTGAGTGCCATGCTCACCTGTCCTGTAGACCTGTAATAATTGACTAAGCGAACTTATGCACTGATTAGCAAAAGTTCTATTAGTCTCCCTTTGTACACACCAATCACTAGGAACTAAACTAGCGAGGTAGTTTAGTCTGCGTGTGCGTGTGCGTGTGCGTGTGCGTGTGCGTGTGTGTGTGTGTGTGAGAGAGAGAGAGAGAGAGAGAGAGAGAGAGAGAGAGCATGAGAGAGAATGAGAGAGAAAAGAATTGAGCTGTGGGGTTGTTTGAAAATAGGTAATCTTCAGGTGTGGTGCTGCCGCCTGTATTCTGAACACTTGGGAGAGATGTGAGGAGGGAGACAGTTTGAGTCTACATGTGACTTGCAGTCCAGCCAGGGTTACATAGGAGGACTCTGCTCACTCCACCCCCACCCTTGCAAAGAAAAGAGAAAGTACAGAGAACATCAGAGTGAATTTCTGACGTACCCCGTTTTGTATTCTTAACCAAGATCGGGGCTTTTATTGCCTGCCGTTTATTTCTGGTCAGAAGAATTATAACGTGCATGTCTTGTGTAGAAGAAAGCAATGTGATGTTTTGAGTTTTAAGAGTGCCTGTGGCATGGAGTAGAATGCTCAAGGAACATTATTATTTTCTTTTAGAAATCCTCTGTAGGTCTCTACTTTATGTGTGCGCTTGTTTGGCTTACATCTACGTATATGTATCACATGCATGCACGGTCCCTGAGTCAGGAGAGAGCGTTAGGTCCCTTGAAACTGGAGGTGTGGATCATTGTGAGCCACCAAGTGGGTGCTAGGACTCAAACCCAGGTCCTTTGGAAGAGTAGCCAGTGTTCCTAACCACTGAGCCATTTCTATCACGGGAACATGTTTCCTATTCTTCCCTGCTCATGCCATAGAAAACAGTACTCGGAGCCAAGCCCAGCAGCTTATGCCCAGCATGTGCCTCTAACTCCAGCACTGGAAGTAGCATGAGGTCAAAATCATTATCTCTTTGGTAGTGCGTTTGAGAACTACCTGGCTATCTGTCTTACAAAAAGGGCTTACGGGGAAGAGAACTCAGAGAGGTTGTTTATATTTTTTCCAGCTCTTTAATTTTCTTCTTTGTGTGGTGTGCATGCTAAGCACGTCCTTTACCACTGGGACACACCTTCAGTCTGGGTTCAGAAGTTCTTTATCTGAGGACGAACCTTTGATAAGGAAATCTTTTACTTCGAGTGCTTTGTACACCTCTTACTTAGGTAGGAAATCCGTGCAAATCCCTCTGATGGCCTTGGCCGCCCTAACTTGTACCTGCTGGAGAAGTGTTGTGAGTGTCAGTAAGTGTTAAGGGAGCTACTCAAGGACTTCAGGGCATTTTGATGTCCAGCACATGTTCACATCACTCTGGTATCAGCCAGAATTCAAAAGTGCAACCTGTAGGGTGATTCAGCTTTAATGTCTTCCAACAATTCATTATTGAAAGCCACACACTAAGGAAGAGAATTTTGAAAATTGCTTTGAACTTTCAAAGCTTGCTCTCTAGAATATCCCAGGGACTTTCAAGACGTGATAAGCAGGAAGGGCAGAGGTTCATAAGCCATGTTGCTTGCTTTTAAAGCAAGCGCCGAAAATGCTCCTAATTTGTACCAGAGACCTTATCAAAGGGCTTTTTCTAAACTTCCAGTTTGGCAATTCTGAGCGTTGGTTTAGCTTAACCTCTGGGTTCCAGGGTGGGTAGTGGAGACTTGTCATCTCGTGTGACTGTCAGCCATCAAAGCAGGTGAAGCCTTTTATGAGCAGATGGTAGGTGATCGGAAGAGGGATGGAGTTTGAACAGGCACCTCCATTTGGAGTTTGCTGACTGCCCCCACCAAGAGCACTGCACTGCTCCACCTGTGTTCTGTAGATGTGTGCACTCCCGTGCATTGAACACATTAGCTCCATCTGTGAACTGCTCCATTTAGAGCCTGTGAGGCAAGTTTTTCTTTTTAAAAAAGAAAAAAAGGAAAATTTGATCTGTTAGTGTTTATTTACTTTATTAAATTTTATTTGTCGGTGAGAGTGTGCATACATATTTGTGTACGTACATGCATGTGGGCTGTGTGTTGCTGTATGTGTGTGTTTATCTGCATGCATCCAGAGACAATTGCTTTTCACTTTAACTTTCGAGACAGGGTCTCTCCCTGAATCTGGAGGTCACTGAGTAAGCTAGGCTGGCTGGCCAGCAAGCCACAGGGTTTTTTCTGTCTCCACCTCTAGAACTGAAGCTATAGGCTTAGTTGCACCTGGCTTTTTTATGTGGGTTTTAGGGATCTGAACTCAGGTCCTCATACTTGTGTGGCAAGTACATTACTAACTGAATCATGTGTGTGTGTGTACATTCTAAGGATAAACCCGCCAGCCATGCATATGCTAAACATACAATGTCAGCAAGCCTCCTTACTAGTGTCTTTTCATGATGCAAAAGGCAAACTGATTGTTAGGAATAAAAGTAACACATACTTGAATGTCTGAGAACTTTTAATAAAAATCCATTTTCATGGAAATAGAATCTGTGTTTCTCAGAGAGACCCTTTTAAGTAGAATGTTACAGAGACATATGAAGCGGTGTCTCCAACTAGTGTAGTAAACCATGCAAGCTTCCTCAGGAAAGGTAAAGAAATCATGGTGCTTTCTTCATCAGGAGGACATAGCTCTTTTCTCCAAAACATGGGAAGGGAGTAGAAAATGTCTTGGACTGTACTTTGGCATTTTGAATAAAACAAACCTGTCTGATGGGGTGGTGGGGAGGGGAGGGAGAACACTCTTCTTAATGCCTGGGACTCAGTTCATCCATGATTGTTTTCAGAAGACCCTGTAAGAGCCAGTAAGACCTCACTGAATCTGCAGAGTTGCGGCTACAGGGAGTAACCTTGAAGTTGGTTCTAAGTAGATGTAAATGAGTCTAGAGAGAGTGCCCAGTTGTGAACTTAAAGGTTTGGTCAGAAGAGTGAATTTTCTAGAAGACATCTACCAGCATGTTATGCTTACAAGTTGTTTATATCCTTGGGGACTCTTTACAAAAGAAAAAAAAGATTGTGTGGTTATTTTCAAACATGTTTCTTTTAGCTCATACTGGCCTCCAAGTTGATGGCCAAGGCTTGCTTTGAACTGTTGCTTCTCCTGACTTTTCCTCATAAGTGTTGTGATTTCAGATGAACACCGTACTTAGTCTCATTTGTTTCTGTTTACTTTCTCTTTCTTTCCTCCTTCCCTCCTTCCCTGTCTCTGTCCTCTCTGTCTCCTCCCTCCCTCCCTCCCTCCCTCCCTCCCTCCCTCCCTCCCTCCCTCCTTTCCTCCCTCCCTCCCTCCCTCCCTCCCTCCTTTCCTCCCTCCCTCCCTCCTTTCCTCCCTCCCTCCCTCCCTCTCTCCCTCCCTCCTTTCCTCCCTCCCTCCCTCCCTCCCTCCTTTCCTCCCTCCCTCCCTCCTTTCCTCCCTCCCTCCCTCCTTCCCTCCCTCCCTCTTATAATACAGGCTTTCACTGTCTAGCTCCGACAGTCCTGGAACTCACTGTGTAGATCAGGCTGGTCTCCCATTCACAAGATCCTCCTGCTTCTGCCTCCCGAGGCTGCTAACTCAGGACCAGAGTGGAATAGCATGGTATTTAGGTTAGGTGTTGAAGGAATGGAGGCGCTCTTAAAGATATACCAGCCCTCATTTCTATGCCATCACCTTCAGCTCTGGGATGGCCTATAGTGTGCCATTAGAATATCTTAGAAAGTAAATTGCCTCTCTTGGGGTGCCACTTTTTTGTTGAGTGAGTTCATTGCTTTTCCTTATGAGAAATACAGAAACTGGTATAATGACCCAAGGTTAAGGTTTATTACATTTACCAATTTGTTTTTAGCAACATTTATTTAGTGTGTGTATGTGTGTGCTGTGGCATGCGTGTGGCAGAGGATGCTTTGTGGGGGAGTAGATGAGAACAAATTGCTTCTTTGTAATAGGTAGCTGCCCCTCCCCCATTGTGTTTATTCTGCTGCTCATGATAAACCCTGAGAGAACTATCAAGGCAAGTGATCCTAAACATAGAAGTCAGAATTAATTAGGCAACAGATTGAAACTTTGGTCTCGTTTCTGATTATGTTTATATTTGAACAAGAAGGACTTTGCTTTATTTTGTAATTGTGCTCAGCTAGCCTACTGAAGGGGAATTTGTTCAGAGACAAATTTGACTTGTGCAGATGCCCGCACATGTGCAGAGCCACTGAACAAACAAATGGGGAAGCCACAGTCGAATGCATTTTTCAAATATTTTAGCAAAGGTTCCAGAGCACTCTCGAAACAAAAGCATCAAGTATTGCTTGTCATAGCTAATAAAGTTTGGTTGGATCTCTCATAATTATTCGGCTTCACTTCACAAAGTAATTGAAACTTCCTTTTTGCTTGGCGCTCAAACACCTCCGTCCCAAGAGCTACGTTCTTAAAAGAACATCTCTTTTGGTTAGCATGTCTGTGGATTTTTTTTGTGCCCCCAAATATAGAATTAGTTCAAAAATAGTTATTCAGCTAGTGGTCATGAAAGCCTTGCAAGGGAAGTCGGCTAAATCCGCAAGTGGTTTCTGGAGACTGAAGAACATCTAAGGAGAAAGAAAAAGAGAAAAGGCTCATTATAACTGGACCATTTCAGGCGCTGCTGTAGCAACCCGGAAATGTGATTCAGGTTGAAAAGTCCAAATGATGGAACTGTCCCACTGGGAGAGCATGGCTGGAGGAGCTGTCAGGGTCCCTCGCTGCGCTGCCCATGAGCTGAAATGGAACTTGTGTTCCGTGCTCTTGCTTCTGTTGTGGGGCTTGTTTCTCGAGAAACTTGCTTCCCCCTGTCGGATAAGATACCCTCTCTCAAAATAACCATAAATGGCTTCTTGCAAAAGAGCACCCACCTCCTTTCCCTCCGGCCAGGGTTTGGAACAGCGAAAGACAAAACAGATTATTGACTATACCAGAAATTTGGGGGACAGATTTTGCCACTGTTGCTTCTGACGTTGAACAAAAAAACCCTCAGATTGCATATCTTCTATTCTCAGGACCCCCCCAAAAAATCCCAAAAATCAAACCCCTTATTTTTGGAGCACTGTGGGTGGGTTTTAAGGAGCTCTTCTGTTTTTGTTTTAAAACATTTGGTAAGAAGATGCTTGACTTTGAAATTTTATTTCCCTATATACCAAATTGAGAGAGCTGACCTCCTGCCTCCATTCAGTCTACCTTGTCAACTTCTATTTTTAACTAAGTAATCAACTAGTTGACATAACTTTCTCATTTTAAAAGCAATCATATGGGAGTAATTTAGCCTTCTCTCTCTCTCTTTTTTATCAGGTTGAGTGTTAATTATTTTGATCTGCCTCTTGAATGGTGGCTCCAGAATAGTAATATTAGTCACAGCTGCTCTGGGGGTGCTCGACTCCGGATTCCTCAGTTCAGTCTCTCATAGGTCACAAAACATTCTACAGAGTAAAATTATTTATTTCAATTCTAATTCTCAAACTCTTGCGTCCCCTCAATCCCTTAGGATAGTGAAATCCTTAGTACTACACCCTTAACTGGTGACATGCTGTTCAAGAATCACCACCTAAACAATTGTATTTTATGCAGGAATAATGATTCATTCAGCAAAGCAGGCTGTGCAAATTCTGCAGCTCTTAATGCAGTTCCAGTTCATTTGGAAGAGAACGGTGCCACGAGTTGAATGGTTGCATTATAATTCACTGTGCAGAGATGTATTTTAGAAATATTTTGACATCCTTTTCATGTCATTCTTTCTCAAATGCATCATAATGCTATGTTCGACTTCTCTGCTTAGCTCCCATTGTCTAATATGAATTCAGTATCATTTAAGACAGGTTCTAGTTATCTCATTGAAGTGACAGTGGTTCTGTGAGAACTGTAATTTAACAAAAATATAAGGAAAACAGGAACTGGGGTCAAAAGCCCCACAGGGTATAAAAAGGTCATAACCTTTCTCAGAGAAGGCAAATGTAACTGATATACTCATTTTTAAAGGGCGGTTGATTGTGTGAAGGAACGCAGCAACAGGATTTAAAGCAAACACACAGCACTTACAGGGATTAATTTGTGTGCCTCACTGTGAGGAGATGAAAGGAATGGCTTTACACAACATTATTAATTTTATGTAAGATGAAATTAATTTCTGAGTTTTATAGAATGGTGAGGATTCTGATTTGTGGTACCTGCTGGGATTACTCTGTTTTTTAAGGTAGTATCTACACTTAGACATGGGAACAAGGTTAAGAGGCTATGACAGTAAATTAGAATAATGTCAGGCGCCCCCCCCCATCTATTGAAATAATTTTGTTTGTATTTTCCTACAAGTGAAACTGACCCATCAAGCTTTTAGCTGTAGAGACGAGACCAGTTTGACTGACTTCTCTTGAAATAGTGCTGGAGATTGAGCCAGGACCCGGTTCATGATTGGCACATGTTCTACAACGGTGCCACATTGCCTCCCAACAAGGATTTCACGAGTTGAATGCATGGCTTTAGATCTGAGTGCAGAGGAAAATAACGACTTCCATACAGAGTATGGAGACGTGGAACAGTGAGAGCCACTCTGTGGAGCTACACACTGCCTTTAGAGTTTCTTCGTCAGGGAGCCTTGTTACCCTTTGCTAAGGGCCTTGATGGTGCTATTCAAATAATCAAAATTCAATTATTTCTATGTGCTGTCAGGAAAAAGAAATCAAACCAATTCTCAACTCCCTTCTAGATGATTCATTTGAAGAGAAGATAGTGTGGAATTTAATGGGCTTTACCCTTTTGTTCCAAAGAATTTCATGTATTCCAGGCTGGCCTCAGACTCACGATGTAGCTAAAGATGACCTTGAACTTTTCTAATTCTCTGATGTTACAAGTGTAAGCTGTGCTACACTTTAGTGCTGAGGATGGATCCCCGGATGTCATGCATGGTAGGTATGCCTATTGAGCTATAGCCATGGCTGCCAATGTCACTCTTACTAGTCCCTTCTTGTAGTGTGTCCTGGCTTGAACTATAATTTATGGTCACATTAAGGGTATGAAATATTTAAAAATATTTTTCGTAAGTGCTTAGGGGGAAAAGCTTACAAGAACATTATATTACTTAGCGTAGCCTATTTGAAGAAGGTGATATCACTTCGGTTGATTCCCTGCCTCAGCAGGTGCATACATATTAAGAGAGCAGGAGCAAAGAAGTCATATACATTGAGTCTCCCTACGCTGAAATTTTCAAAGCTTCTAAAGTGTGAAACCTTTTGAGCTCTGTCGTGATGCCGCAAGTGGAAGACACCACACCTGGTCTCATGACAGCTAGGTCACAGTCAAAATGCAAGCTCACCGAAGATACTGTATAAAATCGCTTCCAGGCATGTGCATAGTCAGGCATAAATGAAATAAATGGGTTTGTGTGTAGACTTGGGTCTCATCCTCAAGATGTCTGACATGTATACAAATATTGCAAAATCTGGAAAGCTCTGCAATCTGAATTACTGCTGGTCCAGGTAGACATACTCAGCTTGTGCTGCATAACCAGAGGGATGGGTGGATGGAAGGATGGATAGATGAATAGATGTTAGATGATAAGTAGGTGGGTAGATAGGTGGGTGGATGGGTGGGTAGGTAGGTAGATAGATGGTAGATAGATTAACCAGAATAAAATGGTGTTGGGTTCTCATGATATATTACCAACATGAACATCCCTATAAACGATAAAGTGAATATTTTCTTTGTGAGTCTCTTCCTAGGGAGCCCCAAAGCAGTAAAGAAGCACTCTATTTCATTGGTGCTTCGTTTTTTAAGCCGAATGGAGTAGTATAGGCTAAAGTGTGAATTATGGTTTTGAGTGCAGTGATCAAAGATTACCTAGGGATCATCACAATACCCAGTTGTACAGAATAGGTATTCGGGAATCAGATTTATGTGTTTAACATCACAGTATGTGGCTCAGTGGACGAGGGGCTGTAAGTCTGATTCCTGGACCGTGCTGGATAACCTTGAATCAGTCATTTAATTCTAGTGTGTCCCAAGGTCCTTTTTCAACTTTCTGAGACCTAAGGAGACCCAGGGTTGGGTTGGGAAAGTCAGTTGTTTCCTTTCTGGAGAGAAATCACTTGCCTTCCCTTGTGTTTTACTAGATAAAGAGGAGAGGTCACGAGGACTTTAAAGAGCCTTAAGTTCCACCCGTTGCCCAGAGCATGAGAGACTCAGGATGGAGAATGAGTTCTTTGGCAAGAGTGTGCAGCCTAAGACTACTCAGGGTTAAGAAGGTCCAGGCATGTTTTTGCTGCCTGAACCTGGCTAGCCTGCAGGCCTGCAAGGGTTATTTTTAGTTCCAGGGCACTAGGGTGGGTCAGCTTCTTTTCCAGGGCAGCATCGTTAACTGGAACTTTGAGTGGCAGGGCCCTCTGGGCAAGCTTTAAGTCAGGGCAGGATGAGGTCTCGGGCCAGCCCTGGCTGAGTCTAGGGAAACTTAGATATTTGGGCACCAGCAGCTAGGAAAGTTAAATTGCTTACTTACCAGGAGGACAGACTTGTCAAGCTAGCTAGCTGGATTAGCGGGTAGCAGTTTGTAACTACACTTTGAACAGTCTGTTTTCGGGGACATTGACAGAGAGGAACTGACGATCATAGATTTCAGTTAGAAAATACCTTCACTTCTAAAGTCCAGACTGGGGAGCTGGAATTTTCTTGGTCCTTGAAGAATGTCCTGGTATTTGAGGATGTGGAGCCCCAAGTGTAGATCTGGATAGCAATGCGAACAGGTTCTGTTAATCTTCCTGACTTCCCTGGCAGTGGTAGGCTGAGCACCCAATAGAGTTAGTTGTTGCATTTCCTTCATCGATTGCAATTGGTTTCCTGAGAACCAGAGTCTTTTAAAAGGAAAATTACCTAGGGTACCTTTTAGATGGAAATCAGGAAAGGTAGCTGTAGTTCTAGTTGCTCAGGAAATTCTGAGGCAGGAGAATTCCCTTCAGACTGGAAATATGTTAGCCTGAACAACATAGTGAGATCCATGACTTTATAAAAGTATAGTAAAGGTTAAAAGAGTCCATAAGACATCCGTTTTGATGGGAAAACAGCCCTCATCTTAACAAGTAAGAATTTTAGATATATATAGTTTTATGGAGTTGATCCTGGGGACCCACTTCTTAAACATCTTTTGATTATTATTTTGAAACTATCTCTACCATTCATAGGCGAAGAACCATGGACCTGAACCATTATAAACATACGTTTATGCTTTCGTAAATAACACTTGGAATTTGGCCTTGAACCTTGACACTGTGATCTAGAATGGTTTTTTACTTTCAGCCATCATCTCAGTACATACCTTATTTGTGCCGTCATGGTGCCCTCTTGACCTCTGAAACCTACGAGGCTAGGTGATAAGGACTTGAGATGGCCATTGTGATAGCATGTCCACGCTTGGAGGCAGATGACTCTCCAGCTGCTGGAACGCCCTTTCTGTTCCGCTCCTGAGGGCTTGCTTATTATCTTCCCTGTCTGTCAGTTCTGAACCCATTGCCCTCTAACCTGTCAACTACTATGGGCTGTCGCTCCACTTTTCTGCAGAGAAGTGTAAGCGAGACACCTGCAGCCGTTTAGGAAAGTTGAGTATTATGGAAACAATACATAGTCACAAGTTTTTACAGGCCCGTTTCCTTGTGTGTTTTCTCCTCCTTCCCCCATCGGTCCGGAGGTTTTGAAAGTTTTTTTGGGGGCGGAGGGGAAATAAAAAAGTTATTGTAAGTTTGGCTTGTGTAAGGGAGGTGGAGATTCCTGAGACATTAGTGTTCCCGAGATCTTCCATATTACTGCGTGTATCCAGCATCTGAAGAAAATCTAAAATTTTGAATATGTTGGAGATGTTAGAGGATCTGCTCCGGGCAGGGACAGTCAAGATAGCCAGATCTCAAATCTAGCTGCTGCTTGGGCAGATCATCTAAACTCCAGCTTCCGCTTGGTAAGATTGGCAAGACAGGGTTGGAAATGGAGGTAGCCAGGGATGGGTTGGCACAAAGAGACGTACTAGACTCAACTCCTCAAGCATGCTCAGTTTTCTCTTGGGCATTTTTTTAGTAGAACAATAAGCTCTTGTTGATGCTCTAGAGACTGAGAGAGGACACATGGAGAGGCAGGAGAGCAAGCATGAAGGTGTAAGAGGGCGAAGCTGTGATAAAAAGTTGAAAGTTTGAACAATTAGGTGGAAACCATGGCATAGCCACCAAGACGGCAGCTGAAAGAAATGAAAAGACTAAGTAAAAGAGAAATTTTGGAAGTTAAAAGGAAAAAAAAAACCTTCCTTGGCTATAGGGCTAAAATTCCACCACTGTAATCAGGGGAAATGCTCTGCCCAGCAACTGAATTAATGAATAAAAAGATTTTCAGGGTGAAAAGAAACCAGCAAGTTCTATGGCTTTCCTCAGAAAGGCCAGTTACTGCCTCCCACCATCTTTGGAGAAGGACATTCAATCCTCCCATGCCAGTCTCCTAAAATAGGTTGGTCACGTTTGCACTCCCTGTGTCCTGAGAGTGTCTTGATATAGCCGTAGACTATCTTGAATTGCTTAGTGACTAGGAAGCCCATTTTTGAGCCGTGTTCGGAACACTGGATATTCTTAGATTTTCAGCTGCATTCATGGCTAGATATCTTGGGGATAATTTGTTGTGTTCTGATCCCGAGAGCTGATTATGTGTTCCCTTTACCGTTTCTGAAAGATGTAATTCACCTGGAAGTTGCCAAGGGCGTGGGGGGAGGGGCTGCTTCTTACCGGTTCATTCTGCTTTTTACAATGATGTGTGTGTGTGTGTGTGTGTGTGTGTGTGTGTTGAAAACAGGAAGTCGTGACTAAAATTAAGGATGTTTTCTTACTTGAGGGATTAAAACCCTTGTTTTGGAGTGGTTTGTGTTTTGGCCCTTGCTCCCAATTTAAATGGTGTTGTTGTCTATGGTCCCCTGAGTAGTAGGAATGTCAGCTTGTGGAGAGCAGTTGGTGACAAGTTTCTGGCATTTGCCCACGATGTCTGTGGAGAGCAGTTTTTCACAGAGAGAGATTGATGGTTTGTACCTTCAGCAACCCACTCCCAGAAAGATGCCTGAGAAGATTGTAACCTTATCACAGTAGTGAGGTGCTTGTCGTGACTTCGGAGACTCTTAATTTAAGGTTTCAGGCTTCCAAAGAAGTTCCTACCATTTTGTCCTACATCAGACTAAAGGAAAATAATATATAGCATAAACATGTTTGAAATAAAGGAAAGGATTTTGTGAAGAGACATGTGTTTATAGCAGCCTTAGGCCAATGTAAATATGGGCTACTTAGATATCAACCAATAAATGTCTTAACAAATGATATACCCTCGCAACAGAACATTAGGTAGCCACGAAAAGGAATAAAGTGCTGATCCATGGTGTGGCTTGGACGAACATTTCAAGCACGATGCTTTGTGGGGGAAGGTCCTTTCAGGGTGACTGCAGTGTGCATGGTTCCTTTTAATGAGCTATGTAAAAAAGGCTAAGCAGACCCATAGCAGCAGAAAATTGGCAAGTACTTGTCTAAGGCAGGTGCATGGAGGGAAGATGATTGCTAGCAGGCTGGCGCTTCTATTGTTGGCGATGGAAATGCTTTGAGCCTGGTGATAGACAGCCTTGTGAGCAAACTTAAAAGTCACAGAACTATACATCGATCGACTATGGATACATGGCGAGTTACATTTTAATTCGAAACCATGTCAGATGTGGCAA
Source organism: Microtus pennsylvanicus (assembly GCF_037038515.1). Lineage (NCBI taxonomy): Eukaryota > Metazoa > Chordata > Mammalia > Rodentia > Cricetidae > Microtus > Microtus pennsylvanicus. The sequence goes on along the minus strand of NC_134601.1, from coordinate 1,546,381 downwards.
GCAAGCAACATACCCAAAGCACATTCCTCTTCCCCTTTTTGATCGGCAGTAGTCTAATGTCTGGTATTAGCTAATGTGGGCTAATCAAAAGTTATGCGGGCTGGACAGGTGAGCTGCCTCAGTGGTTAAGAGCACTGGATTCCCCTTCCAGAGGATGCGGGTTAGATTCCTATACCCATGTGGCAGACCACAACTGTCCGGAATTCCAGTTCCAGAGGAATCCCATCCCCTCTGTTGTGGCTCCCAAGTTGGAGGACACGGGACCAAGGTGTGCTCATCCTGACTGAAGATGCTTACATTGTCAACTTTGGATAAGTTTACTTCCACTTGCCTCTATAACTTCTTAAGGAAGTTCATCTTCAGGTGTTAGATTCCATCTGTGTCTCAGTGGTTCGAAACCCAGAGAGCAGTTGTTCACAGAAGGCATGAAGGGCGATATTGAGAGGTAAGCGAAGGAAAAGGGAAAGTCACCCATTTTCATTTGACAAAGGTGGACTATTTAGGGGAGGGAGAGACAGAATGGAGACACGCCTTTCAAAGCAAAAAATAAAACCTACCCCTCAGTGTAGTGTAGTTCAAACAGGCAGGCGTTTCCAGCTGCCACCACCGTTTGCCCCCTCCTCTGCCGCTAGCCTGGCTCTCATATCTGACTCACCTATTTTCCCTGGTAGGAGCAGCTGTGGAGTGGTGGGAGCTTGAGAGGAGGAGGCAGGAAGCGCCGAGGACCACAGCAGTGCTCATTCTTCCCTGGCGGAGGGAACAAGGAGTTGACAAGCTTTCACTGAAAAGTCAGCATTGTGCGGCTTCTCGTGAAATAAAGACTGTGTGCCATCCCAGAAGGCTGTTTTCAGACCGCGCTCACAGAGGATGTTTGTTCCTTCCAGAAAGGCTGGCAGGGCTGTAAGCTTTTCATCCCTCCTGTAGTGAGGCATTACTCTGGAGCTTTTAGTGTCTGATCCTGCTAAGAAGTAGGGAATGTTAAGAGGACATTGTTCTCCAGAAGCAGTCTCCAAATATCAGCGCTAATGCATGACCACACATCCATCCATTTATGAAATGCCTTCTGAGATTGGGAGTGGTGATGGGTTATGCCCAAGTTCGGGCTTATGTCAAGGCAATTTAAAACTATAAAACTAGTCGTAACTCACTCATTCCCTTATAGAACATTTGTATCGTGTCTGTGTTTTATGGAGGTTCCAGGCAGGACATGTGACAGTTCGTATAGTGACATTTGCCGAACTTAAAAGAGTGGCTCGCTGTTTTCTTTCCTGCCCCTTTTCTTGTCCACATTCTTGAAGTTGAAGGTCCTTGCCTCCATCATGTGGAATTTAGAATCCCCTTTCTCCAAATTCAGTGTCAGCATCACTTTCTCCTTGACTTTGTGGGGGCTTTTCTGTGTACAGGAATGTGACCAATATAATGTCTGCAGTTTTTGTTTTTGTTTTTGTTTTTTTTTGAGAAACTACTCTTTAGTCCTTAATGTCACCTGGTTACCATTTCGTTCCCTGGAGCACTTGGTCCATTCCACAGCGACTGTGGGCATGTAGTTTGGGAGCTGGCTCAGTCCTCTGAAGCACTGTTCTCTCGCTGTGTTCCTGCGTGTGTAGGTTCTGCTCGATTTCCCCATGCCCAAGTTGCCTCAAGAGAAGTGCATTTAGCAGATGTAACATGTGTTCAGCAGACTTTTCTCTACCCACATGGGAAATTGTGTGTTTTAAGAAATAGTTTGAACCCGTCGAGAGAAACCTTAATTTCATATTCACTTAGTCCTCTTCTAAATCTTTGGGGATTAATATCTCTTTTGTCAATATGAACCAGTAAAACCATTTGATGCACCTAGGAAGGAGTAACAATCTTATTTTACCAGACCGTCTTCAATGTTGTGTCTCTGGCAAGGATACTACACTCAGGAAGAAGGATCATGAATGTTCCCCTTGAAACAGTTGTTCAGAGATTACAAATGTACACCAAGCAAACCAGTTTTCCTTACAAATTCCTCCCATACCATTTTCTCCAAACATGTCTAGGACTTTATCATTTGTTGATCTTAGACTTGTGGCTTTAAAATTGTCTTGGCAGGATGGTTCAGTGGTTAAAGGCCTTTGCCGCTAAGCCTTATGACCCAAATTGGATTCCTAGGATCCTCAGGGTAGAAGCAGAGAACCAGCCCCTCCCACTTTTCCTCTGACATCCAAGGACATTTGTGCCCACACACATGCATATGTGCACGCACAGTCAAATATAAACATATAATTGCAATAAATAAATACAACATTACCTTACGGGGGTGATGAAATGGCTCAGACAATAAGGGCACTTGCTGCCAAGCCTAACCTACCTGAGTTCAATTCTAAGACCTCATGTGTTGGAAAGAAAGAAGAACCAATGCCAGCGAGTTCTCTGACTGGTGTGTACGTGTATATTGGAACATGCAAACATGTGAGCATGAGCATGCACATACTCAAACAAAGACATTGAAAAAAGTGGTGTCCTAGCAGCATGGAGAAGTGGGTCCAGGAGGGTCAGGATCAGGTGGGACCCTGTCTCAGCCTCTTTTTAAAATCAAGCCGGGCGGTGGTGGTGCACGCCTTTAATCCCAGCACTCGGGAGGCAGAGGCAGTTGGATCTCTATGAGTTTGAGGTCAATTTGGTCTACAGAGCTAGTTTCAGGACAGCCAGGACTGTTACACAGAGAAACCCTGTCTCGAAAGATCAAAATAAAAAAAAAAAAAACCAAAAACCAAAACCAACCCCCCAAGCCCTCAAACCAGAACCACCCTTTGTACTTTTGCTAAGGGTATAGGCTCAGTGCTAAAGCACCTAGGTAGCTTGTGTCAGGCCCTGAGTTTATCTCCAGTAAGCTGTTTTTCTCTCTCTGAAAAAAAAAAGCTTTGCATAAGTTTTTTTTGTTGTTGTTTCAGAAAATTACCCTTTTATGTAGCAAATTGTCTTTCAAAATGTCTTAAACATTTTCCATTAAAATGTTTCTAAAGTATTTGTTCTCCCACCCTATTAAAAAGATAGAAACCACAATCTGTTAAAAAGGACTTGAGGTCATCATTATGAAAATCGGCTAACAAATGCTGTTATAATGCAGTAATGGCCTTAGGGCTCTTTGAAGTATGAGCAACTATGTGCCCCTAAGCTAAGTGGCCCCAGACTGTTCTGCTGCTGTTGCTTCTGCCTTCCTTTTCAGCTGTCACTTCTGCTGTCATTGATTTGGGTCCACTCTTTGTCCCTTTTAAACCCAGGGCAGGACTGAATGTCTAGAAATCAGATGGCAGAGTTGGTTAAATATGCAACTGGGGTATTTGTGTGCAGAAGAAAAGGCTGTGCCCCAGAGGGTGGCTTCAGTCCTCTACCGTACATTTCACAGGCTGACTGTTTCTTTTGCCCCATTTCCTCTGGGGAGGGGTGTTTGGGGGGTGAGACCAAGGCTTGCTTTGTGTGTTGGTTCGTCCCCAAGTCTGAATTGATGCTATAATCCTGGGTTGTTTTTGAGTATCTTTAAACATTGCAGGAAAGGATGCAAAGTGTTTCATCTTAATATTTTCCTGTATTGAGCCTTAGTTTCTTACTGTGTGCCTTTTCTAGCTTCTTTAAAGACTGGTTGTTTCCTTGAATTTCTCCAAATTTTCCTTCTCTTGTTTTTAACTGTATTTTTTAAAGAAGCTTCAGTGAGAAATATCAGCAGCCTGTGCCAGCACCTTCTATTGTGTTTTTAGTGCTCTTCACAAACTGCCCTGAATCCGTATACTCTCCATGCCCCACCCATTCCAATAGCTCAGGGTTATTAAGTGAGCACGAGTTGTCCCCCGTGCTAAAATACTGGTTCCCGCTTCCCCACTAAGCTTTCATTTTGCAAGTGTGCAGTGATTTCAACTTTCTTGTAAAGTTCACCAGCCTGCTTGATATGGAAATGAGTCCCACTGGTTTCTACTTCCCAGGGTCCCTTCTGGAACCCTTCTTATGAATAGGAATCACACTGACAAGCACCAGTCTCTTCGGGCACAGTAGCTGTTTGTAAGGACAGTCTATATTTGTTGGCCAAAACAATTTCACCCTTGAGTTACCTCAAAACTGGCTGGTGGATGCCATCTGGTCCCAGTGATTTATCAACTCCTGGGTGGGTGACGCCATGCGGAGCATCGTGTTTACCACTGTTTGATCCAGTACCAGGGTTCTGGTTGGAGAATTTGAATCTCCTTATCAGACAAACATGTCATTCAGTCTCTTGACCATCTCCTTTCCTTTAAGTGGCTTCTTCCCTTTGATGAGGAATGGGTGGCAGATAGATAGATAGATAGATAGATAGATAGATAGATAGATAGATAGATACAGACAGACAGACAGACAGACAGACAGACAGACAGACAGAAACAGATACATACACTCAGGTTAACTTTGGAATCTCTATAGAAGTTGCCCCTGTCTAGTGTTGATTTTATGTTTGACCTGCTAGGCCTTCTGGGTTTTTTTTTATTCCTAATCTGAAATGGCTTTTATTTAAAAATATCATAACTGGTTCCTGCATTTTCTTAAAGAATTTTAACATGTATTTATTGTGTGTATGCATGTGTGTATCTATGTGCATGTGAGTACCCATGTGGAGGTCAAAGGACAGTTTGTTGACATATGTTCTCTTTCTACCATGTGGATCTCAGAGCTAACTCAAGAAGTCAGGTTTGGCAGCAAATACCTCTAGCTACTGAACCATCTCTTTGGCCTGTCTTTTGCTTTTTGAATACATTGAAAGTCCTTTTTTCTCTCCAGTGTACACCCCCAAAACCTATATACTTGGGAACCCTTAAATCCAAGGCCCTGTATATGCACCCCCACTCCATGATTCTTTTTTGAATATTTTTATTTTTAATTATGTGTTAATGTATGTAGAGTGGGTTATGTGCACATGGGAATCCTGAAGCAGGTGTTACATTGTTGAGTTTAGCAATGCTGTTGTCATAATCACATGATTGTTTATCCAGTTACTTGGTGCCCCAAGCCCTACTTGGTGATGTAGGATGTCCTTCTGTATATGTGTTGTTTTTATTGGTTAATGAATAAAGCTGTTTCAGCCAATGGCTTAACAGAGTAAAGCCAGGTGGGAAATCTGAACAGAGATAGAGAGAGTAGGCTGAGTCAGGAAAATGCCATGTAGCTGCCAAAGGAGACAAATGCCGGAACCTTACCGATAGGCCACACCTTCATGATGATACATACAGTAATAGAAATGGGTTAATTTAAGGTGTAAGAGCTAGCTAGGAATACACCTAAGCCATTGGCCAAACAGTGTTATAGTTAATATAGTTTCTGTGTGATTATTCGGGTCTGGCCAGCTGGGAAACAACGCAGTCTCTGTCTACAACTTGGGATCAAGGCCATGGTATTTCTGAGGCCACCTGCCCTTGCATATGCCTATGAATCTTAGGCACAAACAGGAGAGGGTAATGGAAGGAAAATCTGTAGTAATAAGTAGAAGAACACCTCCTGGACAGACAAGACAAAAAGAAGAGTATAAGGAAGTGATCAGGCAATAAGCTGACAGATGCTCTGAGGTCCGTAAACTCTCATCAGCAGCAACATCAAAAAAAAAAAGGTGCTTAAATGCTTCCCAATTGTGTGGAGAGCTGTCATTTCCATCTTTGTTCTCCTTTCCTTTGATGTGATAAGGAACCAGCGCCCTTCATCTCAGGGTGTTTTATTTATTTATATTTTTAGTTTTTATTTGACATATTTATCTTTAGTAGACAGTCTGAATTTCTGAATGACCTGCTTTTTTACTTCATAGAATGAAGTATTCTTTCAACAAAATGATTGCTATTAGGAAGAAATTGATCATTTGTCAGGGCAGTGCAGTAGATACATTTTTTTTGCAGGCAAATTTTAAAAGATCATGTGCATATTTAAAATAACAGAAGTATCTTTTTATTCTCTTTAGTTTTATTTACAAGTAAGAATATGCTAGGATTCATGAAAAGTATGTAGAAATACTTGGATATTGACACAAAGTTTATTCTCTAATATATTAGGTCAGACTGTGAAATAGCTGATGTGAGTTGACTTGCTTGTCAAGACAGGGTTTCTTTGTATAACAGCCCTAACTGTAGGTAGTGTCTCTATATAGCCTTGGATGTCCTAGATCTCTATGTAGACCAGGCTGGCCTCGAACTCAGAGATCCGCCTGCCTCTGCCTTCCAAGTGCTGGGATCAAAGGTGTGCGCCACCACTGAGCTTTTGATGTTGTTGTTACATTTCTCATCGTTGTGGCAAAAATACTTGACAAGCCTCTTAAGGAAAAGATTATTTTGGCCAACAGTTTGGCAGTAGCCATCATGTAGGAGAAGGCATTGCAGCGGCAGGAGCATGAAGGATGCTGGCCACACTGCATCCACAGTTAGGAAGCCGAGAAAGAAAGCCAGGCAAGTGCTGGTCCTCAGTCTGCTTTCTCGTTTTTATTCAGTCTGGCACCTTAGCCCCTGGGATGGTGCCACCTGCATTCAGGACCATTCTTTCCTCTTTTCACCTTTCTGGAGACCCTCATGGACAAGCCCATGAGTGTTTCCATGGAGATTTATAAAGTCAGTCAAGTTGACAACCAAAATCAGGCATCATAGACCCTGAGATAATTTATTATATTTGTAGCCAAGAATTATAGAATCACTAAGATTCGTAACATAATAATGAAGCAATGAAATCTTATAATAGGACTCTGCCCTTTGTCTTATTTGACAAACCCATCATTCAGCTAAGTGGAAGCTCAGATTTTGTGCTGCCCAGCATCTTTTCTGGTTTCTGTATGTGTATACAGCTCTCTCTCTCTCTCTCTCTCTCTCTCTCTCTCTCTCTCTCTCTCTCTCTCTCTCTCTCTGTGTGTGTGTATGTGTGTGTGTGTGTGTGTGTGTGTGTGTGTATGCACGCCTGTTTGTGTTTACACATGTGTGGAGGCCAGAGATCAATGTCAGGTATCTTCCTCTATTATGTTCTGCCTTATAATTTTCTCTGGACTAAGAGGCTCTCATTGAACCTAGAACTCAATAATTGAGCAAAGCTAGCTGACCAGAAAGCCTCAGGCATCTTACTGTCCCCACCTTTCTAGCCCCAGGGTTTTAAATACACATATCCTTGGGGATATACCTGTGCAGCAAGCACTTTATACTGAGCTGTCCCCAAGTTCATTTCCAAGTTCATCTGTTTACATGACTATACTATTAACCCAGTAGAGTAGTTGTCAAAGTCCACCAGCTCACCAGGTTTTCATTGCTATGATGAAATCTCTGAGGCAGGCAGGCTTTCTAAAGGAAACAAGTTATATTAACTCTAGAGTTCTGGAGATTCAAGGCATGGTGCTGATCTCAGCTCTGTCTAAGACCTTTTGCAGATGGTGCCTCAGAGTGAGTAGTAGCCTGTGGAGGAGGAAGTTTCTCACACTGGAAGTCAGAGGCTGGGTTTTCATAATCTTCCTAGAGTCTACCAAGTGACCTTCTACTAGGCGCCTCCTGTTAAAGTTTCACCTCAACCGTGCCACAGTAGCAAGCATGTCTCTAACATATGCACCATGGGAGACAACCGAAAGCCATATTCAGACCATAACAGCCAATTGGTATTTATGGTGGGTTATGTTCATTGTCGTATATTTAAAACCAAAAGCATAAACATGTTTTCTATATAGCCTAGTTGAACTCGGTCTGTTTTGAGCAATCAAGTTGCAAAAATCAATATACTGCTGGGCATAGATAGTTTGGCCTTAGCTTTTGAAAGGGTCCTTACTGTCCGGCACTGAGACTGAGAAAACTGGGTATAGTAAATTACATGCTGCCACAGCCCTGCTTACACCGTAGGATTGTGCTGTTTGGACTCAGTATTTGAGCACAGGGTCAGATGGATTCAAAATGTGACATGGGATAGTTTTTCCTGTTCTTTTTTACTTCTGGTTAGTGCTTCTTGTAAAACTGTACTGCAGTGTTTGCACATTCAAGTAGATAATTACAGCATTGACAAGTATTAGCTTTAAGACAAGGCCAGTGTTTAGTTTGGTTATTTATTCTCATCCTTGCAGGCAGATTCTAAAAATTATTCCTTCTTGGTTACCATGGGATCAGAGGAACTACATAGAGGAGGTCACTTTTATTTTCCTTTGAAGTACTTTTAAGTATACTCTTAAAATACATCTTGAATGACATACCATTATTCATCTGAACATAGGACAAAGCATATTCAAGGAGAGCAAGCAAAAATAAGTATATTAAATGCCTTACTCTTTCTGGGAGAAGGTCCGGGTACAAAAGTCGGTCCTTGAATTTTCCGAATGAGGCTGTATTTATTGCCCTTCTTCTCTATGAAGGGTCATTTTAATAATTTTTACTATCACATCAAAGACTCTTCATGATAATTATATTCAATAATTGCAGTAGTTATGCTGTGTGCCATCTGCAGGCTCTGTGTAATGGAAACTAGGGGGAAAAACAGACCTCTGTGCTTGGTGGGAGTTACCATGGAACCCACGGCTTTGGTGCCAGGTCCCCATTTGCATCAGTTGGAGGTGACTTACCCGTTATTGCGCAGTACTGGGTTGTGTACTTTCCTTTTCTTTTTCTCTCCCCTGGCGCATTTCAACCATTTCTTTCTCCCTTTTGTCTCTTACTTGCTATAGTACTGAATCACCCATCCTCCATGATCATGGCCCATCCTAAATTGACAAAAGGCCAGCCACATTCTGGGTAGTGGTAGGAATGTTTTGGGGCCCAAATGATGATCACCGTAATTGCTTTATATGGGTTAATAGTTGGCACATGACCCACAAAATTTATGGCAGCCAAGTTGGTAGTTCAGAGTACTGCGACCAGCACACATTGAGCCAGTTGTTTCAAGTAAAAAAAAAAAAAGGACTGATAGTCTGACTTCGTGAGCAGTGGGTTTCAAGTGTGTCTGTTGGTCAGGGTTTGCAAGCGCCTTTGTCTCCTCTGGATCTTGTGTCAGACACCACCATTCTATAGCAACTCCAGTTCCAGTCTTTCTCCCTCCATCCCTGCCCAAAGTGGAAGTGGTAACACGTAGTCCTTCATTATTGCTTCTCTGACGGTTTTGTGGTGAAGAGAGCTTCCAGTGCACTGTCTATATGCCTGCACTGGCTCTGTGGTGCTGTAGTGACCGAGCGGCCTCGAGCTGGTTATGTATCTGAAGATTGCCAGAAACTGAACGGATCTGTAGGAGCTTGAATGTATAGTAAATGAATGTTTGTCTTTGTTCTCTATAATTTCTGTTTTGTTAGAAAATTTATTATTATTATTATTATTATTATTATTATTATGTTAGATGTGGAACCCAAGGCACTATACTACATTCCTAGCCAATGTGAATTCAGTTTTCTGTGTCATGAATAAGTAAACACATTAAGACCTTGGTTGAGCACTCAAGATCTGCTTTTATATATATTCCTTTTCATTTTCTTGAGACGGGGTCTCACTGTGTAGCCCTGGCTGACCTGGAACACACTATGTAGAACAAGCTGGTCTAAAATTCAGCTGAGCTAGGCCTGCCTCTGCCTCTCAAGCACTGGGATTAAGGGAGTGCACCATGCCTGTCTGTTTGCATGGGACTTAGAAAACTGAGAAAGATGGTTGGTGCCTGCCATTACCTCCTTGCACATAAATTGAATGGTACATACCTTGGATTTATCTTACAGTATCCTTTTACTGGGGTGTTAAAGATCTCAGGACAAAACAAAAACAAAAACCAAGGATTATTACTGTATGGCAGAGAGGGCATTGTAGGCAAGTTACATTACAAATAAAAGGTGGACATAGCATAGCCTACAGTGTCAACATTGATTGACTAATAAGCACACAGCCACTATCAATTCATTGGCTTTACCCCACTCAATAGTCTTAATTTCCAAATTTAACTTGCTACTCGTAGATATAGGCACTCTCAATAAATCAAATCATATATTGTATATCACACAATTAGGTATAAATGTATATCCTCTGTAAATATGTATTACAGAAAAGGGGAAAGTGAGAAGGGTTGCTGTATTGAAGGTAGAGGCAAGAACTGATATGCATGCAAAGTAAGGTCTCTGGAATGTACAGAGCTAGCAGGTGCAAATCTAAGCACCAGGCAGTTTCCAATGACAGTTTGCTTTGTTTTGATTTGGTTATAGTTAATTGTCTGCAACAGGATCCTATGTAGCCCCATCTAGAATCTAACTTCATGTACTTGAAACTGGCTTAAATTCTTGGTCAACTGTCTTCTGGACGCTGGTATTATATATAGGTATGCACTACCACATCTGGCTTTCAAGCTTCAGTTCTAAATGTGCTGCATATTATGGGGAAAGAAACTACTGGAGTTACATGTGCCCTGAGGACAGAAATGGAGGTGCTTCTGTGCCAATTTTCCTAGAGGAGGTTCAGGACAAATGGCCAGGTCACCGTGCCCAAGTCTTAGTAGCCCACATCATAGTCTTGGAGTGCTCCTATGCGTATAGTCTCATGTCATCGGACTAGTACATTATATATCTGGTGTGGTTGATAAGCCCATGTCTCTGGTGTTTCTGATAAAATTAAATAATAGTCACAGATTTGTTCATTGCGTTAGTAAATTACTTAACATGGTACACTGACAAAGTGGTGGTTCTAACTTACATCAGTAAGATGCAGAGCCATCTTACCTTGGCCATTATACTTAAAGTGGAGCAACAGGGTTCCCGGCTGTTGCTTTACAAAATGGAGTAACTCAAGGCTAGGCATAGCCTGAAAGCTGTTGCTCTGGACAACACGGAGTAACCTAGAACACGGTATCCTGTCTTCCTCAGAGGAATTGGGTGGTGGTCAGCCTTCTGTGGGGAGGAAAGGCTTATCTGTCACGTTTTTATGAGGGTATATTTTTTTCCCCTGAGGTCATCTGTAATTGCACAGGAGATCCATATGGTTGCTAAGAAAGAAAGTTGCTAATAACCAGACTTCCCTGATGTCAGGAATCTCCTTGACATTTTCCGACTAGTCCTATCACCTGTCAGAAATGGACCTACCAAGGCCTTGGTCTGGTATGATTGCTAAGCCCGTGTCTCTGGTGTTTCTGTAGCCATGATTCATAGCTTAGAGATGACAGTTGAGATACACTATTGAGCAACAAAGAAAAATGTCCTAGCCAAGGGGGTTTCCTCTTTAAGCTGCTTTCTGTTTGTAGTTGAGCCTTGGAATGTGAGGAGTCTTCAAAATGTCATTTTTGTGTTTTCTTTCACCCATCCTCTGCGGAAGAAAACCTTGGCGATTGGGATGGAGGGCAAGAAGAAAAAATTCATAAGAACAGCTGTGGAAAAAGTTGAGAAGCTTGATTTTTTTTTTAAAGGCACTTGTAACAAATACCCTTAGAGCCTTTACATGTGTGCTTCTTCCAGAATTTCAAGATCACATGTGGCTCTTTCAGGTCATTGTATGGTAATGAAATCATAGATGAATTTGGGATTGGATTTCTCCAGACGGTCTGTTCAATGAGTCCAGTACAAGTCATAAATTAGGATTTGAGTGAGCTTCTTAGTCATCAAGGTATGTGTACCTGCCTCAGAGAATCAATGTCAGGAAAGGTTTTTCTTTACCTGTCCCTAGTTATCCCTCAGGAATCCCAGCACGCTTTCTTGATCCTTTTAGTAACACTGTTGATGATATATCTCTTGGAGTCTGAGAATTGTTGAGGAGCCTTGGTGAAACTCTAGTGTTACTCTTTCCTGTTCTTGTTCCTACCATTGGATCCTAGAGGTAGTGTTTGTAAGTGTGCAAAATGGATGAGGTTGACTCAGCTGGGCAAAGCATTTGGTGTACAAGCAACTGACGCTGGGTGCATAAACACATGTCTGTGATTCCAGAGCTTCTGAGGCAAGATACGAAGTGGACATAAAAGAATTCCAGTGAACAATAAACATAATACATGAGCGCACAGGCACACACACACACACACACACACACACACACACACACACAAAACTGCACAAGGGTGGTCTAGATGCTCAGGTAACACAATGCCAGCAAAATACCCAGCGTAGGTCAGTGCGTGTGCATTGCAAGCCATTCAGTCCGGTTTGGCATAGGTCACTTTGTGTAAATCTTTGGTGCAGTTCAGATGGGGATTGAAGATCCTCAGATACTATCTGAAGTTCCTAATGAACTTGTCATTTAAGAAGTAATATACAGATTGTTTGGTTTCTATCTGGAATAAAATTTAAAGCTGTTGTTAACTCGCCAAAATGAAGGGCGGACTTGTAAAGAAACAGCACTATTTCTCCCAACTCTGCACACAGAAAAGTCATTCTTAGAGAAATATAATAAAGCTGATTGTAGAAATGTGTGTGTTTCTCATTGGCCTTCTCTCCTGTACCTTGCAGGATTAGTAGACCTAAAAATAATTGGCAGTCTTAAGCCTTCCAGAGCTGTATTTTGGCAAGGTTTTAGCAAAATGCTAACTAGCTGTGTTTCTCCTACTGATTGGTAGGTGATGGCAAATCATACATCTGCATAATGACTGTAATTTATGTGCTTTATTATTGAGGTTTAGGTCAAATGACTTCAGGCTTTCGAAGCATGTAGCACATTATATGCAGTAATTTCACTCCTTTTTGGAAGCAGGGAGGATGGATTAATGTATACACTCCCCTACCCCCTGGGATTATTAAAAACCTCTGAGATTTGCTTTCTTTGTTTCCATGAAGCAGGCCATTGTGTGTTCCTCCTGGGGCTCTTAGGTGGCCTGGAAGGGCGGAAGTTGTATAGCAGCCTGTATTTTAGCCTGCTTCTGTAGCTACGTGAGTTCCCATCTAGGAAGTGAACTGAAGCTGTTTTGGCAATGCCTTAGACCAACAGCAAGGGATTGTTTTATGTTCACAACAAATAAAAATTAGAAAAGGGGTAAGGTAGCAATTGAGAGATTAGGGAAATTACCCCAGCAAATAATAGCTTAATGTAGCTTCCTAATATTAGAATTACACCAGGTATTGGTCTTGTTTAAAAGCATGTTGAAAGTCATCATGGTACCTCTTGTTCCCCCTCTGCCATATGCATGTATCCTTTACTCGTTTTAAACCAGCATTTACTTTTTTAAAATTTAACTTTTCATTTTAGCAGAATGGCTAAATTGTTATTAGATATTTTTTATCTAAAAATTTTTTAGCTATCTTATTTTTAATATTTTTAGATGCCATATTTACACGGCTTATTATTAATACCTTCTTACATGTGGAATCACGCAGCATAGACTTTTTCACAGGCTTCTTTTACTTAGCAGTGTTTTAAGCCTCAGTCAGGTTGTAAAATATATCCGAATTTTACTTATTCTTATGATTGGGTATTACTCTTTTATGCAGATATACCATATTTTGTTGACCCATTGCTCTGTTGATGGAAATTTGGAAATTACCAGTGGTGCTGCTTTGAATATCCACATACAATTTGTGATTATTTTTTCTTAGATTTTTTTTCCTAATCTCAGTCCAGAATCCCATCCAGGATCTTACATTGTTGTATATCATATTTCCTTAAGAATTTTTTTTTTGCTCATGGGTGTTCTATACTGGGCTATACATCCAGCCCAAGACTTTGCTTTATTGCTTAAAAATAAAAAACTTAAAACCCTTTTACATCGCCGTAAAAATCATTGAATTTCATCATGATGTCTTCACACATACAGACCATGTACTTTGCTTGCATTGGTTACCACCAAGTTTTCTTAACTTCCCTCTCGTTAGTCCCTTTTGCCCCTGATAGTCCTCATTGCAGAACCCAGGTATCTGTGTAAGGGATTGGCTCTGGTTTGTAGTTCATTTAACGTGATGATCTCCATGTCTGTTTTTTTCCCTCCATAAATCATGTAATTTTGTTCTTTGTGGCTGAAGAAAACCTCCATAGTATCTCTATCCCATTATTTTATTTATCTATTTATCTATGGACGGCCACATAGCCTAATTCCCTGTCTTGGATTTTCTTTTGATGGCTCTTAAGTGATTGTATTTGCTTGCCATCTTCACAGTCAAATATACACACTAGTCAACTACTGGGTATGATTTTTTTTCCTCCACGTGTTACCCTCCTGTCAAAAATTCCTCCTTTTTCACCTAGTACAAGTTGTCACAAATACGACAATGGCTAGAGCTTCAGCTGATTTGGTTTTGAGGGTACCTGTCTGTAATCTTAGTCAGTGAGAGATGGAAACATAAGGACTAGAAGTTCAAGGTCATCCTAGAAGTTCAAGGTCATCCTAAAAACGAGGTCATCCTTGGTGTCTCAGTGAGGTAGAGGCCCACTTGGGCTATATAAGAAAGATCCCTTTCAGCTCCCCACCCCAGCAGCAACAAAACAGATAGCTTTCATTTCCTTTGTGAAGACCCCTCTTCATATCCCATGTGAAACAGCAAATGTTAGAGAAACCGGTGCAAACTCCTTGCCTCTTACTTAGCATTTACACTTTGCATTATCTACTTCATTCTTCCTGTACCCCTCATGCGTTCCTTCCCCCAGCATGCAATGAGTGACTCTTCTTTCCTGAGTGTGTTTGGGCAGGCACTTTGCCAAGGTGGAGAGAATGTTGTGCCTTCTCAATCACATGGTGTGGGCCAGTATGGCTTCTCCTCCATTTGAGAAGCCAACCACCATTTACAGCAAGTTCCATGAGAAGCTGAGTTAGGAGCGTCTGAGAATAAGTGACCATTAGCTGCACCCGTTTGTGCATCAGAGCTGTCTTTGGTAAGGGGAGTAGGTGACAGATAAGCACAAAAACCTATTTCTCTGGACTGTTCGCCACAGAGTGCTGTTACAAGGCCGAAGAGATTGCCAATGTTCAGTGTCTTCTTTTTAAACCATCCATTTCAACTGAAAAAAAAAAAGGACCAAAAAAAACACACGGCAAGATTTCATAGTAACGTACTGTGATTGTCTTTGGAATCTACTGCGTTGATATTAAGACCAAAGAGAAATACATAGAGCGGCTATCATTCGAAAAGTTTGGTCCTGTTGAGAGATTTTTTTTTCAATGCCATAGACCTAAACTTTAAAAACACGCTTCACTGAGTCTCATTCAAGCCTCCTAGGACAGGATTGGGGGACTTTTCCCCCACTATTGAGTGCCACTGGCCCACAAAAGAAAAAAAAAGTAGTCGAACCTTGTACAAAAAGCAGCTTAAATTAGGTGCTTCCTGAGAAAATTGTAAAGTGTTCGGTTCACCTGTCTTTTAAATGACGAACAAGGACCTCTGAATAAGCCCTACAAATACAATATCAGCCCCTGTTTCATAAAACATGCATTTAAATAAGTGGGGTGTGGTTAAAAAAAGAACAGTGGCAGTGTGAGGGCAGGCTGGAAAGCAGACAGAACATAGTAAAGGGATATAAACATATGTATATATCTCCAGAATTGGGGAGGCAGGAGATCGAGGTGGAGAAATGAAGCGGTAGCCTGGGGGACAAAGGACAGTCGGAGATCCTTATCTATATTGCTTGTTTCCTGCTCTGTCTCACAGGGACTGCTGCCTGTCCCAAATCAGCTCTGTTGTCCCTGTGTTCAGCTCTGGTAGCCTAAAGGAATGTGACACCTTTGAAATGAGAACTGTATAGGATGACCGGGTTTAAAAAAGGAGTTCTTAAAAAAAGTGTCTCAATGGATACAGCAAACATGCAATCAGACTATAATTCAAACACCCTACATGCTCTGCCTTCAAGATGAGTTACCTTGCTGATTAAAGTGTAATTAGCCAGAGGTTTTCTCTTTCTCTTTTCTTCTTTTTTTGTCTTTTTAAATTTTGGTTTAAAGCCTTACACATACCAGGTAAGCACTAGACCACTGAGCCAAATCCCTGAGCATGTACTCAGATTTAGGTGCTCAGAGAATAAGGGGAAGGGATGCAGTGAGGGGCGCATTTGAAGAATAAAGTGGATACATTTTAACTGTCAATGTTAGGCAATGAGTTTACACTGGCTGCTCTTAAAGAAACTGACTGCTTCAGTTATGAAGAGAGTTCCTCACAAAGGAAATGAAGATACTCTATTGTGTTGCTATCTGGGGGGAGAGGGTGGAAAGGAGGGCCTGAGACAGCCCAAGGTGGCTTCTAACTCATTGTCACCAGGGATGATGCTCTTCCAGAGGACCTGGCATTCTGTGCCTAACACCTCCGCGGTAGCACACAACTGTGTACGACTCCAGTACTGTGGGATCTAATGCCTTGTTTTGTCCTCTGCAGGCACCTGTCACGTGCATGGTACACAGGCATATGTGCAGGCAAGCCACTTAGACACATTAAAAAGTTTAACAAAAGCCGGGCGGTGGTGGCGCACGCCTTTAATCCCAGCACTCGGGAGGCAGAGGCAGGTGGATCTCTGTGAGTTCAAGACCAACCTGCTCTACAAGAGCTAGTTCCAGGACAGGCTCCAAAACCACAGAGAAACCCTGTCTTGAAAAACCAAAAAAAAAAGTTTAACAAAGAAGAAATAGTCAATTTCATAAGACACATAAGGGCCTGTAAGATGGCTCAGCGAGTAAAGGTGCTACCAAGCCTCCCTCACCCCAAGACACAAAATAAAGAAAGGTAAAAATTCTTTTAGAAGGAGATCTTGTTGCTTAAGTGCTCAGAGATTCTTACTGCAACACAGTTATAATTCAAATGCCCAAGACTGTTGTTGCCTTTTTCTTCCTTCTACTTGTCAGCAGCATTAACTGCTCATGTCCCTTAATCCCCAGCAGCTTCAGTGTGCTTTGGAGTTTAATTTACAAGTGTGTATTAGAGTACACATTTCTTTTGGCCAAGACATGAAATTAAATTTTCAAGGAGCACCTTTTATATAGCTCAGAGGAGTAGAGAGTGAGGACTCTCAGAGGAAGACGGCTCTGGCCATCAACACATCAGCCATGTTTCTAGCTTGTTGGTATCCTTTACACAACACAGGCTTTCTCACCAGCGGGTCACATCTTTCTGGGAAGATCTAATATGAAGGTGTACTAATTGTCTTTATAAATTGTCTCAGATAAATGTACTCTGTATAATCAAGTATAAGCACGCCATCGTAAGGTCCTCTTGGAGGTTTTGGTGGACATGAGATGGATAGAGTGTCTGGGGTGTGTGTGTGTGTGTGTGTGTGTGTATTTGTGTTCACGTGCGCACGCACAAACCCTCAGACCATGTATACTGTTGAAGAAAGGGGTCTTTTATTTTGGTCTATTTTGACAGTATTCAGTAAATCAACAGATAATCCATTTTCCCTGTGTGAGCTTGCTAAAGTTTAACAACTAGGCATGAAAGCGCCTTTAATCCCAATACTTGAGAGGCAGAGATAGGTGGATTTCTGTGAGTTTGAGGCATGTTCTATATAAGATGGCTTCCAGATCATCCCGAGCCACACAGTGACCGTGTCTTAAAAAAATAGGTGGAATAGATTTTCCAAACTCCTGAGATTTGTGTGTGTGTGTGCCTTGAATATTTGAATTTCATACATGCCCAATGGAGTCTTTGTAAAGGGGTGAGAAAGCTATGTATGCCAGGCTAACTTTGAACTCTTAGAGATCTACCTGAGTCTGACTTCTGAGTACTGTGCCGTAAGATGATATAGTTGGGGCCTTTATACTCTTTTATGTGTTTAGACTATTAGAGGACCCCTAAAGCTTGAAAGCAGCAGACAAACTGCCCATCAGTGTTGATTATGTGTTCTGGTACCAACAACCCCAAAAGAGGGACTTTTTAAGTTTTTTTAAAAAATTTTTTTTTATTGATTCTTTATGGATTTCACATCATGCATTCCAATCCCACTTATCTCCCTGTCCCCTCCTACCACGCACACATACATCAAAACTGTGTTTAGAAGAAAAACAAAGGAACAAAACAGAACAAAAACAAAGCAACAACAACAGCAACAAAAAGAATCTTGTCATGGAAGCTACAGTGTGGCCCATTGAAGCACACAGTTTACCCTTTAGTCCATTCATCTTGGATGTGTTCATTGCTACAAGTCATCGGTCTGGTTCGAGGCCTTTGATTTCTGCTATAACGCCAGTAATGATAATGGGCTCTCAATGATACTCCTCTTGGATATCCTGTTTGTTGCCCCGTGTCATGGAGAATCTGCAGTTTTGGATCTGCAGGTTTGTCCCCTTCACATGCTCCAACAGTTCATAGATTGGGTGGATGTTGGGATGGGTCAACTCATAGGCCTGTTTCTGGGCCTGGGTGGTAACCGGGTTGGTGAGCTCGCTAGCTTTCCCTCATCCTCAGCTCCAGAATAAACTCTCCAGCACTGCGTTGGTTGGTTTACCCAATGCAGCAAGGAGCAGGGCCAGTTCTCCCGCTCTCAGGTCCTGCGATCCAGCTTCCCCTCACTCACATCACCAGAGCCAGCTCTACTGTTCTTCCCAGGCAAAAGGGGTTTCATCAGTCTGAACCTTAGCAACCTTTGTAACTGCTTTTCTTTCACTGAGAGCTGAGTTATTTTTATAACTTCAGCTGTAAACTATTTTTTAATCTTCTTCAAATCTTTTTTCCCTGTTAGTAAAAATTATCTATTGTCCATAGCTTTCAGAAATCACCAAGGAAACAATAGTTTGTGGGTGGAGAAATGATTGTTTATTTGAAGATTGCCCTTTCATGCCTCACACATTTTAGTTTCATTAGTAACAGTCTCTGTACCTTTTAATTGCAAATAATGATTATATGTTGTAGGAAATTATTTTAAGGTGCATTACTTTTGTTTATGCTGTATTTGTTTAATTCAGTGAAGCTGTGATTTTTTTCCTCCTGTCTAAAACATCTGATGGTCTAATAAAAGAGCTGAATGGCCAATAGTGAGGTAGGAGAAAGGATAGGCGGGGCTGGGAGGCAGGGAGTACAATAGGGAAGAAAGGAAGAGCAAGAGAACAAGGGGAGGGTCCAGCCATCCAGCCAGTTGTGGAGTAAAAGTGAAAGTAAGGTTTACAGAAGTAAGAGAAAGGGAAACGCCCAGATCCCCCCCCAGTAAAAAACAACCAACAGCATATATACTGAGTGCATGATAAAAATAATTACTCTCTCTCTCATACATACATACATACATATATACATATATATAAATGTATGTAATTATTTGTATCTAGGCAGTAATAATCTAGTGATAAGCAATTCACATACAAACTCTATTTTATGTTCAACACTCCCACCTAGCCCTAATGCTCCTTTGGTGTCTGTGTTAGGGGAAGGCTTGTTTTATGAAAGTATACAAAAGCGAAGCAGTAGAAGATGTATTTGTCATCCCATGGCCCTCTGTCTGTTTAACACACTAGTGTCAAGCTCCCATGCCTCTAGCGGATTTATTCTTGAGATTGCATTTTGAGATGAAGTCTCACCATGTTACCCCTCCAGTAGCTGGGACAATAGGTATACACTTTAGTACTAGGCCCAGATCCCTGAGATTTTGATTCTTTTCAGATTCTGCTTTGTCTTACATACGTGGACAGCAATAGCAGAGCAGTGAAATCAAATCTTGTGAATTTGTATACAGTTTTATTAACCCAGTAAATATTGGAGAGACTCAAGTCATAGTACCTGGTCTGGTTTACTTTTGGGCTTTTCTGAACCTCCTTGGTCATTTTGAGGTGATGCATTGGTTCCTTCAAAGCAGAATTTTCATTCTGTGACTGACAAAGAGCCAAGAGGAGGAGTCATAGGAGAACCCATCCAAACCTTACCTCTGAACTGTGGACAGATTGTAGTTCTAAGAGCATAGACACTTTGTGGCCTAGGTCGCTATACAGTGAGCCATCTGACACTTTTAACTCTGGGCTACATCACTACATAAAGATCACCCTTATTGGAAACCACCGGTCTGTGGGAAGATGAGGAATAAGTAACTACATCACACAGAAGGTAGATATAGTCTGATAACCTACCTAGCAGGTGGCAATATAAAATCTCAACATAGAGTATTATCTGCGATCCCTTATAAAGAAAGGATTTAGCATAGAGATTATCCAATATGAACCTCCATAGTTTTTCTTTGTATGACCAACCCTGTGAAATGTGTATGGGTCTCTGCTTTTCCTCAGTAGAATTCATGCTTTTATAAATTTACATGTTACTTTCCTATACTACAATGTGGACTTACCTATTGGGTTCTTATCACACTTTACAAACCATTCTCTTTCTCTTGAAATATAAACTCCCAAATTCTTTTAAAAAAATCTCTTATTTACAAGAATTATGAAGTATTTCACACAGAATCATAAGGAATTTATGAAAGAGCTTTGTGTTACTATCAATCGATGCTGTTCTTACGGCCCCACAGTGACTTCTGTGGTTAAGCCATCTTAATTACAAAGTTTTACAAAGTTCTGTTTTTTTGTTTTGAGGGTGATGGTAGCTTTATGACTCATCACAACTTCCATTTTGAATTCCAATTCTAACTCTATATAAGTTCATTAAGTTGTGAAGTGGTTAGGCCTGGTCAATTTTGGTGTGTGATGTTTTATTTATTTGCATTTTTTTTGTTTTTTGAGACAGGATTTCTGTGTAGTTCTGGCTGTCCTGGAACTCACTTTGTAGAGCAAGCTGGCTTCAAACTCAGAGTGCTGGGATAAAAGGTGCACGCCACCACACCTGGCTGAGAGCTTTTTTTTTTTTAAAAAAAAATAAAGTTCTATTTCAAAACAACCACAACAAAACTGGGATACAAGAATAATGAGTGTTCATGTCCACGAGTCCTTTTAGATCTGTGCAATGGTTGAGCTTTCACAAAGGGCTTCCCTGGCGACTGTGAAGAGGATTGCACACCGAAAGCGAGCCTTTCTCTCTTGGACCAGCTGCTGGCTAGTGCTGACACAGATTGTCTTTCTACCTTCCAGGTGACCATTTGAAGATCTGTCCCCAGGGCTACACCTGCTGTTCTCAAGAGATGGAAGAGAAGTACGGCCTGCAAAGTAAAGATGATTTCCAGAGCGTGCTTAGTGAACAGTGCAACCATTTGCAGGCCGTCTTCGCGTCCCGCTACAAGAAGTTTGATGGTATGTGTTCTGAATTGCATGTAAGAGGTGACAGCTGTTGGGTGTGAGCGCTTCTCAAATGGCTTCTGTTCTCTTTCGGTGCTTCAGTTTCCTCCTGAGATGTGGTGGTGGCCGTGTGGTTTAAGCAGGCTTCCAGGGGCAAGTTAGCTAAGCAGCTTGCACTGGCATCTGTATACTAGGCATGATGGAAATATGGTCAAAGGGAGTTAAAAATAGATGAGGTTCATTTAAATGCTTTCCTTTCCTTTCTTTGGGTGAACCCTGCATAGTGTTGTTGACGCAAGTCACTGAACAAACGACTTCCTAATAAAAAGCAGGCATCTCAGAACCGTCTTAGCCCCCCCCCCCCCCCGAATCCAGTAGAGAGGTTCTACAGATGCTGGACTTCATATTAAATTTCCCAATGGACTGCCAACTACAGTTCTTTGAATCCCCATAGCACATAGACAGGATTGGTGCTCAGCTCTTGAGCATCCATGCAGCGAATAACCTGGAAGTAGCCACTGCTCTATGCTCTTTACTAAGCTTGGCTGCTTCTCCAGGCTCCTTAAGAGCTGAGGTCTGGTATAGTCTTTGAATGGAAAAACCATAGGACTCTAAACCCTCTAACGTGGTTACTTTCGTTTAATAGAAAGGAAGGAGGCAGATGAGAGGCATTTCAAGCCCTACCTGAAGCCACACCACAGATAACAGATGCAAAACTAGAATATGGGGTCCCAGCCTCCCTAGGATTCCTTTCTGTGATGTTGCTCACTCAGGATTGTTGTGAAGTAGACGTGATTTAATCAAAACAACTTTCTTTGTGCTCGTTTTAAAGGCCATTCTAATTACATGGTACCTTTGAAGCAAGCGCTTTTTTTTTTGACATTATGCGTGGTGAAGGAGTACAAGGCAAATTTTCTAGATGTGAAATGTCTTTGAATATTCCTGCAAAGGGCTTGTTACCATGGTGAAAAGTTAGACGAAATTAGATTTGATAGAGCTGATAAGACAGTCCTCAACTATAGAACAGGTTGTATTTCAGGCATTTGAGAGTCATTATTTGAAACTTTTTTTTGTGACCAATTTAATAAGTATTAGTAAGCTGTCCAGGCTAGACTGTGACGCATTTTATTTGTAATGTAGTTGTACTTAAATACTGTCTGGATTTTTTTTTTTTTAGTGTATACCATTGATCCTATTCACTGTTTCAAGTACACTGTGTGCAAGACGTATTTGGTCTTGTTTTTGCATGCTGTGGCTGGGGAAGGAAGCCAGCACATCACACACGCTATACATGTACTCAACCACTGGCCTATACCTCCAAACCGTTTAGTTTTAATTCTATCTCATTTCTCTGGATGGGAGAGAATAAATATATGTATCTTTATATCCTCCTGATTAACCCAGCCCTGGTATATCTAGCTTTTTCTGTTAAAGGACACATGCTAATACTTTGTGAAAATAGATATTATTGGCAAGTACAGTGTTAGACTCTTCCTTGTCTCTGGATCGCTGCTTTTGTTTTGAAAGCAGCGACTCATTCCTATTCTCATTATCCATCCCCTCCAAGTCTAGCTAATTTTTTGAGAGTCCTGTGGTTTGTGATCTTGCTTTCCCTCCCTAGTGCTAGGGCTACAGGTGTACACTACGTGCCCAGAAACAGTGACAATCTCTCGACTCTGGCATAGATGTGAATGGCTCTACAAATCACCACATGGGACTTTCATAGCAGAATTACAAAGGAAACAAGTCCTGCTTCCATTGAGAGCAAGATGCAGTGGAGATTCCCCATCCCCAAGCCCACCTTCCCTTAACTACCTCATTCCTTTTTTTCTTTTTTAGATGCAGTACACTTGGAGGCCAAGATAAGAAATAAGACATTTAATAAATGCTTAAACTTGAGGTTGAGAGAGATGCTCAGAAAAATGTAAGACATACCCAAAAGCATAGGTCTGGGTTTCTTACAGAGAAAGTTGTAGACTATAACAAATATCCAACTCTTGGTACAGACTTCTCCAAAGAGAATTGTCCTATTTCTGGTTATACATATCTTTCTCTGGAATAGAGCCCGCAGTCATTGCCTATGGGCCTGCTGGTTTAATGTTCTCCCCCTTCTCTTTCCCCATGGTTTTATAGCAGTATATTACATAGTATGATTACAATGTTCAGGCTTTCTTTTGAAGAAAGCTATATAGAGAACCGCTATCAGTAAGTGTTAACATATGCTTGGATTTTTTAAAAAAATATATAAACAATTGCTCTTCTTCACATTCGATAAATACATTAAAATTTACCTTTATAAGTTCCAAAACCTACTAAACATGATTATAGAACTTCCGTTTATTTTTTCTGACTCTAATTTAAAATATGGCAAAGACAATAAAGTTAATGAGTACCAATTAAAATTTGTTGTGAACCGCTGAAATCCGTTTGGTCTGGAGATCAGACCAGAGCTGGAATACTTTGCACATTTTATTGACGTTTTCTGAAATCATTTTTCATGGCAAAACATCAGTTGTCTGGTGCCCAGCGATCCTTTTAGTAGGCGCTGCATCGGATGTTTGATTGATAGTTCCAGGGGTGTTGAGTAAAGTGCTTTAGGGTTATTTCAATTCTCAGAAGTCCAAGGGTAAGGTTGTTTTGATCAAAGAACTGCCCGAACTGTGATAAAGAGGACAAACCTGTGTCTTGGATGGAAAGGGAAGAGAGGAAATTCGGCAAAGAAACAAGATTGGTGGCTAGGGAACGAAGAAGATAGCAGAGTTACACACAAACCCCTGGAGATACATAGTGAGGAAATAGCAGAAGGAGAGGGGGAAATAAGAGGTGGTCTGGCCAGGTCCAAGTTCACAATGCATACTCACAAGAGATGATTTTGAGCCTTGGCAACTTCCTGTCTTAGCAAAGTGTTATGTAGATACATGAAATGGCTTCACTGACCCAGGTTTTGGTTACTGTGCGTCCATTGCAAGAGTGTGGTTCATTACCTGATTTGCCATTTTTAGACTTATCAAGTGTGAAGAACAAATCTCTTTTCCTGTTTCCTTGTCTCTAAGAATTTTTTAATTGGGGGGGGGGTTGTTTTGCTTCTTCACCTCTCATTTTCTGTTGTTCGTATATCTCAAGTGACTCTATAGTTTATAAGTTGATTTGTACATTCTAAGTTGTGTGTGTATGTTTTCAGACCTGCATAAATACAAGAAAGACCTCATTTGACAGTATCTCCATATAGCACTTCAACCAGTTTCCTGGGTTTATTTTTAAAATATTAAAATTATATTACTACTATCGCTACTTCTTATCATCATCATCATGCGTGTGTACAGCTGGTATGTTCATGCCACAGGGTGTGTGTCAAAGTCAGGCAACAACTTTCAGGACTTAGTTTTGTTTCCACTGTGGGTTTTGGGGATCAGACTCAGTTTATACCCCTTGAGCAATGTTGCCAGGCTGCCTGTTCTTTAAATGTGTGTCTCTGGAAATGAGGACTGGCTTTTGTACTTTTCTGTTCTGCAAGCTTTTTTTTCTATACTTGATTTTTATTGAGCTCTCCATTTTTTTCTGTTCCTGTCCCTTCTTCCCCCCACCCCCTCAGCCCTCCCCCATGGTCTCCATGTTCCCAATTTACTCAGGAGATCTTGTCTTTTACATTTTTTTCTCTGCTTCCCTCCCCGCCTCTCTCCTCCCCCAACCCAACAAAGACAAGATCTTCTGCAAGATTTTCTTTGTCAACTCTGTCTTAAAATGGTCCCAGAGCCAAAACTCTGGAGTGACATGGTTAGCTGCTCCCCCTCTTGGCCAGTCTTGGGAATTTTTTAGTAGCGAAACTGTTCATTAGGTGAAGCAGTCTCATGACTATGCTAATAAGTCAGTTCAGTGGCTGTTGGGAAGAATTGCTTGGCAAAGGGAATAGAAATAGTAGAAGGGAGCATAATCCGTGTTTGGGGGGAACTACAACATAAAGACTCGTCCCCCAAATGTCTGCCACTTCGTGAGGCCCATTGTTTTTAAGAGAAACATAGGCTATTAAAGTGATCAAAGCTGCTGGGTTAAATACATTGCTGGATTGCATCATGAAAATTGCATGCATGAAAATGACGCAATCCCTGTGAAGAAACACGACGGCCCAACAACTACCTGAGTCACACTGTGTGCTAGAGATTTTGCACACTCAGAGAAATCTTATGGAAAACCAGAGATGACACCCGATACGAATTTCTTGGGAAAACTCTCTTACTTTGTCATTTTAGGCGGAAATTAAGACACTTCGGTTGGGAGACAGAGCACAAGGAATTGTTAGCCTGATTCTGCAACAGGACCCTCTGTGACCTGGGGCAATTAACTGGGTCTCAGTTTTTCCCTCCATAAAATGAGGGGTTGAGCTAGATGCTCCCTCAAAACCCTTTCAATTCTAAAAATTCTGCGAATCTTTTAAGCATGTGCCTGGACCAGCTGCTTTCGTGGAAGGTCTTACAAGTTGCTAATTAGCCCATCTGTATGGGACCCTCTTTCCCTCTGTTGTTTCTTAACCCCCAGCTACTTTCCCCAGGTCTTTGAAAACCCTCCCGTGAGCCTGCAGCTTGTTAACTTGAATAATAGTTGAAATTTTCTGAATTAGCTTAAAAGGCACATAAAAGACATAATTGTCTGCTCTATCTATCCGCCTGGGCTGGGCAGGCTAGAGTGGCTATCATCACAAGCCCCCCCTGCTCCCCCGTTACCATCGCACACAGGCATGATATGAAGTACTCTTCAGACTTTGCTGAATCTGTGTTTTAATCTCTGTAGTTGATAACAGCTAGTACTTCATTAGGCCGGTAGGAAGACCAATGTGGAGCCTTCAGTGGTTGAAGGCATTTGAATTCAGAGGCCTATGAAAGTACGAGCCTCAGTGAGAGTATACTGTCCACTTGCCTTCGGTGACAAAAATACCTCAGCTTCATGGCCATTGAAATTTCATGGCTTAAGTTGAAATTTTGAGAATTTTTTTTTTTAGCCCCCTGGTCTTTTTTTTGAACTTCGTGGATTTGTTATTGGAGCAGGGAGTTTGTTGCTGGCCCATGTTAATAAAGAGCTCATTTTTAGATTAGAACAAACCCTAAAACATTTTGAATGTTACGGAAATGTATATAGTAATATAAACTGAGACTGTCTTCTGTTTCTGGAAACAAGGTCACATTATGTGGGTCAGGATGGTCTTGAAGTCACAGAATGACTAATGGGGTACATGACCACTGCCTATTTTAGGATTTGTTTTTATTATTTTTATTTAAGCGTACCCGCCTGTGTTCATGCATGATTATATGTGCAGGACTGCAGGTGCTTGGGGAGGCCAGACGAGGGCCTCAGATACCCTGAAGGTAGAGTTACAGGCTGTTGTGAGCCACTTGCTGTGGGTGCTGGCACCTGAACTGGGATCCTCTGCGAGAGCAGTGTATCCTTGAATAGCTGAGCCATTTCTCCAAGTCCCTAGATGTTTTTTTAAGTCTTCACTTTAGATTTCAGTCATTAAGACTTTAAAACAGTTGTGGCTGTTTGAACCTTCACTACACTGTAGTGGGCACAAATTCACAGGCAAGAGTGGCCACCAAGTACAAAGAAAGACATGAAGCCTTCTGGCCTATTTCAAAATGCATTGTTCTAGATCACACTAACTGCCTTTGAGTTTTGTTGGCAAGCACTGCTATTTTATCCTGTGTTCTTTCATATCCATGTGACAAACTAAAAACCTGTGTAGTTTTAGAAACCCCTTATTAAAAGGATATGCTTGTTTATTTTCATTTTATGTGTTCGTATGATTGTCTGCCTACATATTATGTGCATCGTGTGCATGCCTGGTGCCCATGAAGGTAAAAAGAGGTCACTAGAGTCTCTGGACCCGAGGTTACAGACAACTGTGAGCCACCATGTGGACACTGGGAAATGAACGCTGTTCCTCTGCAAGATCTACAAGTGTTCTTAACTGTTGAGCCATCTCTCTAGGCCCTAACTTTTCTTTAAAAATTTACCTGTGAAACTTGCTGAGAATGATTATTAGCGGCTTTTTTTTCTTCAGCGCTTTGAATTTGTCTCTGAAATGTAAGCGTTTGCTGAGGTTTTCATTATCTCATTGGATTTAAAGTGTGTATGTGTCTCCGCTGAATCCGGAGCAGTCTTAGTTTGAGACTTTGCAGTTGGCGGGCAGAAGTTGCTGATGCAGTTGGAGGCCAGTACAAACCTTTGGCTTCACTGTTTTGTTGTGTACTGAACCTGGGCACTTGAAAGGCTGCTCCTTATTGCAGCCCTCCTTGAGGTGGCTACCTATTCAGGTAAGGCTCCATCTGCTTGACAGACAGAATTCCCAGGCCTGTCATGCTTTAGCCCATCTTCGTCACCCCCCCCCCCTTGGGAGAATTGATGGAGCCCTGTGAATTTAGAAA
Source organism: Microtus pennsylvanicus (assembly GCF_037038515.1). Lineage (NCBI taxonomy): Eukaryota > Metazoa > Chordata > Mammalia > Rodentia > Cricetidae > Microtus > Microtus pennsylvanicus. The sequence continues at coordinate 1,518,983 of NC_134601.1, read as the reverse complement.
TAAATAGGACTCAAATATCAAGTATATTCCATTGGCACACCTTTCAGGTGATTGATTTGGCAGCGTGTTAAAAGATTTAAATATGTTCACATCCTTTGACTGCTAAGTGTGTATCCTAAGGAAGGGTAGATATGTATCAAGATTAATGTAGAATGTTAATATGCACATTACAGTATTATTTACATGTGCACATTTACAGTGTTACAATATTAATTAGACTACTGAAATTTGGAAGTAAACCAAAATGTTTCATGTGAGAGAAATAAGTTTTCTCCAAGGAAGAGCACAGCAATTGCTTATTCAATACCAAATGATTTACCTTGAAAATACACATACACGTACATACAGATTGAACAGGTTATATTTGGTCAACCAATACCAAATGATTAACCTTGAAAATACACATACAATAACATTATACAGAGTAAGCATATTATATTTAGGGATATGTCTGTACGTGTGTGTGTGTACACACACATGCATGCATGCATGTAACAGCAATTAATGAGAAAAGAGACCATGAGTTTGAAAGAGAGCAAGGAGGGACATATGGGAGGGCTTGGAGTGAGGAAAAGGAAAGGGAAAATGATGTAATTATACTATCTTTTATCTTAGAAAAATTAAATAAAACATCCACCTTATTAAAAATGATCCTCCTGGAGAAGCTTTAATTCTAGAGGAAATGTTAAGTACGTAGTGTTACACGACAGTAGTATGGAAGCACTGGGCTGTCAATCATGTGGCCATGTGAAAAAAGACAAAGAATCCAATAAGCTTTTGGCACTTTCAAGTTGTGGAGTTACAGATAATTGGAGTCTTCTACATACCTGTCCTAATTTTCAAATTGCTATGGCGAGAAAGATTCTGTTCAGCAAAAGAAGTACTTATCTTGATGAAAAAAAATGAATGCTGATTTTGTTAAGTGATGTTTTTCTTTGACACTGTTCACCTTAGACAATTTGGGGGGGGAAAAAGAGGTAGGGCATTGAGGCCTCCTGATGAAACCGAGTGAAAGAAGCAAGACTCTTCTGTACACAGGAAGGAATACCATTTTTTTCTGATTATAAAATATTCCTGAGGACAACGGAGGAAGAAGCCCCGTACACTGTTGTAGGGTCAGCATAGTGACTATGGAATGGAATAGAACTATGGATTCTAAGAGTAGCCTGCTGACTGTGAAGTGGAGATCATCTACCATGTTCTACTGCCGCACATAGAAGCAAAAGAAATGAGATCAGTCTGGCAAAGTCACAACTGCCCACACTGCTGACAGTGACCAGGACTCAGAACCCCACTTGTCTATCAACTGACTAATGGAAGAAGACAATTTGATGTTCACACACAGAATGCTATTCCACCATAAGAATGAAATCCTAGCATTTGTGACATTGTGGAAGTACTACATGAGGCTTTAAAAAAAAAGAAAGAAAAGAAAAACCACCCAAGTTGAGAGTAGATTCAGGGACTGGTGAGGGGTATTAGGGAGGAGAAATGGGAAGAGGTTAATCCTTGGTTAAATATTATAGTTGCTTAGGAGGAGAAAACTCTGCTGTGCTATTGCCAAGTAGGTTGACCATAGTATGTATCTCAAAATAGAAGAGAGTAATTTGAATACACTTGCAAAAAGGATTGACAGAAGTTTAACGTTACAGATATGTTAATCTCCCAAGTTGATCATTGTCTAATGGATTTGTGAATCAAAATATTAATCTTACCTCAAGAATGTGTGGAAATGTTATGTGTCAGTCAAAAATTTTACGTCATTGAAAATTTTGAGGGAGCAAAAATTGAAACATTGAAAACAGTCATCTTTGATCATCAATATTCCTCCATCACCACTGTGTTTACTTCATCCTTTTTTTGTGTGTCAACACAGAACACACAAACATACATGCAATTAGAAGCACTAATTAAATGGTTTGGTGCCATGATTTTTCTTGATATGAGACCATGAATATCACATAATATCCCGTTAAGTGATGCACACAAAATGTAGCACGGAGATGATTGTTGTGGCTGCTCTAGCTTCCTAGCTTACTTGTTTCTGTGGGCCCAGAGCCGTCGCTGGGGGCCCATTGGATGCAAAGTAATCTGAGAGTGCTCAGTTCAGCTGGCTAGCTGCGGGACATTGGATGATGCCAGCAGAAGTACTAAGTATATGGTACTGAGTTTGAGTCCCTGGCAACTTAGCTAAACTCATGGTCCGTGAGAGAATAAACACTCTATTTTCTCTCTAGGAGAGGTCATTAATAAAATTAACCTTGGAAAGGGAAGACTGATCCTTTGGCAGCGCCCCCTAGCACTCTTTGATATGCTAACAGCCCCAAAGGAGGACTACAGCTGGCAACTGGCTTGCTAACTTAGGGGCAGCTTAGTAATTTACTATCCGCTGCGAAACAGGAGTTGAGTATGTGACCTTTTAGTGCCCCCATGCTCTTTCAGGTGCTTTCCAGGAGTGACATGCCATGGCAGAGGACAGTGTCTGCTATGGCTTTCAGACTACTGAAGAGGCTGGAGTAGGCAGTCCCAAGCCAACAGGTCCCATCGTCAGGAAGAATTTTTTTGTTTCTCCTTTTCCCTCCATTTGTAGATGCCTGACTTAGCTGTTCTTCATTAAATACTTGCTCGCAGCGAGAGACCGGATGGATGACTCCTTCAGTTTGCCTAACAGTTAGAAGTGGTTGGGCTGTAGCACTTTAAAAAGAGGCTTCTGAGGAATTTAGTTGCTGTGATAACTTAGTGTTGGCATGTCACACTAAGGCTGTGAGATGCAGCGTTTATAGTGAAGGAGGAATTAGTGCTTATGTATAAAAGACAGCTTCCTCATAATGTAAACGTGCGGGGCTGATTTATGGCACCGAACAAATGGATTGAATAGAAAGAGCTTCTACTCTCTCAAGGTCGTGGGTTCCTTCTAGAATCCATTCTAGCTCATTCATCAATAGCCAGTTGATTGTTTATTTAGAAGGAACTAATGGTATTTAATAGCACAACCAGAGTTCCTTTGACCCTTTTCAAGAACTTTGGATGTTTATTTGATGGAAGACAAGTGACTGGCGATAGAAATTCCAGAAGCACATGTTGTCCTCTTTTAAAAGGCAGGATATTTACATAGAATACTTTGATAGGACAACTTTGGCTTTCCACTCAGGTTTTTCCCATGTTAAGCCAGTACTTTCTACACTGGAAATAATTGAATTTTAGAGCTGAGAAGTGTTTATAGTCCCCAAGCTCAGTTCTTACACCCACCAGGCCTCTGGGAAATTGAATAGTCTGCAGCTAAAGTGCATGGGAGGAAGGAGGGAAGAGGCCCCAATTCCTAAGTTTCAGCTGTGTGCGATGCTTCCAGCATTCCGCCTTCCAGGTAGTATAAACTCTCTTCCCATGGCTGATGGTGTTTCATCCCTTAGTTTCCACCCAGTACTTGCTTCCAGTCTCGTGGATGTCTGGGACGTTTCACAACCTTGGGAGGTAGAGCTGTTAAGCATTTCCCTTTGGATAAACAGCTCCAAGTTTTATAAGGCTATAGGCCTTCTCAGCGGACCTCCCAACAGCTTGACCTTCATTTCTGTTCCCCCCAGATGGATTGTTCGACATCACTAGGCAAGACATAAACCAGTCTGTTAAAAGATGTTCTAAATGGTTGCTGGCATCAATTCTAGGAGCGACGATAGCGTCACTCAGTGTATTATTAGTAGTGCCTATGTATATTGAGCATGACTTTGTGCCAGCATTGGCCATGTGGGGTGCGAGAGAATGGCCTGTTTTGTAAACGGGCCGTCGGAGGCTTTTATTTTCTCAACCATGGCATGTAAACCTCAAAGTAGGAGTCTTAGGCTTTCCCCACCGTTCACACTGCTTGAGGCTCGTAGCGTATTACAGTGCTGAGTTCTACTCCTGAGCTGTGGCCAATTGTGAGCTCAGGGAGTTTCGGCTGCTTGAGCCTCACCGCATGTACTCTGAAGCTTCCAAATGGGGAATTACAGAAATAAACCTGTTCACAAATGCTCGGTTACCGCCTCCTCTCTGACGTTCAGACAGCAGGAGCTTCCCGGAAAGCAGACTCTACAAGCAGTTGCTGGATAGGCGTTCTAAGTTCCAATTAACTCAGCCTCTGATCAGTGGGAACTCTGGTTTACACCACCCTTGGCTGCTTCCCTTAGCCAACTCTTGTATTATAATTGGTTTCATTAACGATTATGGAGGATGATTGCTATGTGTCTTGGCCTAGGCAGGTCTTCTTCAGCAGTTAGGATCTGACCACGATCCTGAGGAACAAGAATAATGTCATGGATGGGTGGGGCCCGGATGGAGATGAGAATTGCAGCTCTCAAGAAAGTTGCTGCAAATGATGGCTGTGACCCCATACCTGAATGTATATTGCTGCTGCTACTCTTTTCTGGCTTGCTTCCTTGCTCATTTGTTTGTTAAGACAGTCTTGTGTCTAGCCTCAACTTTACTGGGTAGCTGAGACTGGCCTTGAACTCCTGATCCTCCTCCCTCCCAAGTGCTGGCATTACACGCCGCTGTCATGTCCAGCCTGCCGTTTTTGTTGAGGGATTTCAGAATGTTGTACTGATTACTGAGAAACTGCTGGTTTAAATTTTCCTTCTCGTTCTCTATGAGAAAGAATGACTTTGTGACATAGGCTTCCTTTCATTGACAAAGATTTGAGATGCAAATTCCTCAGAAGTAGTACACTTTTATACAGACATACCTTCCAGTTGAATGTCACAATTATTTTTCAGTTTTCAAATTTACCTCATTCAGCTATTTAATTACTAGAAAACAGCCTTTCTAAATGTTTTTCTCCCTCCCTTTTTTGGCTTTTCTCTTTAGAATTCTTCAAAGAACTACTTGAAAATGCAGAGAAATCCCTGAATGATATGTTTGTGAAGACATATGGCCACTTATACATGCAAAATTCAGAACTATTTAAAGATCTCTTCGTAGAGCTGAAGCGCTACTATGTGGCGGGAAACGTGAACCTGGGAGACATGCTCAATGACTTCTGGGCTCGCCTTCTGGAGCGCATGTTCCGCCTGGTGAACTCTCAGTACCATTTTACAGATGAGTACCTGGAATGCGTGAGCAAATACACAGAGCAGCTGAAGCCCTTTGGAGATGTCCCTCGGAAACTGAAGCTCCAGGTTACACGCGCCTTTGTTGCAGCCCGGACTTTTGCTCAAGGCTTAGCAGTTGCAAGGGACGTAGTGAGCAAAGTCTCTGTGGTAAGTTCTCTGTGTGTATTTTGGGTTTTGATTTTTTTTTTGGTTTGTTTGGTGTCAAAAGGAGGTTGCAGAAAGATTCAAAAACAAGTCATTAGGGTTCGGTTGGCTCACTAACAATCTTTTCTTGGTTTCTCACCTCCCACATTTTGTCCACACTCTTTAGACTTAACTCACCAGTGCTAGGGCAAGATTTCTTTTTGTTTGTTATTTATTTTTTGTTTCTTGAGACAGGGTTTCTCTGTGTAACCTTGGCTATCCTGGAACTCACTTTGTAGACTGGGCTGACCTTGAACTTACAGAGTTCCGCCTGCCTCTTTCTCCCAAGTGCTCGGATTAAAGGCATGCATCACTACCACCGGGCTAGGATGAATATCTTTATATATCATTGTTATTTTCTGTAGTTTCCTTGGTAGCCATTCTTAAGTGGGATGCACATTGACTCCAAAGTCTTAATTTTAAAAATAATTTTAACAACTCATTCCCCATCTGTTTTTAGTTCTTTTTCTTTGTGCAAAAGAATCCTCCCCACCTCAGGCTCCACACCTAGTTATTTTGGATGAGCATGTTTGAGCCCACTAGTTGCAATTAGGAAATCATTAGTATCCATGGGCATTTGTCCTTATTATAAAGTGTGCTCAGAGCTTTCATGACAATTGCTGTGCACTATTCAGGTCATGATGATCATGACTTTGGTTCTAGAATTACCAGTACAGACAATACTATTCTAATACCTGGTAAAAATGAACCTCTCGTAAATTAAATGAGTTGACACAGACCAGGATTTTTCATATTGTATTCCATGGAGGCACCTTAGAAGGGTCTTCATGAGCCTCCGTGAGGCGAAGCAAAGGGGACTTTTATATTGGTTTAAGACTGAGTTATGTGCTTTAGCTGCCATAGAGAAGCTTTGTTCTCCTAGATTGCCTGCAGTAGAATTCTGAGCAAGATTTTAAAGTGGGAATGGTTCACTCTTCAGTGAGATTTGCAAGTTTTTAGTTTCTGTAGCTCCGGGAACAGAAGCCCAGGGCCATGCAGATGTGTGGCCAGTGCTCTTCCTTCTGCTGAGCTGTGGCCCTTAAGCTCCGGAACACTTGTGAAGGACCTTGTACCACTACGCTTACTTGAAGCATTTTGGAATTTGGGACTGCAGAAGGTATTGAGTGTTCTGAGCTTTATGACTGATGTGCGAGGACCCAGCTCACTGTGGATGATCCTGCTACCCTTGGGCAGGTGGTCCTGATGGTGTAAGAAAGCAGACTGAGCAAGCTGTGGACAGGAGAGCAAGCCAGTACGTAATACTCTTCCATGGCTTCCCCAGTGTGGACTGTGACCCAGGGTATGTAAGGCAAACTTTTCCTAGGTTGCTTTTAGTCATGTCTATTACAGCAATAGAAAGCTAACTTCAGACATCTTTTGTGACTTAATACCAGGGAAGAAGCATCTATACTGGAGCAAAGTTATTTTGGTCAGACTGCTCTTTTCCTTTGGCTCCCAAGTGGGTGGCCAATTTGTTAGCCACTGTTAACACTGTACACACTGTCTGTGTGCTCAGATAGTGGCTTTTGCTTTTGTCATTTAGTTGTTTTCACGATTAGACAAAAGGTCAACATGAAAACAGCCAGCAGATCAATGATCACAGAGTTCATCTTAGAGTTAGGATGACCAGGTCATTTATTATCCAAACCAAGGCACTTACTGTCTAAACCAGCAGATGCGTATTAACAGACATAACCAGGCAACAGGGACCACTAACTGTTAATGAGCAACCAAGTGCACAGAATGTACCTGCCACCTTAGTTGAGAGGAAGCCAGTGTTTACCAGAGGAAAGCACATGAATCTAAAAATAGGATGTTACAGAAAGTAGATGCTGATTATTGGGACTTAGGAAATAATATGTATTGTATTCAATTAACTGATTCTCTCCTGTCAAGGCTGTAAATTGTTAGGAATTTCTTTGCAGTATATTTTTGCCCACCCTCTCCTTCTTCTTCTGATTCCTTCATTGTCTGTGGCAAATATTTGGTGGGACATATGGATCTAAGGTAGTTAGAAAACTAATCTCAATGCTGTACTTCTGTCAACTGCAGAAATCATTTTTAATCTTGGAAATACTTAGGTCTCAGTCTGGAAGTAGTCCACCGTTCACAAGTCTTCAAGGCCCATGCCATTGGCATAGAAGTTCACCTGACACATTTGCCCACTTTCAGCAATTCTTCATGTTCATCCTGAGATGAATGGGCAGGAAGGAGTTAATGTGTGCTGTAAATGCCTGTATATACATGTGGACCTGTGTGCTATGTGTACATTATCCAGAGAAAAATAAGAGTGTACATACCGCCCTACGCAATTGTTTGAAAAAAAAAACTTTCTTTACATTAACCAAATATAGGTACTACTGTTAGTTGGGCAAGAAGAAAAGCTACTTTTTAACGTAACTTCTTAAGGTTTTTTGTTGTTGTTGTTTCAGAATTGAGCTCTCTTCTTTATTCATTTTTTTACTTATGACTTCCTAAATGTTTATAGTTTAATGCGTATATAGTGAATACAAGATATATCCTGTAATTTACACAAGGCAAAGTTATTTGCCAGTTAGTTAAAAAATATCATCAAGCTACATTAAATGTTATGCTTGTAACTGGAAAATAAACAAATACATAAATGGATTATTTTGGCTTCACTATTGAATAATTTCCAGACTTAAGGACTGATTTTAAAACCACAACCTTCAACTAAGTTGGTTTGTAGTATTTGAATAACAATAGTAAAACACATAGGTATTCAATCAAAAGAAGGCAAAATGAGAGTTGTATCAGATCCATCTCATGGATGTCTCTGTGTAGCAGTATGCCAGGTATTGTTGCAGACTTGGGAAAATATTTACTGGATTAATGTTTGGAGTGCAGCTTCCAGGTAAGTGGAATCTAAACGTTTGCTCTGTGGGGAATGTAGTAAATGACCTAACTGTTAAAAAATGTATATTTTAAACCGAGTAAGCAGAAAATTGATATGATTAACTCAGAATTTGGTTCTCTACCAGTTTATATATTGTTCTCCTTGGAAGGAGAACAATTTAACATGTAGTTTTATGGTACTTCATAAAATCAATGTCCTCTAACCTGAGAAAAAGCCTTTCAGAGTAGGGAATCTCTTTGCCAACTGAGGTGATCCAAACCACTGGCTACAAAGACATCTTTAAAGGCAAGCTGCAGAAGCATCCTGGCCCTTGGGGCTGCTCCCTGAATTCTTGCTTAACTCAGAGGTGGTCTCACTTTCTCGTGGGTGGATTCCTTGTTTTTCCAGCTCTCTTTTGCACCTCCAAGATGAACAGTGATTTGATTGCCACAAAGCCATTGAGAGGGCTGTCAGTATCAGCAAGCTTTCCTTCCTCCCAGAGAAGAGTGCTGCTTGAGTGAAGGACTCGTTCCTTGTTCCTTGCTTCATTTCATATTCGCTGGACCCAGCAGTCTCAGCATACTCCTTGGAGCCTTAAGATCCCAACTGCAGAGATACCTTCCCTCTTCATTAGAAACAGGCGGTTCACGAATAGCCTGCCGCTACATGGCTCATGATGCGTTTTTGTTAGTTACCTGCTTGTAGCAGCAGTTTTGCCTAGAAGGGTGGAGTCTATTGTGGTGCTTAAGAAATGCACAAGTGGTTACATGCACCATGAAAATTAATAGCTCTTCTGCCAAAGAGATACATTCTCATGGTTTCAATTAACACTGGCATAATAGGACTGTGTCTACACCCGCACCCCAAACTACAGGGGCTATAATTAGACAATAGTGTCTTACCATCGAGGTCTCTGAAGGACTCTCCTGCCTTTTAAGCCATTTCTGTGGATCCCTCTTTACTTCTATTCTCTTAACGATTCTGGGTATTAGACATTTCGTTGTTTTCCCTACATCATTATAAGTGTAAATAAGCTTTTAAGAAACCGAGTATAAACTTTCATTCTACCCTCGTAGTATCTTTTTACTTAGACATAAAGGATAAAATTGCAAAGGGCTTGGTGGGACTGAAGATATGGTGGGGTCGGGATAAAGGTGTATGCCCGGAGGGTGAATGTGTGGAGATCACAAACACCCTTCATCAAGCCAGCTTCTGAAGGACAAATGCTGGATATTTGCTTTGTGATTTCTAGAGTTTATATAGATACTCTGACATAAAACTGCAATATAAAAGTAGAAGAGAAAGCATCTAGGGGGACAGAAGGAGACTGGGAGGGAAAGGAGGGATAAAGGAGAGGCTAGTGGGATGTCTGCTCGATGTGCTTGTATGAAAATTAGCATTAGGTGATAGTACCACACACAATGCCTAAAAGGAAATAGAGCAAAGTAGAAAAAGAACAAAAAATGTAGAGTCTTTAAGGGAGTTAAAATAATCATATTTTCATATATGAAGTATAGTAGTCCAGTGATTTCAAAAATAAGGCACGACTTCACATATTTGTATAGCCTCTATGTTATCTACAATGTGCCCACAAATATTCTTGAGTGAATTTGAGTCGATTGTATACATTATGCTTTCAAAATCTCCTTATCCGATCAGTAGTGAGAGAAAGTCGCACCTTCTTGGTATGTGTACTGAATTGAGAAGGACTTAGGAAACTGCTGACCAAACTCATCACATCCCACGGCAAGTGTGGGCTCCCTAGCTCCTTCTCTTACCAGAATTTGGTGAAATATTTCCTGTTGTTTTTATCGGGTGCTTATGTTACCAGGCAACAGATGAAAAGCTAGACCTTTTCTGTTTGTTTGGCGTGAGTGGCTGTGTGAAGAAAAAAAAAAGCAGGCGAGTTGGGAAGCGGAGCGCAGCAACAAATGCATGCTCAGAGCTGGAATAAGCTACAAGGCAATGTGTTTCTAACTTGAGGGCAGCGCGCTGACTGCCATTGCTGTGTAATGTGGCTGAAGGCCCGCTCTGGATTTCTGAAATGAAATCCAGGCTGTGGGAAGAGCTCCATTCTAGCATTTTTCTTTTTGCAGACTGCTCACTGGAGGTTTTAATGTGGTGCTTGGAAAATGCGGGTTATTTGGTAGAAAGGCTTTAAAAAATAGGCTTTCCAAGGGGACTTTTCTATAAAGGCCTTTTATAGCAGATATGGCATACAGATGTCATAATACATGTATATACTCGGGAAGGCTGAGAGGAGGGGGATTACTGCTGTTTCCCTCCTCCCCTTCCTCCTCCTTTTCCTCTTCTTCCATCTCTTCCCCATCCTTTTCAGCTCTAAAGATGGAACCCAGGACGTCACTACCCCCAAGCTACACACCCACTTTGCAATGGATACTTTTTCCCTCACATCATGCCTCCTGATCCCACCTAACTCCCCACCCCCACCCAGAATAAAACAAAATAAAATTTAAGAGAAAAAAGGGGGGAAAGGGAGAAAGGGAAAATCTCACAAAAGCTGCAGCATGACAGAGTGAGTCATTCATTTTTACATGTAGGCGTTCATTGCAAAGACTCACTGGTCTCTGGTACACCATTGACGTTGTTGGGCCCTCACTGAGACTCTGTTACTACCCTGTGTCATGGACCTCCTACAGCCAGAATCTACAGGGCCAGCTCCCCCACTTTGGAGCTCATCACAGATGGGGTGAATGTTTGGGTGGGCCATTACACCTACATCTTCAGGGTCAGTAAGGTGTAGGGGCCGCTCTCCTAACAGCGGCAGCAGCTGAGGAGCAGGGACAGCTCTCCTTCTCTTTGGGACCTCAGGGCCAGTTCTCCCAACTGCCTCTGGTATTGGTGGGTGGAGTGTAGGGGGGCATCTCTTGTCCATGCCGCCACTGATGGATGAGTAATGGGGACAGCTCTCCCATGCTCACGTCAGGGCTGACTCACCCACACCTCCGCCGACAGGGTTGTCTCTTTCCTGCTGCCCAGGTGAAGGGCAGGGTCTGCTCTCCACAATGGGTACTTTGAAAAGAAGTTAAAAAGTAATTCAATGTCTTCCCCAGTGACCCTTACTATGGTAAATTCTGAGGTGTTTCCTAGAGTTGCCTAATACTGAAAAAAATCATTGGTCAGTTGTGAAGGATTTTAAGAGTCTTAGAAATTGGATATTCATGTATTGGGATTATGGGTCAATTGTTCAAATTGATTTTGGTGTTTGAGTTAATACAGAAATATTCAGTCCAGAAGCAAAAGTGGACACATGTTCTCACCCCTCCATAAATAATGTCAGCCCCTTCTACCTTCTCTAAGGCCTGTCCGTTCATTTCTCTAGGAATTCATTATCTCTGCTGCATTTAGCTGCAGTTCTTTGAAAATTTCAGAACTTGGGTCAAATGTGAGTTGTTTGCCCAATTTGTTTGGTTAAAGGGGGGGCTTTTGTGGTACTAGGGATGAAACCCAGAGCCTGTGCGTGCTAGGCAAGTGTTCTATCACTCAGCTGCACCCCCCAGTCAAGGGAAGTCCTCTCGACCATGTCCACTGGTGTTTTCTTGAGCCTTTGAACTCTTTGTGAGTAGGGCTGGTGAGTAATACCCTGTAATTATATCTTCTTTCTCCTCCCTACAGCAACTGAACAGTTTTAAGGCATGGTGCTGGCACTCAGTAAGGCATTATTATTTCATTAAACAATATGTCCTCTCCTCCAAGTATCTAGTATTCATTGCTCCATGTAGTCGTGTCCTAAATTGCCCTGATTCATTTCGCCAGTAAACATGAAATACTGCACCTTATCGTTAGAAAGTATTGAGCCCTGTAGTGTGTTTACTGAGTGTGCAGATAGTGTGTGAGGTCTAGGAGCCCCTGTGTTGCCCTCAAGTTTCCTATAGGCTATGATTCCAAAGAAGCCATGTAGATAGATATTCACCAAAGCACCTGGGGCATAGCACTTTCCTGGCATGTGTGAGACCTAGATTTGATCTTCATCACTGAAAAGAACATTAGACATCAAGGAAGTTAACTACGTGTGCTCTAGAACCAGACTACCTCGGTCCAAAGCTCAGCTTTCAGCCCTGACGTTTCAGCTCTGACCTGAAGACCTTGTGTGAATCCCTGAATATTTCTTGGCCCCCTTCTACTTCACCTCTGAGATCAGCTATTAGTGCTTGCCTCACACAATTGTTTTGAGGGTTAAATGAGTTACTACATGTCGTAAGGCCCTTAAATAAGAACCTGGCATACCTTAAGTATTCCACAAATGAATCCTATGAATCAATAAAACCCAGCAAAAGTCATGTGTGGTTAAATTGGTCATGAAACAAAATATTTTTTCTTCAATCTAGATTTCAAGACCCTCTTTAGCTAGAGAGATAAATCACTTAATATGTGCTTATCCTAGTCTTATAAGCCTGATGATCTGAGTTTGATAAACCCACATTAAAAATGCAAGGTATAGCCGGGCGATGGTGGCACACGCCTTTAATCCCAGCACTCGGGAGGCAGAGGCAGGCGGATCTCTGTGAGTTCGAGGCCAGCCTGATCTACAAGAGCTAGTTCCAAGACAGGGTCCAAAACTACAGAGAAACCCTGTCTCAATAAAGCAAAATAAATAAATAAATAAATAAATAACTTATTATTTATATATATAACAAGGTGTGCCAATATAGGCTTAGAACCCCAGCTCTGGAGATAGGGAGACATATGCATTCCTGGAGATTGATGGCCTGCCAGCCTAGCCAGTTAGTGAACTGCAGGCCGGTGGGAGCCCGGTATCTTAACAATACAATAACATCAATAAACGAGGTGGGTAGCTCCTGAAGAAGTCAAGACTGACTTCTGGCTTCCACATGTGTGATTGCATGTGCACACATACTACATTCGTTCTCATTCTCTCTCACACACAAACTCTTCCTTCAATGCCTCTTCAACCATTTTCCACTAGTCAAACTCATTGCTCAGACCCAGACAAACACTCCCTCTATTTTACACACACACACACACACACACACACACACACACACACGCACGCGCAAAACTGTAAAAGCTAAATAAGTGTGTTCTCTCTGAGTGCTTTAAATTTTTGTTCAAAGGTGGGGTGGAAGGGGAAGGTACATATAGTTTTCCTCTTCTGTCTTCATAAACTTTTGAGAAATAACTGTATCCCTAAGATAAGTCGAAAACTTGTGACCTTTTTTGAAATACAATCATAAAGCTCCGCCCCATTCTTATCTCAGCACTAAGTATTCTGGGAGTGATTAACATCTGGATTCAGCAAACCCTACTGAATAAAAGAAAAACAACAGCTGTTAGTCAAGACATGTACACCAAAATGACCATTGGATTGAACATTTTAAGTGGTATGCTGTACCATAGAGGATAAATACATAACTGGAGATTAAAGAAAGACCTTGGAGTATATTGCTCTTTTAATTATTCCCCATGTGGCATGAGCTGCTACATGCTTTTGGAACTTCTAAAGTAAATCTACTTCAGTATGTAAGTTGTAGAGAGATTGAAGGCAGCAGCTGACTCCGATGGTCACCAGAGAATACAATGTAAGTGGATTGGATTTTATCTTTTCAAAAAGGTCCCAGGGCTGGCTGTGGTGGCACACAGCTTTAATCCCAAAACAAAATATGACTTTATGCACTGTATGTTTGTTTATGGGGTGAGAAAGATCTCACCTTTTATTCCTACCCAAAAGTATAGTGGTACCATTGGCAACTTGCGGAGGAGCATCCTACAGTGACAGACAGCAAGAACCGTCACTGGATCAACAGAGCATCGATCTTTTGCCAAAGGCTCCAGAGGAGAATTTCAAATGCACGGTGATGCACTCACTATTATTTGGGATTTTCTTCCCTGTGTTGATTGGCACTCCTTCGGCTCTTTACCAGTCTATTGTGCCTTTTTATTAAGAAGTCCAGTGTAGCTCCAAAAGAGAAAGCCATTGGGTTTAGCCCCAAAGGGTAGGGATGTTGCAGAGTGAAGAACCTGTTCTTGTTACACGGGATGTACCATCCAGGCGTGGACAGGTTGGTGAAGTTGGGGCTGAAAGCCTGGAATGCTAGTTTATCGAAATGTCTTCTAGAAGTGGGAGGTGCCATGGGGCGGGGACTCCTACTTCTTTAGGTTTCCTGGCTGTTAACAGAAACTCCTCCCTTTATATAAGACTCTCATCCAGCAAATGGTATTTGCTTCCCAGATTCAGAATTCCCCTCTGCTGAAGTATTGCATCGTGGTCTGATTTATGGCTGAAAAGAGAAAGAACACTTTTTTTTCTCTTGCTTCAGTGTTTAACGTGTTCTTTTGTCCCAGCATTCTTATAATTTCTCCATCTCTCTTCACAGTTGTAGTATTATTTAGTGTTCCCATAGCCAAGTGATTGCTTTTAGTAGTTATACAGTAAATCACACGTACAGCGTGAGCTAGTCCTTAGCCAAAAAAAAAAAAAGAAATGGAAAACTGTTTCCATACCATAATCTTTCTTTAACGAAACTCCACTGCGTCATGTGATTTCATCTGCTGTCTGATTTTTTTTTTTTTTTTGAGACAGGGTTTCTCTGTAGCTTTGGAGCCTGTCCTGGAACTAGCTCTGTAGACCAGGATGGCCTCGACCTCACAGAGATCCGCCTGCCTCTGCCTCCCTGGGATTAAAGGTGCGTGCCACCACCGCCTGGCTTGCTCTCTGATTTTAAACTGGAGACTACAGCAGACTCATTTAGGGGAGGGCATCACAATGTCCCCTGCATTAATGATTTGACATGCAGCTGAACTTACCATGTAACTATAATATGGTGTTTCCTAGAGTTAACTTCCCCACGTCATGAAAGTAAATAATAGAACAAGTGCTTTGGGAAATGCTCTTTGAATCTACTGATCTTTACCTGAATATTTTGTTTACTTCCTAAAGGTCTGTTCTACCTTGGGATTTTCCTTTGTGTTCTGTAGAGCAGGTTTCATATTCTAATACAGCAAACTAACGTCATGATCCCAGACACATGTTAAATGCTGAGTATCCACATTGACAGTTTAGCTTTTTACACTTACTCCACCAGGACACTGCTAGCTCTGAAGAATAATGTTCAACATACCAAGTACTATTCTGGAATTCTCCTTTCCTTCCCCTCCACCTGCCTCTCTCTCCTCTCCGCCTTCTTTCCATTCTCCTCTCTCATTAGCAGGGCCTCACCCTTTTCTCCAGGCTGACTTACTTGCTGTCCTTCTGCCTCCGTGTCCTACGTCTGTGATTTGAGGCGTGCTCTAACACATCTAGCTGTACTGTGGGGTTTTTTATAAGTCATTTACATAACCTGTGAATCTCCTAAGATCCGGCCATTTAGCGGCCTCTCTTATGTGGACTGGAACTAAAAACAAAGAAGAAAATCAGCACGGCCTAAGAATAGAATTGCCTATCTTCTGTTTAGGGTGACAGGAAGCAGTGACACATCTGGGAAATCTTAGGGACACGGTGTCTGATAAGGTGCAGTACTGGAATCAAATGCGGCAAGGTGGCTGTCAGCAGGTTGTTTAATCTCTGCCTATAGTTTGCTTATCTCTCCAATGTGAGAGCAGCATCGCTGGTGTTGGGCTAGGCTCCTTCCAGTGCTGACTTCTTTGATCCTATGACTTGGGCTCCCTTCCTCCTTGAGGCTGCTTGTTCATCTGTAAAATGAGAGGTGAATGAGTATCAAAGTCCCAACAATGTGTGACTCCAAAGGAATGAACTTTTAGCTATCCAGAAAATCTAGTTATCCAGAGAGGCCATTCCTTAAGGATATTGGCTAGCCAGAACTTTACTGTACATTAATACACAGTTAAAGAGACTAATTTAATGCTTAGGAAAACATTTGGGAATGGTTAAAACTGTGGAAAAGTCCTAACTCTTTGTAGAGAATGTTGACTTTAGTGTATACAATTACCATCTTGTTGTTGCACGCTTTTCCCCTTTTACGCTGGCATTCTGTTGGGAATAAGCCAGAGAAGGGTGTGTGTGTGTGTGTGTGTGTGTGTGTGTGTGTGTGTGTCCACATGCACCAGATAGACAGCACCATCCTCTTCCTGTTCCTAAGGGCACTGTTGATAAGGGATATCCAAAGCAACACACCGGAGCAGGTGACATCCATTGCCAGCCACCCTGCATCCCAGTATTTGCTCCCTGCTGTAGTATCTGCTTCTAAAAGCCTCTGATAAATGCTCCAAAAGAGGAGAAGAGGGCAGAGAGAGTAAGCCAGGAACTTGGAGTTAGCCGCCAGCATATGACACCTAGCTGGGATCCTTTCTTACCATTGATGGAAATGAAGAATGGGATGGAATTGGCTCTTTCGTGGTCCTAAACAGTTTCATCCGACCCAACAAGAAAGATGACAGTAAATGCTATTTCTCTTAGAGGGTGGCTAGCGTAGTCTGATTTGAGTAGTGATTTTATCTTTGCTGTTTGACTCCTATAGGGTCTCCCGGTTTCTGCTCAGTGTCCAGCCCTTCTAAATTCTGGCCACATCCACACACTCCTATGCCACATTACTGTCCTAGATTCCTCCACCTTCTCCTAAGAAAATACAGGCTCACCAGCTCACCATTCCATTGATGTCCCTGAGATGATCTTCATTTACTTCTCCACTGAAATCCAATAACTTTCTCATAACTTAGCAGAAGCCTCATCACTTTGATTATATGTCACAAGAGCACTCCACACTTGAAACCCTGCAGCGTTTAAAGTTACTCATCTTGCCCTATAGAATGCATGATCTTCACCTTCTGAATGGCTTTTCGATGTTGAACAAAGTATATATGAAGTATCCTTGGGAAAGATACTTGGAGGTTAACGTGCAAAGGGCAGTCTTGGACTCAGTATTTGAATACAAGTTGTACCTATGTCTCAGTCTGATACTGAAAAGCAGGGATTGCAGCAAGGTCTTGAGGTCTACCATCAGCAGCGCTAAACGAAGAAAGACCAGAACTTACATTGACCTCACTCACCCCACCCCTAACTCAGCTTTCCGGCACCTGTCTTCCACTTGTCCAATTCTTACTCTAATCCACTTCCACTGGAGTCCAGCCTCCTAATTGAGAGCACTCTTAACTCATCCCGAAGTTCTCGGATGATCCTCCAATGTCAATTGTGTCTCCTTTAACCCAACTGTGGCTTTCTTTCTTTTTTTGTGTGTGTGTGTCTTGTCACACATTAGGTGAACCCCACAGCCCAGTGCACGGAAGCGCTGCTGAAGATGATCTACTGTTCCCACTGCCGGGGCCTGGTGTCTGTGAAGCCCTGTTACAACTACTGCTCTAACATCATGAGAGGCTGTTTGGCCAACCAAGGAGACCTCGATTTTGAGTGGAACAATTTCATAGGTGAGCGAGCCATTGATGTATTTGTTTTACTAGCCATGACTCCACTTCTTGCCACAAGGACTGTTGTAATTGCCAGCTCTGAGATTTTTCCTTTCGTTTTAATGGGAAATGTTTGGCAGAGTTCTGGCTGTGCTGCGTTCAGTACTTTGAGGTAGTAAAATCAGCACTGCCAGTCAGTGTCCTCTTGAACTACTGGTGGCATTGCAGAAGACAGTTAGATGCACCGGCTTTGAATGCAGCAGGAGGTATCTTTTTGATATTTCCTGTGAAATTCTCAGGTTTAGCACTCATCCTAGGTCTGTTCATGTTCACTCTGATGTACAGTCTTCACAGAGCTATGAAAGGAGCTTTGAAGATTCTCTCTTGGGCTGGGCAGGTGGTCCGTTGGTAAAGTGCTTGTTTTGCTAGAACAAGGGCCTATGTTTGATCTCCACAATCAGAAAAAAAGCTAGGTGTGGTGGAGCACTGGTAATCCTAGGGCTTGGGAGGTAGAGACAATCAGCCTAGCACAAGTTCTGTGCTCCAGGCCAGTGAGAGACCCTTTATCAAAAAATAAAAATTAAGGTGACAGTACCATTCTTAGGGATCCTGATGTTAGCTTCTGGCACAACCCCTGCCCCTACACACAACCTCCCCCCAACACTATAGTCTTTTACATCTTTTACATGTCACCCAAATCTTTGGCAAACTGACCAGATGCCCATTTCACCATCAGATCTGAAGAACTCTGATGTGGAAAATTACAGGATTTGTTTTCATAGGAACTTAGCCATGGTAGAGTCCTCTTATGAGAGTGGATGTTGAGTCTGTTGATTTCTGCCAATTAGGAAGCCATTACTAGAACCCAGACAGCACTGCAAACCGTCTAGGTTCTGAGAAGGCCAGTTATAATTTCGGGGAAAAACATTAGCCTGATTTAAAGAGCCTGCAGCCATCTACATTAGTGCCCATTGGGCACGCCACTCCTGAAACCTCCCTGGCCGCTATGAGGTCACAAAGGCCAGCATTGGTGGAACAGTACATACATGCTTCAAGAGTACCAGTTCATTCTCATCCCCCTAGTCACATTTGCAGAATTGCACATTGAAATGTCTTTAGAGGAAGCAAGCTTTTGCTAAGTCTTCCATATCATGGGAGCGTGCATGTAATTTGCTGGCTCGGTTTTGCTTTATTTTGTTTGTTGAAGGTTTAAATTTTTTTGGAGTAGAGGAAATTGGAGTAAGAAGATACATTTTAGACTGAGCGAGAGTGAATTGCCATATTAAGTTTGGTTGAAAGTGCATCAATAAATTGGGTCCCACCAATTCTTAAACACAGAGACTGGGAGAAAAAGATGTAAACATTACACTCTGAAGCATAATTGTGGCCTAGATAGCTCAAAGCTGTGGGAACCCTGGGAAACAAACCTTTTACATACAGAAAAATAGAATCTCATGAAAGGGGAAACATAAACACAAATGGTGTGGCATGCCCGGAATGAAACCAGGGGAGGAATGAAAAATGGCCTATGGAAATAAAGACTATGGTATCGCCCTATCTCACTCACTAAGGTCATCCTCTTCCTCCCCTACCCCAATTATACCCTCCCCATAGCCAGTTGTGGAGTTTGTGATTCATTTACTTTTTCTTCTTCAATTGCAGTTTTGGGTTGGTTGACGTTTTTCTTCTTTCTTACCATGTAGCCCACACTGGCCTCCAACTCACCCTCTTAGCCCCTGCCTCCGAATGGGTGAAATTGCAGCTGTACTGTCTCACAGGTAGCTAAACTTGGTTCTTAAAGAAAGACAATGGGGCTTCCTAGCTTTTGAACATAATAGGCTTTTCTCTGGAGCAAGCATGCCATACGAAAAGCTTTGGGTGACAGTGAGTTTTACTTCCTTTTCTACCCAGGCACCCTGAGGGCAGTGCAGGGACAATTCCACCTTACGTTCTGTTATTGCAGCCTGTCCAGCAGCAGCTACTACCAAGGCGCAATCACAGCCTTGTACCAAAGGCCAACTTCCTGCCCATCTTGTCTGCGACCCTCCAGATCCTCAGTATATCAAAACCATACTCGGGCTGGCCTGATTCATCTTCAGCCTTCAACTGTTGCTGCGCTTCTTATTGTGTATTTTTAAGATTACATGTGCTATCTGTGAAGAAACGGAATTAAACCCAAGTGAAAATGGATCGGATTTTGGAATTGATTTTTCTGCAGCTATTTTAAATGATGCTCTTGGAGTGACGTAATATGCAGTTGTATGTCAGCATCATTTTTAATGGAGACACTACCCTTTATTTCTAATGAAGCTGATAGAAAAGGCCAGACGTAATAGACTTGTTAATCTCCTGTTCTTTCTTTTTCATGGATTTTTCACAAGGGTTTAATTAATCTCCTCCACAGTTGTAGAATTCAGTCCCAATTACATGCCTGTGCTGTAAATATTCATATTCTCTCTCTCGCTGGAATTTTTCTTTGCTGTGTAAATGACTGTGCAGTTACTGAGTAGTCAAAGATTTGTTTCATCCCTTTGAAAGTCACATCTTGGGGTTAAGTTGGGAAACTGCCTTCAGCTCTTCAGTCAGGTTGGGAGGCTAAAGATGTGGGTTTCTGATTATTTATTGGAGACACAATGAAAAAGTAATCACTTTCCCTAGTGAGAACGGAATGCTTTTTCAACACTTTTTTTATGAGCATACATTAATTATATATAATAATGGGTTTCATATGATATTTTCATACATGCATATAATATATTTGATCAGACTCATCGCCATTACCCTTACTTATCTCCTCCCACTCCTGCTGATTCCCAAGAAAGGGATGCTTTTCTGGGTGAGTTGGGAGGGGCCCCTTAAAACCAGTGTGTTGAGCTGGTCCTGTGGTTGGACCAGACTCGAGACTCTGTTCTCAAAACGAGCAGGCATTTTCCAAATCAGCCTTGTTGCTGGGTTCTCCATGTTTCCGCAACGGCATCTGCCTATCACCACAAGTTCTAAGTGCTCAAGTCTTATCAGCCTTCCTTAGGACTGGTCTAACTTTGGGTCCAAATATGGGAAACTCCTTTGGAAACTCAACCTTTAAAAAATGTCTGCCTTTCCACTACCACCAAAAGAAGCTGGTTTTCAGAGAATCATAAATTCTTCACGTGCTGTGTCTCTCTTAGCATTCAGTTGATTCAGAGCCAACCCTGTTAATGTCACATGTTGCTGCCCATGGGAATTTAGTATTGGAATTGCTGACGGGGACACCAGCCAGTTCCTGGCGGAGGCAGGAACAAGTATGATATCCCAAGCATATGAGAATTGTGGCCTCTGTCAACCACAAGGAAAATAAAATACCAAACCAGCCGTCTTTGGTATTTCTTTGGGGGACTAGTGGCGGCTGTCGAAGGGGCGGTGGCTAGCCAGTCCTGACTTCCTGCAGGGTTCCAGGCAGCTTTGGCTTTGGTCTGTGAGCCACAGGCAGAATAGATCCTCAGTCGCATTCTTCAGCTATGCAACACGCAACGCCATGGCACCGGCCCCAACAAAGGCCTGGGTTCCCTCTCCATTCCCAGGCCCTTGTGTATGGCCAGTGGCCCTGAGTTTACAAAGACGCCAAACAGCCAGAAGAATTGGGGTTTATGTTTCCTTTCAGGCTTTCACAAACACATTAGGGATCGATTTGGCCTGCCTTTCCTCACCACTAGGGGAATAAATAGGTAGAAAATCCATCCCACCCCCCTTCGAAACCTCTGCAGTTGGGAAGTTTGTTATTTATTCATAATATTTTGATTTGGTGCTCACGATTTCTTGGCTTGTGAAGGAATGTGCCTTCTGTATGTGGTGGTCCCTCTGCTTTGACAGTGACAAACACGTTTACGCTGTGCTCCGCTTGTTTGCAAAAGTCGCCTTTCTCTAGCACATCAAAAGCATTTTTCCCCTCTCCTCTAGTACAATGGCATATTCATGCTTTCAGCCTTTACTTAAAGGTTAGAGACATCATTTTATTGGTGCTTACTTACTGCAATTACTCTAAAGCATCACACTGCACAGGAATCTGTTCATGGTTGGCGGCTTCACACTTTCTAAAGTGGTGTGTAGTACTTGTTCTAGGTTGAAAGTGAAAAGTTGATAACCAACTTTGATTTCATTTTTAGGATGATGCTTAAAGCTTTTTCCCACTAGAAAGCTTAGGTAGAAGCTCAGCTGGGGTAGCAGCTGAAAGAGACACCCGGCCTTCTGAAAAGGGACACTCTTTTCTCGTTCTTGACATTGAAGTACCTATAGGAGTAGACAGTGGGGATCTAACTTATGGAGTGTAAAGGAGAAAACACCATTTAAAGGTTAACTATTGAAACCCAGCTGCTAAGAGCGCGCATCATGCCTCCAGAGGACCCAAGTTGGTTCCCATCACTCAGGGCAGGTGCCTCACAATCACTTTAACACCAACTCCAGGGTATCAACCAACTGTGACTTCACAGGCACCCACTTCCACTAGCACATGCCCACAGACAGACAGACACAAACGCACATACACATACACACAGCAATAAAAAAAATAGTTTTTCAAAAGTTTACTATGTGTCAATAATTAACCCATCCCCTTTTCCCCCGTTTGGGGGGGGTGTTCATTTCCAAAAGTTCTTCTAATTTTGTACAAGTTATCAGACAAAGATACCAAATCATAATCCCCAAAAGCACATATGGGAAACAAATAACAGCTTGCTTTCTTTAAGGAATCCAGCACTTGCTAGGAAATGACAGGGTCCTCCAAAGTCTACAAGTGACTTCCAGATATCGGTGAAATGGACAATGTTTGTACATTGTGTTTTGTCTCGTGATTTCACTGGTATCCCCCCAAACATGCATATCACTACTAAATCAGCTGAGGCCCTCACGTTTGAAAATGGGGCTATCCTAACCCCAAAGTGGCACGCCTCAAAGTTTCATCGTTTGAAGACATTTGGATTCCCAGAACGCTTTCATTTCTATTATGCAACTGTGCACGCAAGGATCTGCAATGTCTCTTTAAAAGAAGTGAAAGAAAAGAATCGGTATGCCAGGATTGTAACTGATTTACGTTTTCAACTCTCGTCAATGGAACCTGAAAGGAAAAGATGCCAGGGAAGTGTCTGGGAGAACAGGCATGTTCCTCTGTCCCTAGCCAGACTGTCAGCTGGGTGCTGGCTGACATACGGAGGAGTGAGTTAGCCAAAAGATGGGCGATTCCCGATTGAATTTCCTTGCCCCGGAACAAAGCATTCATCTGGCTCCTTCATACTTTAGCGAGCTGCTGAGACATAATGTGTAGATACAATTTGAAATTATAGAAATAGCTAGAAAATAAGAAAAAACTGGGGAAAAAACTGTGTATTATCTCCTTCCCCCTTCCCCTCTTCCCTCTGAAAAAAAAGCAAAGACAATAAAACGATCGGGCTGATGGTCAAATCTGAACTAATGATTTTTCTGTTTATGCTGTATTGTCTTTCTCCAATGCTTACTAGACGCTATGCTGATGGTGGCAGAGAGGCTGGAGGGCCCCTTCAACATTGAGTCGGTTATGGATCCTATCGATGTGAAGATTTCGGATGCTATCATGAACATGCAGGATAACAGCGTCCAAGTGTCTCAGAAGGTATTGCAGGTGGGACGCTGGGCAGGACAGCGAGACACACCTTCTGCCTTGTCCTCTAACATCCCTAATACGAATTCACTTTCCCTGTAGGTTTTCCAAGGCTGTGGGTCTCCGAAGTCTCTCCCGGCTGGCCGAATTTCTCGGTCCATCTCTGAAAGTGCCTTCAGCGCTCGATTCAGGCCTTATCATCCAGAACAACGTCCAACCACAGCCGCTGGCACTAGTTTGGACCGACTGGTGAGTACTTTAGCAGGAATGGGTGTGTTCAATGGTAACGAACTCCAAACATTTGCTTAAAAAATGAACTTTTAGTTGGAAGGCATACATGTGTGAGTCTTTTAGGTGTTTAACTTTTTAATCTTCTTGTATGTGGACGGCAGTAAATGTGCCTCGTTTTCTGTCTCGGAAAGGTCCTATATAGTTGAGGAAGTGGGTTGTGACAAGTTGCATCTCCAGACTTCTCTCCAGTGCCATTGTGAATTTACTGAGCATCTGTTATACCCGCCGCTAGGTTATACACAAGGGGAAGCTCAGGGCAGTAAGAAAGGGCCTCGGACTCCAGAGACCTCAACAAAGAGAGAGAAGTGCCAGTCTAAGCTCTTCAGTAAGAGCCAAAGTAATCTCACAAGTAAACAACCTAAAATCCCAAGTTGATTTCATGTGATAACATTTAACTTGTTAACGCTGTGCGTGGATTTATTTTTTTGACCAATAAGGTAAATAATGCCAATTGCAAACATCTTCACATTATCAGCACCATACCCAAAATACGATCCACCTTGTATTCAAGGAAGCAAAGAAGTATCTGCCGAAGTCCTTGTTCAGGTAGAAAGGACGTCTTTGCCATTGGCTATTCTTTCCTAATCACCTTTTCAAAGGAAATTTCTTCATGCAGCAAAACAACTTTGGTTCAGTTTGTCTTCGTTGGGTTTTAATTTATTTTTTTTTAAAAAAACCTTCCATGGTGCCTTTTAGTATATAGGATTTTAAAGAGAAGTGGGTTGAGGGCAGAGTGACATGGTCTAGGCTTATGTAAGGTCGAAGTTGATGATAGTAGGATAGGAGAAAAATTTAGGCTATAGACAGGTGATACACGGCAATGCCCTATGGCAGTCTGGGAGTACTAGTGCCGTAGTCGGAGGGAACCTAGAGCGGGAAGCCCGACAGGACACTGATGTGAAAAGAACAATAAAGCCAGTGAAGTTTTCCTGTGTGCTGGATGCTTGATTCAGACCAGGAAAGCCTGGGGTGGAAAGACTGTGTTACAGGCTGGGATGCCAGTTACAGGAGGAAGTAAAGTAGACAGTGGATCCAGGATCCAGGCATCTCCTTTAGAGTTTACACTTGAACTATTAATTCCTCTGAGTGACTGTTTATTTCTTGGTATTTTCCTTCGGTCTGAACTTAAAACACTGAGTTGCATATAATCTAGAAATGATCAAAAGGCACATCCATAAATAGGTTAGGGTTGGCTTAGATTTTAAGATGGATTTAGGTCAACATTATTTTCTTGCGTTTTTTTATTGCTGTTTTATTTCATGTGTATGGACGTTTTGCTTGCATCTGTGTGTGTGTGTGTGTGTGTGTGTGTGTGTGTGTGTGTGTGTGTGTGTGTCTACCACTTGGATTCCTGGTTAAGCGTACAGTTCATAAAAGGGCATCAGATCGTCTGAAATTGAAGTTATAGATAGCTGTGAGCTAGCAAGTGTGTACTAAGAATAAACCCTTGTCCTCTGCAAGAAGAGCAAATGCTCGTAACTACTGAGCCATCTCTCCAGCCCCACTGTTTGTTGAGAAAGTGTATATAATATGTTTTGATCATATTTATCTCCATTACCCTTTCTTGTCTTCCTCCAAAGTAGTCAACCTTCTACTTAATATGATGTGTGTGTGTGTGTGTGTGTGTGAGAGAGAGAGAGAGAGAGAGAGAGAGAGAGAGAGAGCGCGAGCACCAATGAGTTTACTTCAGGGTCGTGTACAGAGGCAAGGGTGAGTGTTATTTGCAGCCTACCGAGTGCTGGGATCATACGTTGTAGTTTTGCATTTGTACATAGGTGAGCCATTTTTCATTTTCTTCCTTAGGTTACTGATGTCAAGGAAAAACTGAAACAGGCTAAGAAGTTCTGGTCCTCTCTCCCAACCACTGTCTGCAATGACGAGAGGATGGCGGCAGGGAATGGCAATGAGGATGACTGCTGGAACGGCAAGGGCAAAAGCAGGTCAGCCTCCCCCGAGGGAAAGAGCAGCTTCTTCACTGTGATTTAAGTGAAGCAGCTCACTGTGGCTAGTGATGCTACAGAAAGTTTCTAGGTGCCCTTAGGCATGGGCTTTGGCATTTGGGTGTTCTAAAAGGCACCCAGATACTTACAAAGGACTGGACTTGGCAGTAGTTCTACCCCGGTGCTAAGGACTGTTAAAAACATTCAGAGCCCGTGGCCCTTGGCTCAGGGTCCTGGCCTTCTAAAAGCACCACTTCTCAAAAGGTCACATTCTCTTTGATGAGTCCATGTATCCCACCCTGGCATACTCTGTGACTAAGATAAGCACCCATTCAGAGGGTGTTTTTCTTTGTCAGAACAATCGCCCCAAAAGAGGTCACAGTCAGATCACAGAAACTACACAGTCCCTAGAGGGAGAAGGAACAATTCGAGTTGATTGCAAATGGAAAAACGTCTACTCCACTATGCTGGGTGGAGATGCTAACATTCAGCAAATCTTTGCTCGCCTACATTTACTTACTGGTCATTTCAATGGTACTTTCAGGTACCTGTTTGCAGTGACCGGAAATGGATTGGCCAACCAGGGCAACAACCCCGAAGTACAGGTCGACACCACCAAACAAGACATACTGATCCTTCGTCAAATCATGGCCCTTCGGGTTATGACCAATAAGATGAAGAATGCTTACAACGGCAATGACGTGGACTTCTTTGATATCAGTAAGTGTTGGTGATTTTGACGTGTGGGGTTTGTTCTTTTCTGACCTGATGAGATGACGTGCCCTGAAATCTCTGTTCTCTTTTCAATGTAGGTGATGAAAGTAGCGGAGAAGGAAGCGGAAGTGGCTGCGAATATCAGCAGTGTCCTTCCGAGTTTGAGTACAATGCCACTGACCATTCTGGGAAGAGTGCCAATGAGAAGGCCGACAGTGCCGGCGCCCATGCCGAGGCAAAGCCCTACCTCCTCACTATCCTCTGCCTCTTGTTCTTCGCTGTGCAGAGAGAGTGGAGATAATTGTCAAACCCTGAGTAAAAGTGTTCATCATCAGAGAGTTCAAAGGCACCAGTTCTCACTTTTTTTTTTTTTACCATCCTAGTGACTTTGCTTTTTAAATGAATGGACAGACAGCAACTGTACAGTTTTTACGATGTGGCCACTGGTTTGAGCAGTGTTGACTTTGTTTTCTCATTCAGTTGGAGGGGACAGCAGGGACTCCTGCATTTTAAGTTTGTTCTGCTCCTTCAGAAATCGTGTTCAGTGTGGCTAACAGTGTAGGTACAGAACGTGTAGTTAGTTGTGCATTTGTGATTTAACACTCTTGTTTTGTTTTGGTTTTTTTTCGCTCATTTTATTTGTGGGGCTTTTCTTTTTGAATTATGATCTCACCTTGTTTCTCCCAAGAAAACCAGGCTCCTTTCTTGGCATGTAACATGTACGTATTTCTGAAATATTAAATAGCTGTACAGAAGCAGGTTTATTTATCATGTTATCTTATTAAAGGAAAAAGCCCAACAAGCCGTAAAATTTCCATTTATCCCTCTTATTTGAACTGCCTTGTCTGGAGAAGTGGAGGCAACTTGGAGGCTTCTTTTTTCTGTTTGTATTAGGACAGAATGTGGAGCCACAAACAGGCTTCCGAGGCACTGGTCAAACTGCATTCAAACACCAGTCTAAGAAGACCGTTAGACCCCACTCAGAACTGGGTGCTAGAAGAGACCCATTTGGATTGAGTGGAATCTTGAATTCTTGAATCCACCCATACTCAAAGTGTACCTGATCCTGGAAAATAAAGATTCTTGATGTAGGTACCCTTGAAAGATGAAAGGCACTCAGGGTGCCCCACTTATCCCATGTACACTCTTGGACTTGGGGGGTATATATTAAAAACCAGGCAGCTTAGGGAGCCACCGTGTACCAGTTTCTGTATCCATGCTGACACTCTAGTCCTTGATCCCAATGGCAGTAGCAGGTGACCAACAATCTTATTTGTCCCCACCCCGTGTTGGAGGGATCCAGATTCCTGACCCGCTGACCACTCTGGGAAGAGTGCCATAAAAGGGAGCTGTCTGGCAGCTAGCCAGAACTGGGGTACAGCCTGGGCTCAGGGAATAGCTGTCAACGCTCAAGCAGAGTTTTTGTCTGTGTGTATATGTTTGCATTTTGTCGACTCCAGTTTTAAAAAGAGTGTAAGGTGATCTAATTGGATTATTTTTTCCTTCTCGCCGCTCACTTTTGATCAGTTCAATGAAGGACCCAGGCTGATTTGCAGCCATCTGCTATCGATCCTGCCCAAGGAGCCCACTGAGAGGAGAGCTGGGTGTCCAGATTTTTGTATGCTATCTTTTTGTGGGAGGAATGGGAGTATATAGAGCTAAGAAGACCTCATCTCCTAGGTGGCCCTTAGCCACATAGGTGCACTAGCAAAAGCCCTAACTTGTCCCAGGCCAAAGACTTGTCCACTGCCTTGCCCCCTTGGAAGCCCTTTTCTTGTATCCAAATGACCGGTCAGAAAACCTGGAGAAAGTAGCAGATCATTTCAAAATGACTTCTCAAAAGTCTTCAGAAACACTACCACTGTGCAAGGTTCTTCTGCTCTCTAAATCATGAAGATGCCAGAAGCCCATAGACAGGTTGTTTTGTGTTATTGTTTAATCTTCAGTTATAAGAGGAAAGCTCTATTTTTATATTGAAACATAATTACTTGATAGCTCAGGGTCTACATTTCATTCAACTTTTTACACCAAATTCTTCAGAATGGTCAAAATGAAATATTGGGGGCTGTTGTAAACAGAGGCTTAATTTTAGTAGAAGTAGCCAGTTATTTATTAAAGCATGATGTCAATAAAATAGGCATATTCTGGCTGGTGTGGATAAGTGGTTTTTTTTTTTTAAAGCAATCACA
Source organism: Microtus pennsylvanicus (assembly GCF_037038515.1). Lineage (NCBI taxonomy): Eukaryota > Metazoa > Chordata > Mammalia > Rodentia > Cricetidae > Microtus > Microtus pennsylvanicus. The sequence goes on along the minus strand of NC_134601.1, from coordinate 1,490,778 downwards.
GGAAACATAGCTAGCTCCACTTATACAAGGAAAAGTAGACTGTAAATCGCTGGGCTGCCTTCTGAGAACTTGGAAACTGTGCTGATAGTTAGTAAGCACCTCAGTTGTGAGGAATTTCCTCTTTAGCTTAGACTGCTATTACTTTTACTTGGTAGAAGTGAATCTGGTCTCTGAAATATGGCTCAAAGATTTATCCCTGTAGACCTTGTTAGATTGTTTTTAACTTAAATCCTTGAACTCTGCCCAGCTGTTTTCTTTCAGTCAAGTCCTCCAAACCAATAACATTTTCCAAATTAAATATTCGTGAAGGTTTCTCTGGACGCTTACTGATTTGTTTCCTTTCTTTACATTTTTCCTCTGTTACCCTTTTATTATTTAAATTGTCTCTTGCTTTTGAACTTGAACTATGAAATAAACAAATCATAGATTTTTCCATTCAGGTCTGACTGGACAACTTTTGGCTTCTCACCAGCTGGCAGGCTTACCCTCACCACCACCACCCCCGCAAAAAAAGAGAATAAAGGCAAGTTGAGTATTTGAAAACCTTTCGAGTTTGGAGTATGAGGCAGAATAAAAGCCTTTAGGAGAAGACCTGACTTCTCCAAAGTTAGCAGCATGTGAAAGGGTTGAGGGTTACCAAGTTATTTATAGAGTTATTTTCTTTCAAGCACTTCACTGACTGCATTTAAGAAAAAAAAAACATGGTAGAGAATGTCAGAAAGGGATTGCAAGGCAAAAAAGGACAAAAGTTTTATAACTTTGATTGTATGCTATCTTGTAAAAGAGTGAGCGCCTAGTATTTGGATAAAAGTAAAAACTGCAAAGAATTAATCTGCACCTTTAAACTTGAATTAGATATTTAGAAATCTAAAAGTTTACATGAAATATAAACTGTCAGTTGTGATAATAGAACCAATAATAAAATAAGTTTAGATGGTGCCGCACACAATTCCACTTCTGATTTGGTGTTGAAAGTATTTATTTACATAGTGAAATGGTTTAATAAGTTAATAACAATATCTACTAGAGGAATGACACAGAGAGAGAGAGAGATCATTGTTTGGCAAATACAAAAATACATCTTACTCTTGGAAACGAGAAAAATACTCAGAAAATATGACTCAAAACTTAGCAGAAAAAATATAACTGCATTGTGTTGATAACCTCATAAATTGAGTTTCTCTATTTTTAACTTAGTTTTTCTAAAACCCCCTTTGTGCTTAGGAAACTAGTTGAAGGAGTCTGAGGCCATGTCTCAGCTGATGAGATGTTTGCCTCGCATATGTGAGGCAGCAGTGGGGTCCATCTCTAGCAGGCCGGAAACTGAATACGGTTGAGCATTTGCGGGGAGCAGAACATCAGAATGTCGCCTGTTATTCTCCTACTTATTTTAAATATATTGATAGTGGAGGATTCTCATGAGAACGAGTCTATAAGTTTAGGACTCTACAGTAGGGACATGACTTCTCACTGATGCCCATACTGGGATTTTTTTTTAAGATTTATATATTTCTAATGTCTACAACATTCTGCCTCCATGTATGCCCTCATGCCAGAGGAGGGCGCCAGATCTCATTACAGATGGTTGTGAGCCACCATGTGGTTGCTGGGAATTGAACTCAGGACCTCTGGAAGAGCAGCTAATGAGTGCTCTTAACCTCTGAGCCATCTCTCCAGCCCCATACTGGGATTTTTAATGTGCATGGCTCAGAATCATCTCAGTTGGTTTTCAAGAAGCCAAGATTGACTAGGAAGATGAGCCACCTGGGATTCTGGGGCTAGGACTCAAGTGTGTTCCACTTGTGTTAAGATTCAGTCTTGCTATTACCCTTTGAGACAACACTGAGCAAAGCTATTGGGAATGCTTGGTGATGAGCCAAAGGAGCTGTTTTGGTCTGGAATGGACTTGTGATTTCCTAATATAAAGTACTCTTCTTATTTTTACTGCTTTCTCAAGCTTCTCATGCCTTTAGCTTTGACAGCCACCACACAAGACAGGGTTGAAAGTACTAGGGGAAATATATAAATAAATTCTGGTTGTGGCATGAAGCTAACCTATTCATGGCTAAAGAATTGTTATACACCAACTCAGCTTTTGTGTAAAATTAAATGTTTATGGAGCAGTGTTTGAAGAGATTTCAGAGTTCACCATTTATCAGTAAAACCTACAGAAATCTGGTTTTTTTTTTTCAGCAGGAATGTCCATGTGCAGAATTAAAATACACAGTGCAATGCACTTTTGACATTTCCTTTTCTTAAAATTGAACCTTGCTGTTTTGTTCAGGATGACCCTCAGCTCCTGGGGTCACGTGATCTTCCTGCCTCAACCTCACAAGTAGCTGAGAGTCCAGCTGCATACATAGCACTATTTCTGATTACTAGTGTCTTTCTCATGCACCCTCTCTCTCAGTCCTGTCTTCTAGTGATGGGAAGGGAGTCAAGAACTTTGTGTATGTTAAGCTAATGTTCTGCAACTGAACTACATACCTAGCCCTGGTTTTTGGGGTGTGTGTGTATGCATGTGTATATATATATATGTGTGTGTGTGTATGTATATATGCATGTGTATATATACATACATATATATGCATGTATATATATACACACACACACACATACATACGTGTGTGTGTGTGTGTGTGTGTGTGTGTGTGTGTGTGTGTGTGTTTTGAGACAGGGTTTCTCTGTAGCTTTGGTGCCTGTCCTGGAACTAGCTCTTGTAGACCAGGCTGGCCTCGAACTCACAGAGATTCGTCTGCCTCTGCCTGCCTAGTGCTGCAATTAAAGGCATGTGCCACAACTGCCCGGCTGGTATTTCTTAATTAAAGAAAGAATTTTAAAGAAAAATCCACAAGAGCAATAGAACAAATAAGATCTCCATATATCAATTTTTGCAGATAACAGCTGAGAATAGATGACCCCAAAGGGGGTATATACATTGTGACCCACGAAGGATTACATTATTTTGTCCTCAGATCTCTGAAAAACCCACTTGTGGGAACTTTGCCCTTTACTGTTATCCTTAATCCTTGTTTCTTGTGTGCTGTTGCTAGCGGAGCACTTTTGCCTGTTCACATTTGTGAGCACACAGCTCCATACACATACTCCGCGACTGATTGACAATCTATTTGCTAGCACTTAATTCCAGGTTGACCTTACCCTGTCACTGCAGACTGCTGTCCTCTGGCTGTCAGTGGCATATGCTTGGGAAATGCAGACTGATTTTAATAATAGCCTAAAGGGAGCATAATTAGAAAGGTAAGTCTCCTACCAAGAAAGAATTACATATAAATGCATTCCTGTGCCCAAATAGAGTTTATTAGATTTACCACTGCCTGGGATTTTTTTTTAATCACAAATACCCAAAAGTGGACTATTAGCTGCTGTTCCTGGAGACTCAGTGTACAGGGCATTTTGGTATGTGATTGGCCACAATCACAGCCAGTGGGTAATTTTAGGAATATGTATGTAGATCTCAACTCTCTTTCAATGAAATGTATCTTTTAAAGGTCATACCCTTTTTCTAAACCCTCCTTTCAAATAGAATGAAGTTTTTTCACTCTGCTGTTTTATCACAAGTCATTCCCTACCAAAGACCAGTCATTTAGCTGACGGCAAGTTTTTTTTTCCCCTGGAACTTGCTCTGTAGACCAGGCTGGCCTCAAACTCACAGAGATCCACCTGTCTCTGCCTCCAGAGTGCTGGGATTCAAGGCGTGCGCTACCACCGCCCAGTGCCAACAGTTTTAATGAAGGAAAACATTTAATTGGGGCTGGCTTACAGTTCAGAGATCTAGCCCGTTTTCACCATGGTGCGCACTCAGGCAGGCAGGCATGTTGCTGAAAAAGTAGCTGCTAGTTCTATATTTGGATCAAGAAGAGAGAGACATTGGGCCTGGCTTAAGCTTTTGGAAACCTCAAAGTCCACACCCTTCCTGCCCAGTGATACACTTCCTCCAACAAGGTCACATCTAATCCTTCTCAAATAGGGTCACTCCCTGGTGAAAAAGCATACAAATCTATGAGCCTTTGGGAGACATTCTTCAAACCACCATAGGTGGGAAGAACAATGCGCTGGACACTGGGAGCAGGTCGCATGGATTAGAGTTGACACCAGCATCCAGAGGGGTAAAGGTCTGGAAGAAGTTAGGTGACTTGTCCAATGGTGACACACAAATAAGGGCAAGGGACAGATTGGGGACACAGCCGGGTCTCCCACCAGAGCTTGTCTGTTTCAAATGCTGCTTATTCTTCTGTGGTCTCTTTTCTTACTCCATGACATCTGGATCTTTAGGAAGGAACGCAGCTTGTGAAGCTGGTCACCTATAGAGCTCTCCTAGTCCCGAGAAAGGATCAGGTGAAGGCTGTGGAGGACACTGGGTGACTTGACTGCCCCAACTGTTGGTATAGAAAGTCCAAGGCCACCTGGAGATAATTTATGATCTCACACAGTGATTCTTTCCTCCATGGACTTCAAAGCTGAAAGAGCACCAGCGATCTTGCATGGTGCCTACGTAACATCAATAGGTCTGTTCTTAAAGGACCAATATTAAAGGATTCTGTACACCTTTTCCAGGGCAGCTTCTAATGACCCTGTGTGAAAATGCCCTGGGGGTGCCCTGGCACCTGCAGTACTGGGAAGAGTTCAACTGGCTGAACACTGGCACAATCTCATGAGAAAAAAAAATAGCATGATTTCTGTAGGGCAAATTCATACCTGCTTTATCAGCTGAGGCTCTCAGCAGGTAAAAACACCTTCAGATAAGTGAGACCCAGTGGGCAGAATTGGGGCTTCTTAATAGTCCATCTTAAAAATGACACCTGATCAGAGATTGGACACAAGGAATAATGGCCAACGGACACTGTTCTAGATGGTGTGTGTGTGTGTGTGTGTCCCCAGAGTGTATTCATGAGGAAGCCAGAAGTTGACATCAGATGGCTTCCTTTATTGCTTTCCGCCTTGTGTTTTGGAATAAGGTCTATCACTGAACTTGGAGCTCAGTGTTTCAACCCTCAGGATCACTCAGCCAGCCAAACCCTGTCCTGGAGTTACGGGAATGGACTTCTGTGCCCAGTTTTATGTATATAGGTGTTGATCTGAACTGAGGTCATGCTTGTATGTCAGGTAGTTAGCTCACTGAGCCAGTCCCAAAATGCAGTGTTGTTAAGAGGTTTCTCCTCCTGGGGTTAGAGCATACTAAAGAAAAAAAAAACAATTCAAACACAAAATTCGTGCTTTAGGAAGTTTTTCTGCTTAAGACACGATCTCCAGTCCAGACTGGCCTTCAAGTTGCTATGCAGTCGAGGAAAACTTTAATGCAGCTGAAGCTGGCCTCGAACTCCAGGTCTTCCTGTGTCCTCCCAAGTTCTGGGGTTATAGGTGCATCACCACACCCCTACTTAAATTTTTGACTTGCCATTTTCCACCTAGGGAAGGAACACAAAGCTTTCGCTATGAACATGTGTCCCAGTGTGCCCATTTGGCAGTGAGCAGAATGGGGGAGATCCTGATCTGGGTGAACTCTGGACTCTACCTTTCACTTGCCTACAGGGCACAGAGACACAGATGGCGGGGAAGTTGGGCCACATCTCCAAGTATTGAGCAGGCAGTGCATGACACAGTGAACCCCGGATCTGTGGAACCCGGGACCTTTGTGAACTCAGCTGAAGAGCAGCTGCTGCTTTCGAATGAGTCGTTGTGAACAAAGAGGAGATCATCCATACTCACTGAGCTCAGGACGTCGTTGGCTGGCGGTGACCAGCCAATAGGAAACAATCCTTGGGTTCCAAAGGAAACTTCTGGTAGAATGACCGAAGGACGTGCCGTTTGAGGTGGTTGTCAGAGTTAAGTATTCCGTATTCGTTATTTTGCTTCACCCTGTTCCTTAGGTCATCAGCCTACACGTAAATCAGGCCTCCTGGGTAGACCCACTTATGGCCCCCATTGCATAGTGTTTCCTAGTTTCTTTTGGGGAGACTTAAACTTCTGTCCCTGAAAAGAACATGAAAATCCTGTACTGAGAAACACACCAGAGAGATGAGGTACCCACAGAATGGCCAGTCATTGGATAGCAGCAATCCAGCTCTGGGTGTGTGGGCCTTCAAAACCACACAGAACTTGAGGCAAGACTATAATTTATGACATATTCTTCCCTGGTCTCCACGTGGGAGGGCAAGAGGGAAAATGTGAAGTGAGGTCCCTGCCCGAAGGAAGCCCACAGTCCCACTGCAGAGACAAAGCTGGCCAGGAACCATGTCAGTGAGTACATAGCTCTCAGCTGGCCTGCAGGGCCCCGGACAGCTATGCACGCCCGCCGATGGAGGAAGAAGGGATGAAGCTGGCCTCGATGGGAGGGTAGAGATTCAATAAACAAGCAGAAGAGGGAATTAGTGTCAGAGCTCCTGTGGGAAGGACTCCTGATGGAGTCTTCCCGTTGTGTGAGTGCTACCAGGTGCCTGGACTCTGGGACACAGCAGCGGTGGCTGTGCAGTTGCAGGGGGAAGGGCAGAGAGGGGAGGCCACATGTTGACTGGATCAGAAATGCTGGGCAGGCGGCTGCGCTGGTAGTAAGGAAGGCAGAAAAGAGTCGGCCTTTAAAAAAAATGCAGCAGAGGGGATGGAGAGACGCATCAGAGGGTAATGGCACTGGCTACTCTTCCAAAGGACCTGGGTTCAATTCTTAGCAGCCACATGGCAAGTTACAAGCATCTACGACTCCAGTTCCAGGAGACTCAAAGCCCTCTTCTGACCTGCATAGGCACCAGGCATGTACATTGTACACAGATACGCATGCAGATAAAACACTCGTACACATGAAATCAACAAGAGAAAAAAAGCAGAGCTTGTGATTGATATGTGACTCAGTAGGAAAGCTTTTTCCCACCTTGTACAAGTTCGTCACCAGCACCAGAGTAAGCAAGCATCAGAGGGGATGGGATATAGGACTGGTGAAGGATGCTCAGAGGGGTGCCTGCAGAAAGCCAGGCAAGGACATTTAGAATTCAAGTGGATGGGTTCATTTGTAAGTTCCTGAGCAGGACATGGCATGGTGGTAGGTAGCAGTATGTGGCATGGGTCATTTGCAATTGTTCCATGGCTCAATAATGTGTAGAGCACAGTGCTTTGTCGTCTAATAGGGTTCGGTTCCCTTTAGACCCTGAGTTATCTAGTCTCCCCTAGACAGTCTTGGTTTAATTCAACCCAAAGGGAATTCTTTGTTTGTTTGTTTTTTGGTTTTTCGAGACAGGGTTTCTCTGTAGCTTTGGAGCCTGTCCTGGAACTAGCTCTGTAGACCAGGCTGGTCTCAAACTCACAGAGATCCGCCTGCCTCTGCCTCCCGAGTGCTGGGATTAAAGGCGTGTGCCACCATCGCCCGGCCCAAAGGGAATTCTTTGATTACACTTTTACACTTACTTTTTGAAGACAGGGCCTCATAGAACCCAGGCTGGCCTCGAATCCGCTGTTCAGGAAACAGTTGATCCTCCTGCCTCTACCTCCCGAGTGCTAGGCATGTGCCATCAGACCCAGGTAATGTGGTGCTGAAGATCGAACCCAGGGCTTTGTGCATGCTAGGCAAGTATTCCACTAACTGAGCCACATCCCCAGCCCTAGGGGTCTGCTTAGTAAAACAGCCTGAAAGGGATCCTTCCGGGAAAGTCAAAAGGAGACTATGATGAGGAGGAAAGAAGGAAGAAAAGAGGGTGCCAGGTAACAGAATGCATGCCATGAAGGCAGCAAAGAAACGATTGGAGGGAGGAAGGGAATCATCCAGAGGGGGAGAAACGTGGAAGAGGGTCCTGGGGAAGCAAATAAGAACATAGTTCAAATGCATGTGTGTTGTGTGTTTGTGTGCATGCATGAGAGAGAGAGAGAGAGAGAGAGAGAGAGAGAGAGAGAGAGAGAGAGAGAGAGAGAGAGAAAGATAGTTAAAGTGAAACTCATTTCTAGGCTAACAAAAAATAAAAACAATCCAAACGACCAACAACAAATGTACCCAAGAGTGGTGGTACACACAAGTAATCCCAACATTGGAGATGGGGATCAGGAGTTCAAAACCAGCCACAGCAACATAGGTGTTGTTGGAGCTGCGGGCTGTGTTCCTGCCGCCCCAGCTCCTGGTCGCCTGGCTAGCTTTAAACCCGAAATAACAACACACAATCTGTATTCATTTAAACACTGCTTGGCCCACTAGCTCTACCCTCTTATGGGCTAATTCTCATATTTTGCCTAACTCATTTTGGTAATCTGTGTAGCACCAGTCTTACCGGGAAAGATTCAGCATGTCTGACCTGGCGGCTTGCTTCATCGCATCTGCCTGGGAAAGGGGAGCATGGCCTCTGAGCTCACTTCCTCTTCCTCCCAGCATTCTGTTCTGTTTACTCCTCCCACCTATGTTTTAACCTATGAGGGCCAAGCAGTTTCTTTATTTTTTAACCAATGACCTTCCTCCATCACATAGGGACTTTGAGACAAGTCCTAGGCTACATGAGGTCCTGTCCCAAAAACATCTACAGAAACAAAACAAAATACAATGCTTTGTAATGAAAAGTACCTTAGACAGAAGTAAACACATGTTGGTAACATACAGGCATGGCCCTCCCAATCTCCACCACCATCACACCTTTAACCCCCCCTAGCTGTATATCCACACCTTCCCCAAGTCTCCAAACATGGCTTCCAGATGCCCTTAATGCTCTGCTTCCAGAAGCATTCCAGAGATCCCAGACACTGTAGGCCACCCTATGCTGCTGTAGCCTGACTCTGGAGAGAAACGCGGGAGAGGGTCCCTGAAGTCTGCCTTTTTAGGCTGCATCCTAAGATTGTATGGGCATTGGGGCACCTTGTCAGCCATTAGGCAACCAGTTAGTGGGATGAGTGAGCACAGTATCAATCAGCCTACAGAGGAGCTGCTCAGATGGGGTGGGCATCTCTCCCTTCCATGCCATCTTTGGTAGCCGGGACCAGCATGGCCAAGCAACAGAGCAGGTGCTTAGCTTCTTCTGGGTTTTCCTGTGAAGTGGGGTCTTTTAATGCGGCCCTTTCTGCTGCACAGAATGGTAGTGAGGATAGACTGGGAACAGTTCTTTTGGGATCTGGAAAGGAGAATGGTGTTCTAAGGTAAAAGGTAGACTTCATGGGCTAGGGTACAAAGAGCCACTCTGTCACCAAGCTTTTCCCAGCAGTGGCTGGTTGTGCAGCGCCTTGCTCACCAGATTCTTGGGTGAGGGATGACTCCATTGCTGAGATCTGGCCACTGGGAGTTCCTTTCTGCAGTGAGCACAGGCTGGAATGGAGACAGTGGAAAACCCTGCTGCAGGGACTCTGAGACAGTCCACATCTTCATCAGTCCTCCTCATCTGTCTTCCTGGGATAGATGCCCCATTCACAGTGAGCATGGACACAGTGAACATGGAGCTAGCCTGCCGGCAAAGCCGTGTCTTCTGCCAGTATCCGCCGACAGCAGGAAGGCTGCCCTTGCATCAAATCTTTACTGCTGAGTGTTGCTAGGAAATCAGCAGTCTAGACAAGGGTGAGGAACCTGCTTTATTCTGGCAAGAAACCCTTGCTTCAATCCTGCTGAGTACAGCCTAAATTAGGTGTGGTGCATGCCAGTAATCCTCGCACACAGGAGGAGAAGAAGTCAAGAGGATCGGAAGTTCAAACTCATTCTTAACTATGTAGTGAGTACAGATTAGCCTTCGTTAGGCTATTGTTTTTTTTTTTAAAAAAAAGAAGGAAGAGAAGACAAGGGGAAGGGAGTGGAAACAGGAGAGCTTGGTTTAAGTCTCTATAGGTAGTTGACAGCACACTCGGGTGAGTCACAGCTGCCTACCCTCGACCCCACCCTTCCCATCAAATTCCTGCCAGGCTCCGAGTTTCCGCAAAAGTGCCGTCTACACTCTCTGTAGATTATAGTCCTTCTTTCTCTCCCGGTCGTGTCGCAAAGAGGCACCAGTCCCTCTGGTTCCAGAGTTGACCTGACTAAGACAGAAGCCCTGTAGAAGTGTTTCCCAGTGTCTAATTCCTATCTACTGTCTCCCAAAGAACCCAAAGTGGTCTTAGAAGAACAGAGACTAAGAAGAGGTAGGCTGGTGTCGATGAAGGACAAGGACTCTTTAGATGTTTTTTGTTTTTTAATGTTTCCTCTTAGACTGGCTCTTGAGTCTTCAATAATTTTTACAATCTAGCCTTTGGGGAAAATCAATTAAAGAAAACAACTTTCAGGACATGCTGACCTGTGGCTTCTTTGCATAATAATTGACTGATGGGACTCGCATCTAGAATAATTTGATGTAATCTTCATCACTGAGTTCAAGTTTATCAGCTGTACTCCATTTGCAGGCCAAGTGTATTGCGCAGCATTTTTGGTGGGAAGGTAGAGACAGGATCTGTCTGTGTAGCTCTTGCTTCTCTAATATTCACCACTTTAGCCAGGCTGACACAAGGTGAGAGCAGTCCTCCGGCCTCAGACTCCCAAGAGATGGGATTATAAATGAGCACAGGGACATGAGATCAACTTGAACAGTTTAACTAATAAAATACCTTAGGAATTTTCTGGATATGTTATGGGGCAAATGCAACACTGGTCTTTTTGTTTTGTTTAGTTTTGGGTTTTTTTTTTAACTTTATTTTTCTTGCTGAGATAAACATTATGATCAAAAGTAACTTGGGAAAGAAAGGATTTATTTTATCCCCAATTCGAGGTCATAGTCAGTCGTTGAGGGAAGTCAGCCAAGAACTCAAGGCAGGGACTTGGAGGCAGGAACTGAAGCAGAGAACACGGAGGAACACTACTTACTGGCTTGTTCCCCTGGCTCGTGCTCAGCCAGTTTTCTTACACAACCTAGAGGTAACACTGCCAACAGTGAGCTGGGCCTTGCCTACATTAAGCAGCAATCATGGAAATGCTCCCACAGACACGGCCATGGGTTAATCTGATAGAGACAACCCTTCATTTGAGACTCCCTCAGCTAATTCTGGGCTATGTCGAATTGATTGCTGAAGCTAAGTAGGAGAGAGACAAAGAAATTTATGGGGCCCATGAGGCCCCTGCTTTGCCCATTGCACAAGCATTGATGGGACACTATGTGCCAAGCATTGTTCTAGACACTGGAGATGTAGGAATGAAGGGAAATAATCTTGGCATCCCTTGTGATGGTTCTCACCACTCTTAAGAGGGATTAAATTATCACACCAGTGAAAGTGTAATTACAAAGGGAAATAGAACCATTCCAGCACAAAATAATTCAGCTAGGGCTACCAGTTAGCAATCATGGCAGCATCCAAAGTTTAGAGCAGCACTTCCTCAACTTGAGCACGCCTCAGAATTCCCCGAGAGAGCTTGATGAACGGCCAGTTGATGAGACTCAGCCCCAGATTTTCTGACTCTGTAGGACAGGAATGGAGCCCAATCAGTGGAAGATTTACCAAACTCCCATGGAGATCACACTTGGACGCGCTGGTCCAATCAAAGGGATTTGGAGTGGAGTCCTGCAGCCTTCTTGGGTAGTCCCTTGGGATGTCTGCAGAGAAGTGCTGGCAGGAAAAGAATCAGGTAAAATGCCTTAGACCGCTACATTTCTCATCCATCTTTCACACTGCTAAGTTGAACCAAAGCACAGTCTGCTGCTCTGCCTGCCATATCCCAGGATCCACTGAAGGCCAGACAAATGGGAAGAGTGTCTTCTTTAGGAAGGATCAAGGAGTCCTCTGTGCAGGATCAGTCTACAAGGGAAACTCAAGTGAAAGTTAGGTTACGGGACTGCTCTTAGGCCAGGACCAGAGAGAAGAGAAGACCCTGGGTGAGTCCATTGCCATCCTTTTGGTCATTTTCTGACTCATGGATTGAAGAGTGCTTTTCTCATGAGATCACACAAAAGACTGTTGGATAGGAGGCTCTTGGTTATCCCTGGTCGTGGATCCAATTCCAAATAACTTCAGGGCACACTCCACCTCTAGCCCATAGGCCACATGCAGCCAGGGACAGTTATGAATATAGCCCAGCATCAAATCATAAACTTCCTTAATGCATTATGAGGGTTTATAGCACTGTTTTTAGTAAGTTGATTGTACGGTTCTCAAGTGTGAACACTGTAGATAGCAATGTTGTGTTGCAATGCCAAGTAGTTAGATGTGCCTGAAGGGAATTTATTATCTCATATAACAAGAAGCCCGTGAGGTAGCGAAGTGCCAGGGGCGGTTAATTATATCCTTCAATGGCTAGCTAGTCTCAGTGTGTTGGACAGCTTACCTCATGGCTGTAAGATGATTGTAGCAGTCCTGGTGACAGTACATAATACACCACTTTCCAATGGTAGCAGTAAGAAACCTTGGATCTCTTCGGGAGAGCTGAGAAATGTTTTCCAGAAAGTATGATCCTGCAGGTGCTTAGAGCTGGCTTCCATGCCATGAACCATAAACAATTAAGAGAACTAAGATTCATGAACCATAAAGAATGAAGAGAACTACGATTTGCATCCTGAGCTGAGGCCAGCCCTATCTAAAATGTATAGCTATGGGAAACAACATGGACCCAAATCTATCTGGTGTAGGCTGACAAGTGGCTTGACTATACCTGTGGGCTTCCTAAGGGATATATGAAGAGATGTAGAGCATCATGCCGTATGCGGGATGAAGTCAAAGTCTCTGTTAGTGCATTAACCATTAGCAGTTTTGGCAGGGAAACTCTGTTGAGCTTCATGAGTTGCCCCCAAACCCAGAACTTAAAATACTGTTATGTTCAGGTAAGCTGACAGTAAAAGTTGAAAATACCACTAGGTAAATATATTTGAACAAAACTTTTAGTCCAGCTAATTTGCTGCACATTCCTGTTTAGCAACGCACCATTGTGTACACTGTTGGCTTTGACCTTGTGATAGTGGGGCTGACTGGCAGCTAGAGCGCAGCAACTTCTAGCGTCACGGGTCACCCTACTGTGCTTCACTATCCTGGGCAAAGATCAAAGGTCAAGCTTCAAGATAGATATTCCACTAGTGATCGTAGTGTTTGCAGCTTCTTGTCTAACTTTTCACTTACTGTAAAAAAGAATGGATTCCATTTTGTGATTTTTATACACATTGTTCCTTGTTCTCTGTTTGCTCTGCTAGCATGCCTCCCTCTGGCTGTTATCCTTCTGTCCTCCAAATAGTTCCCTTCTGCTTCTTCTTACACCCTACTCACACCTACACCCATCTCTCTCTCTCTCTCTCTCTCTCTCTCTCTCTCTCTCTCTCTCTCTCTCTCTCTAGATCTATATTATTCATAAGAAAAATGTATGATATTTTTGCTTCCCCCTCTCTTTTTATCATTTTATGTTCCTCCCTCTACTTAGATGATTTCCTCCTTTCTCAAGGTCCACTTTCTACTTTCATATCACACACGCACACACACACACACACACACACACACACACACACACAGTTTTCACATTTGAGAGTGAGCATGTGTCTTTCAGTATCTGACCCATTTTTTAACATGCTAAATTCTAATTCCACCAATTTTCCTGAAAATACCATTATTTTATTTTTTATGATTGACTAAATATTGTGAACATATGCCACATTTTTCTTTATTCATCCGTGTGTTGATGGTATCTAGGCTGCTTTGAGATCTTAGATTTTGTGATTTATGCTGCAAGGAACATGGTTGTTTGGCATTAGAAAATCTTAAGAGAAAGCATGAGAAGCCAGGCTCCATCTATAGAACTAAACAGAAATCCATATATTCTTTTCTGCAGCTAAAGCAGCTCTACTGACCCTCATAGTCCTATCAAGTTGCTCCAGGTTGATCTTTTCAATAGTCAAGCTGAATGGTTGAGCAGTCAGTGCTTGACCAAGTCGAAGGACAGGCATCTCAGTGCTTTTGATTTAGGCAATCCTCAAAAATGAAAAAGGGTTTTCTGAGGACTACAAAATGTACACGATTACTGCTTGCTTAAACACGAGGTGATAGAGTCTTTGAAGTTGCTATCAGCATTTCCACTGGAAATGGAAGTTTCTGGGAGTTTCTGAAAGTTTCTAACACAAATTTCCTTGCAGATTCATATGTGTTGCCAAGAAAATAAACAATCAAATAATTCTGGGAAAGGCATCTATAATTGGCATTAAGATCTTTAGCTATTATTTTGGATTCAAACCTAGTTTTGTAGTTTGTTTGATCGTTTTGTCATTTTGATTTTTGTCTTGCACAGTTCTGGGATTGGAAACCAGGGTTCTGCCTAAGCTGTTCAAGCTTGTTAGCGCTGAGCTACAATCCTAGCATGCTTTAAATTTTAACAAGAGCTTGGACCATAGCATAACATAATATTTGAGATGGGCATTTCAAGCAAATACATTATCTTAAAAAATCATTGTAGGGCCAGAGAGACAGCTCGGTAGGGAAAGGTTCTTGGGCAAAGCCTGATGACCTGAGTTCAGTCCTTGAGACCCCACATGATGGACAGAGAGAATCAACTCCTGCAAGTTGTCCTCTTACTTCCATACATGCAGTGTGACACCCCCCCCAATAAGTAGATAGATAGACAGACAGAAAGGTAGATAGATAGATAAGTTTATTTAAGTATTTTACAATTTTTAAAATTGGAGTCATTATAGGTAGGCTCCATATTGCTCTCTTCCCAGTAAGATAAGAAAAGCCTAGTTAAGCTGTGGTTGTCCCTGTGACGGTGGAGTCACACCACACAGCAAGATATGGATGGTATATTCATGTGTTCACATAAATACATATGAAGGGAAAATAACAATAGCTCCAACTGTTAACAGAGGTTTCTGTTCTGCCTGATCCCATAGCCGGTCGGTCCCAAAGAAACACACAGAGGTTCTCAGTGGGTCTTCTTTGGTCAAACTTGATTTTTCTTAACACAGAATGAATCCACAGTCCCTCATTTCCTGTGGAAACAAAAGCAAAACCTCTTCTCCAAAGTAACATATCTTTTGACTTAAATTTTGAAGTCAAAGCATTTTCAAAATTTATGTTTGATTAATCCAGCAGCATTTGTAATCAAACATCTTTCAGCAGCTGTTGCTCCTTCCTTGGCCATCAAACAATTCAAAGACAACACAGTAATATAGAGTATCCAGACTCTCTGTGTATTTTCCATCTTTATGTGGCTTTATTTTAAGCTCATTTTTTCTTTCTTTTTTTAAAATTTTTTTTGAAACAGGATTTCTCTGTGTATCTTTGGCTGTCCTGGAACTGCCTCCCAAGTGCTGGGATTAAAGGAGTGTGCCAACACACCCAACTTCTCTCTCTCTCTCTCTCTCTCTCTCTCTCTCTCTCTCTCTCTCTCTCTTTCTCTCAGAGGACTTTACTCTTTTTCTTTTCTCTTCAAAACCTACATATATTTTTAAATACACTTTAAACCATTTAGAGGTGTTTTTTGTCTGAATCTATCCTTACTGTATATCTCTCTTTTTCTGACCACATAAGCAATATGGCTAGGAATAAATCCATGGCTTTGGTGGCTGGATCCACCCCATTCCTTACCTTTCTGGCAGAGGTACTGGTGGGAGCCGTGTTTACTGCCAGAACTCTATGGAGTTTCAAGGCCTGTGCCACCACCAAGATCTGCATCATGCTGTCGGCTGTTCATCAACACCATTCAAGTGTTTGCTGGCGGGGCCTCTTAAAACAGCTGAGTCAGGAAGCCTCTCTTAAATGAGATGCTCTTGCCTCTAGCAAACAGAGCCCACCAGAGAAAATGCTGCTACCAAGAAGCCGTGCTTAACTCTTTTCTTCTGTTTCTAGAATTACTTCCCAAATTCTCTCAGGTTTTAAGTGGATTTAGCTGTCCGCATTGGTGCCATTTGTTGACAGTGGTCAATACTGCCTGGAGGTTTTATAGCATTTACTATTCTTTGGTATAGTGACTAGGGCCCATGTGTTAACCTGGAAAGGGTGTAAGGACGGGATGATAATGTCAGTGGACTACTGTGCTCCAGTGACTTTGTCTTTATCTACCATATGGATTGTTAGCCTTAAGAGGGGAAGATTATGTTAGCCAAAGCCTGGATTCTAGTCAACAATTTTCACATAATATCTTGCTATGTTCCTTCCTGTGTGTGATACTTTATCTTGATTGTCGACTTGGAAGGCTCTAGAATCACCTAGTAGACAAACTTCTGGGCATGCCTGTGAAAGGAATTTCTGGCTTTGGTTAATCGAGGTGGTAAGACTCACCCTAAGTGTGTGTGGCATCATCTCATGGGCAGGAGTCCTAGACTCCAGGAGAAGGCAAGCTGAGTACCATTCGTTCTGTTTTGCTTCTTGGCTTAAGATGCAGTGAGCAGCTGCTTCACCCTCCTGCTATGGTGCCTCTCCCGCCATGATAGACTGGACTCTTCTGCACTGCTAGCTGGAATAGACACACTCACTCCTCAAGTTGCTCCTTGTCAGGTGTTTGGTCACAGCAAAGACAAAAGCAACTAATACAGCATGAAAAGAGGTATTTTTTTTTGTCTTTCAAAGGAGATGATATTACTTTTGATTATGGGATTGATTCCACCAATAATGACATTGATTTTGTGTTAGAAGGTCATTGATCATTACATTTCTTACCTCTTGACCCTCTGATGCCCACTTCCTTTCTCCACCAGATACCCTGAAGCCACTTCCCTTTACAGCATTCTTCTCCTTTCTCTTCACCTCTGCCCAAAACTCAGATGTGACTTTGGAATTGGTTTTGACTTTGTCAAAATATTCTGAATGCAGAGTCCTACTTTTTTTTTTTTCGAGACGGGGTTTCTCTGTATCTTTGGAGCCTGTCCTGGAACTAGCTCTGTAGACCAGGCTGGTCTCGAACTCACAGAGATCCACCTGCCTCTGCCACCTGAGTGCTGAGATTAAAGGCATGCGCCACCATCGCCCGGCTCAGAGTCCTACTTTTTTAACAGTGACCCAAAACCTGGCCTAACCATAACCTGGCCTACGGTTATGTATTCAGTTTCCTAGTCGTCACACTTGGCCTTTGCTTTCCTTTTGCAGAGAGACCTTTGCCTTTCTAACAGTGTCTGTTGCAGTCAACCTTTTTAGAGATGTCACTCCTCCTAAAGTTCAATGGGGACAGCCCCTCACCGTGACTCATGCCTGTACCTACTCCATTGGAACATTTCTATACTCTGTGATTACACATATAATTTCCTTAATGTCTTTTTTTAAAGACACGGTCTCATGTAATTCAAGCTGGCCTTGAACCGCCTATGTAGCCAAGGGTGGCTTTGAACTTCTAATCTATTTGCCTCTATATCCCAGGTGCTATGATTACAAATGTGTGCCCTCGCGTCCAGGGCTTTGTGCACAGTAGGCAAGTAGTCTACCAACTGAATCATATCCCCAGCTCCAGATGTCATTTTCTTAAACAGCCTGAAGCTAGTGAAGGCTAAGCCCAGAGCACAGGGCAAAGGAATTCTGGCATCAGCTCAATCTTTCATTGTTAATCTAGGTGCCAGGGAAGCCGAGCTCTCCCCCACACTCCCTTAGCCTCAGGTGGATTGTGTTGCTGAGAAATGCGATGTCCCTGCTAAGAAGGGGAGGGATTTTCTTAGAAGATTCAGGAACAGGGCTTCAAGTCCCGGGACTCTGCACATAGCTGGAGCCAGGACACGTCCTTGGAAGGAAGCCGCACTCCCTGGGGGTGCCGGTTCTGCTTTTGTCAAAAGCCAATGGTTTCCTGACAGTACGGACACAGGACACATGGTGGTTGGTGTGACACTGTGACAGCAGGTCCCATTAACTTAGTGGTAAGTCACATCATTAACTCCTAGCAAGCTCCCTTAAAGGTTAGACTCTGTCATCTTGTCACCCGTGCCACTTCTCTGACAGTCACAGCTGGCGTGATCAGACTAATCATACCAAAATGTGCATGATCTCCAACCCACGGATTCTGAAACTCAGATTTAAAAACAAAAATCCTTGCTCTGGTTAGCATAACGTGAAAAGTATGAGAAATGGAATTTGAATTGATATGTGGGCCTGGGGTATATTCTTTTTCACTGAAGACTCAGGTCTGAGTTGTAGGCAGGTTTTCACTGACATTTTGGTTCCGAGGAGGAGAAAAATGAAGGGATTATGATTATAGGACAACAGGTAAATATTGGACATACGTGTAGGAATGTGTTATTTACAACCTCTTAGGCGCTTAGCATGTGCCAACAACTAAAGGATACTATTGCTTCGTTCTTACAATAGCCCTGTACCACCAGGCTATCATCTCTCTTTTCTAGATGGAGACATCGAGGCTTATTGAATTGAATGGCCTTTCCAAGATCACAGACTAGTGGTAGATCCAGGAAAGACTTTGTGATTTGTTTTTGTGTGAAAAGCATGGAATATAGGGCCTCTCCATACTAAAGTACATGTCCTACACAACTGAGCCATGCTCCTAGTCAATAGAACCAGGGGTCGAAGCTAGGTCTCTTTGAGTCCATTACACCAAGAAGTCACAACTTTGTCTCTTTTGGGACAGGAGATCACATAGCCCAGGCTAACCTTAAATTCCCATCTCTATCTACTCTGAGAGTGCTGGGTTTATAGGCACATGCCACCATGCCAAGCTGAACTCCCAGCTTTTAATGCGTATGTAAAGAACTTAGAAATCTTGCTTCAGTGGACTTGAGGAGATGGCTCTAAGATTTCATTTCACATGGTTTGGGATGTATAATAGTTTGGTGGTTGAATGCTACCCTTTCATGCACAAAGCCCTAGGTTCACTTCCTCCCTGCACCATTTTTTAAATGAGATTTCCTTTTTCATTTTATTATTTTTTAAAAACAAGGGCCCGGGGAATCGGAATGCTGCTGGTCTGAGGACCCTATCTTGAGTATCAGTAAATATACTGCACTTGACACTATCCAGAACTGTGTGAGTTTTGTGAAATTCAGAGTTAGCTCAGGGAAAACATGTGCAGAAAGCCAGGTTTGCCCCAGGCCCTTTCAGCCTCCCACCTACTCCCATGCCCCTGAAGCTTGGACAATCTGCTTTTCCTCTGGGAAGAGCCACATTTTGGCAGGAAGCAAAGCTCTAGGCTGAGGCAATTGTCATTTGGAGATCTGAGGCAAGAGTGAAGAGGAAGGAAAGGATGCTGGCGACTGCTTCCAAGTGGCGCAGATCTCTCGTTAGTTCTGAGAAAAACACCAGCCACTGGACTGTTTCACATCCTCAAGAGAATGTGCCACCAAGATGGCCTCCAGAACCTTGTTTTGACTTGCTAAGGTGAAGATGGTTTCCATTTAGTCTATACTTTCAGCTCTTCCCCTGAGGGAAACCGTGGCTCCTCTTTCTTACTGTGCTAAGAACAGGCAATAGCCTGTCTGGTAACGTGGCCAGACTTGTTGGGGAGCTATTTGGGGAGCAGATAAGCTTAGTGAGCACTCAGGGTTGAGGGCACTGGGAGTGGATGCCAGCCAGACCACCATGTCCCAAGCCAGCTGATTATATAGGCGGATCCCACTCAGGAGAGGGCTGGACTAGTGGGAAACTGGGGGCTGGTGAAGCCTTGGCCTAATTTGAGACACAAGTAAAAATGTGTGTTTGGGAATGGAGAAACCCATATTGAAAACACGTGCTGTCTGGGCTTTTGCCTGTTTTCTTAAATGGACCGTCTGAGGCCCACATTGCTTTTCTGGCTCTGGAATATTATTAGCCTTGCTGTGGGTTTGCTTGTGCCTCTGTTCTGATTTTGAGGCTCACTAATGGTCATGGTGGGTATAGGGTAGGCGTGGCACTTCAGGCCTCACCTAGTAGTGAAGATCAGGGACTAGAATAGACGGGCTGCTTCTGTGCGCAACAGACATCTTTTTTCCTATCAACAAATGTGCCCTGATTGTGATGGGGAGAGTCACTAAGCTGGTGCCAAAATGACTCTGAGACCCTGCAGTACGTCAGGTACCACACAGGCATGTGGCAGCGATAAGGCTGTGGTTCACATGCCAATGTAAGACATAAAGTGTACCAAAAATGGGTAGAGTAGTGGGGGTTTCCAGAATGTTTTCTAAAGGCTTGCTATTAGAACAATGAGGGTGTCTTATAAATACAATTAACTCATTTGCTCGTTCCTTAGAGCTTTTATTCAGCTCTTCCGTAATTCTTCCATGGAGAGAGAGACTAGTGAGGCAGTTTGTAATTTTCTTTTCAAGTGAGGGCCACTCATTATTTTTGAAGTACCTTTTCTTTCTTGCAAACGACGGTCTTATCTTACCCTGTAGGTGATGTTCAGGTGCTGTCCAAAGTAAAAGCCGACAATGGTCTCTTCAAGGGTTGCTACTTATGGACAAAGCGTATCCCATAATCCGCAATACTCTCTGCAAGGCCAAGTAACCTCATTTTAAAATATTTTACCATTCGAACTAAAGAAAGAACATTTGCTCTCTTATTTTGGTGACATTTAGTGCAGGGCTTCCCAGCAATATTTATGCCTTGCAACAGCTGAGGTGCTGCTTCTCGGTAGGCGGGGCAAGGCTCAGAGAAGCTGAAAGGGCAGCATCGTTTTAACCTACTCAGAAGAACTGCTACACTAGGGAAGTCCTGGGCACTTGAACATTATCTCATAATATTACCTCATAGCTCTTCCCACTTCCAATTTAGGGTACTTGAACATCACTTACTGGTTCCTATGAATTCTGCATGGTTAAGGAGGGTAACTAGAAGGTCTGTAAGAGGAGTCTTTATTGCTGCCATTACTTTTAATGTGGTTTCTTAAAGAAGCTTGAAAGAAATAAATTCACTGTGAGATTTTCCAGCATGCTGGGCCCCATTAGTGTATCTATGGGGAATGGCATTGCTGGGAAAATTACCTACAAGATTTTTCATACTCATTGGTCTCAAACGCCTGCTGGAATGTGGCGAAGATGGAAGCGTCGACAGGAACAGCTCCTGAGGAATCTGCAGGTGGGTGTCTGTTGGGTATCCAGCAGGGAGCCGAGCCATCCTGGGAACTCACTTCAGAAGCCAAACACTTTATTTCATGGGAAAATTGGAGCAAACCCAGCGTGGTTTTCCAGTTCCTGTCCGAATGTGACTTCTGCCTCTCGACACTTTGTGGGCCTGAGCCTAGAGTTGGCCGGCAGCGCTATATAGCCAAAGGGGATCTACAATTGCAGGTCATTTAGTTTATGACCATTTGGGGATCTTAAATGTTCATGAAATTGAATGGGCCTTTTTAATTTTGCTGCTGAGTTAGTTGGGTAATTCTTTAAATTCCATTTTGCTCTGGCTGGGTCCTTGTGATCACATTTTTGTTTGTTTTGTTTTGCTTCATTTTCTGTCCGGACTGCCTTTGATTCTCTCACCTGGATCCTATAAAGGTGTTCTTCATAATGTCCCCCAGGGGACATTCCTTGGCTATGATAAACAACCAAACAAAAACTCCTGCTTCTCATCAGTGACTACAGAGCAAGGATCTTTTCCCTGCCGTGCTTTTGTTGATCCAAACTGGCTCCCGGAGAACATCTCCTGGCTAAGGGGAGATCAGAGGTCTGAGGATAGGCCTGAGAGAGGAGCACAAGGCAGGATGTTTCATAAAGCATAGCGGAAGATTTCCTTCTGCCAATATGTGAGGGTCAAAGAAACACTGTGAGTTTGTCACCTGTAGCATGAACTCACCTAGGCAACCTAAATCACAAACTAAGTAGAGGCCATTAAAGACTTTTTTCTTTTTTTTGATAGTCCTAAGTTGTTTATTGGGTATGAATTGTACAAACATTACATGTATTAGCGGTAACGGTGGAGATGCATCGTATCGCGTCATCTCCAGGCTGCTCTGTGAGAGCCACCAATAGCGTGGTGAACTTGTGGCCCTTTCCAAGACCACGGCTCTATCTGCCCATGCATCTCTCTGTGCTTGTGGACTGGTTTGGTGGTCCACTCGGTGTCAGGATTTCTTCTGATAGCTTTATGGAATGGATCAATGAGGAGAACCTCAAAAAAACCTTTATGTGGAATCTTTGCCAACCCAGTAAGAATTGAGGACACTCAAAACCCCACAGTGGCGTCCAGCTCTCTCCTCGGGCAAATTTTAACTGGTTCACACCACGATGGGCAGTCTTGCCGGAAGTGGCGCCCTTAGGAACTGGGCGTTTGCGCCCACCACAGCGGACAAGGACACGAATCCTGTTTGTGACATAACCTTGCTGGGCCTTGTATCCCAGCCTTCGTACTTTATTAGGCCAGATGGGGCGGGGAGCCCTGTGCATCGCGCAGACTGCTAGCTCTATTGTCAGCAACATACCCTCAGAAGAAAGCGCACGACATAGAACTGCTTCTTCCTCCATAGCTCCTGGATGTATTTGTAAGCACCCATCTTGGCTCACCTGATGGCTGCCGCCAGAGGAAAGGAAGAACCATTAAAGACTTTTCTTGTTTCTTAGTGAAATGTCCAAATAATTAGCAATGCATTTTTAAATCCATGAGAAATTATTCCTATGCATAGGTAAAAATTTTGAGAAAGAGTAAAATAAAAGTAAAAAGTCAAAATTTTGAGAAAAAGTAAAGGAAGGAAAATACTCGGTACAAGAAGAGTATATTATACATTTCATTTCCTCCCTACCACTTTGAATGGAGAAATGAAGGTTTTTTGTTGTTGTTGTTGTTGTTGTTGTTATTGCTGTTGATGTTTTTAAGACAGGGTTTCCCTGTATAGTCCTGGCTGTCCTGGAACTCACTCTATAGACCAGGCTGGCCTGAACTCACAGAGATCCGCCTGCCTCTGCCTCCCAAGTGCTAGGATTAATGGTGTGCACCACCACCCGGTGAAAGGAAGTTTAAGTTAAGCAAATTTATTAGGTTTTCTTATTCTACAATAGAACACACTGGGTTTTTCATTCTTAACTTTTAGTTCGAACATAAACTAAGGCCAGTCTTGTCTTCTTGGACACACAAATTATTTCCCAGAAAATGTTTTAAGGCCCACCTTTTCCTATAATTCAGTATGTGTAAAAAAAAAGTCACACATGGTTTCTTTGTGCCATGGCAAATAAGATGTTGATAAGATACAAAAATAAAATTATAACCACCTGCTTAATAAGATGTTGCAGGACAGAGGTGAGTATAAGAGGAGATGTATCAATGTGCTCTTAACCCAAGCTCTTTCGGAAACCAAAGGACCAAAAATTGTGTGTTTCTTTCAACCAAGCAGGTTGTAAGGTTGCAACCAAACAGTGAGTAATGTATCTTAGCTTAGATAGACGATTTCTTAAAATCAAAGTGAATGTGTTGCTTGGATGTTCTTTATTAAGTTCTGAGCAGACCAAAGCTTCAAGGAGATTTCGCAACGTGATTGAGCTGTGGTCTAAGACAAAGGAGGGACAGTAATATAAATCTAGGGCATTTGGGCTAGACGGCCGTGGATGGTGAGGTCATTTGAGCTAAGCTAGTATTTTATATTCACAGTTACTGTCTTCCTTTGCCCACCTCCTTCCTCACAGCTTTGTCAAGGACACCATTGACCTCTGGACCCTCCTGAGAGCAATGTCCTGTTACTGAAAAATTAATTCTAGCAAGAATGCTAAAGATCTGTGTTCAGCTTGTATTTTGATCCGCGGACTTTCTTCAGGCCGAAGGTGAGTCTGGTACAGAAGCTATAACATGAGATGAGCTCTGCGAGAATTTCCTTTTCCCAGGATCTTTGGATGAAATGAATACCTCCATGCTATTGTTTATTCCCAGTGCTTACTTGGAGTGAGAACAGAGGAGCTACACAAACATGAACTCCCCTTCTTTCTTTGGCTTAGATCAAATAGATAAGAGACAGGGATCTTCAAGCAGCCAGGACTCCTCTACAAAGCAGGAATGCGAGCAGGTCAATTCTTTCAGCTCTCCACATTCCCATGTCGATGGCTGACGGCTGGCGGAGGAGTTGGTGTAGGCTTGTGTGTATATGATTACACAAGTGAGTCCCCTTCTTTAGGGTCTTGGGACGATTTGGTAAAGCCATTCTTTGTTTACTTCTTGCCTCGGGAGACAGTGTCATCAGAACAGGTTCTGGGATGTCCCAAGTCTTCACTCCAGCCAGATGGTTGTCATTAATCACTCCCCCAGGAACAGTGTGATTCTCCCAACATGACCTCTTTAAAGGTTATCAGCTAATCTATGTTTCTTAAAGAATAATACCGTTTAGAACACATAGAAGATCAACAGAACTTAGAGCATAGGGAAAGCTGTTGTGGAAATTCCGTCTGATAGCCAATTGTACTGGGGCAGCTTGGCCCAACATGCACGATCTTCTCTGGGGAGATGCGACCTGATAAGAATAGGGTGTGAGGGGTCGCGCCCCCTATTTTTTGGACAGTGTAGGAGCTGGCAGAACCACAGCTTGGGGCTTTCCCAACGCCTTTTGGGAACGAGGTTGCAATAGAAGTGGCAGAGAGCTGGTCCCCCAGTGGGAAGTGCAGAGCAGCTGCTCACGCAGCTGGGCTTCCTCATTCTGTCTTGTAACCATTGTGCATGGCTTTTGATATTAATAAGAGGTAACACAGTCCCCAGACTTCTCTCTTTATAAAGTGACCTTTTTGTGGCAGAAAGTCTAGAGCAGAGGGCAACAGTGCTTTGTAAATGAAGAAAGGAGTGTTCAAAGTAAATAGAAAGCCAGCGGTAGTGGCACACCTCGAAGGAGGTTAAGGCGGAAGGTTCAATGGAGGCCAGCTTTAGCTACATAGACCATTTGGGGCCTGCTTGGGACACCTGAGATTCTGTCTCAAACAAAAAACCAACACCCCAAAGTAAATAGATGTACCACAACCTTCCGAAGAGTTTATCCAAGGGGCTGGTGCGATGACTCAGCAGTTAAGAGCACTTGTTGCTCTTCCAAAGGACATCAGTTTGGGTTCAGTTCCCAGTACCAACATGGTGGCTTACAACCATCCTTCACCCCAGTGCCAGGGGATCTGACACCCTCTTCTGACCTCCATAGCATCAGGCACACTCAAGATGTACATACGTACATTCAGGGAAAACAGTCAGACACACTACAAAAGATAAATCTTTTAAAACTTAAAACAATAATAAAAGTTTATCAGAGTAACATCAGAAAGGTCTTCATTTCGTAATTTTAAATTTGTTTATTGCGTCTGGATGGTTAGCTTAAGATGTGTGTTTCTTCACAAAAAAATTCACTCACATTAAGTTTCATTTATGTTTCCAATTTAAACAAGGTTAAGGACACTGGTAATGCCCACTGTCTGTCCACTCCATGTTTCTTCAGGCTTGGTCCATCTTAAATTACTTTAATAGAGGTGAGTATCAGAAATGCATTATTAACTGGGCTAGCTTGTCATTCGCATTTTTCTTCAAGTTAACTGTTGCCAAATAAAATCCAAACTTTAAATTGAACAGTTTTCAGGCTTTTCCTTTGCCTCCGTGACAAAAGAGTGCCTGAGGAGTCCAGGCACTGCTAGAGAAGCAGCTGGATTCCAAGCTTCACACCTGTGATTCCAGTACTTGGGGGGACCGAGGTAAGAGGATTGTCAGGAATTTGAGATTAGTCTAAATATACAGCAACATCCAGGCCAACCTGAACTACATCACAAGACGGATTCATTGCCCCCTAAGCCCCAGCCCTAAGCAAAGGAAATCAATAAATAAAAGAAGTAAAGATAGTTGTGGGACATTATGTTATTAACTATGTAAAGATGTGTTACCTTTTTATGCTGCAGAATATTACTTTAACTGTGTAAAGGTGTGTGATGTTTATTTATGCCTCATTTGTTTAATGGTGTAAGGATGTGCCTTTAATTGTGTAAAGATGTAAAGATGTGTTGCGTCCATTTCACCTTGCCTGCCTAAGGTACCTGATTGGCCTGATAAAGAGTTGAACGGCCAATAGCTAGGCAGGAGAGGGATACGTGAAGCCGGCAGACAGAATAAATAGGAGGAGGATTCTAAAGAGAGGAGGAGAGAGCAAGGAAGAAAGAGAGGGATGTGCCCTAGACCAGAAGTCAGGCAGCCACCAGCCAGACATGGAGACAGCAAGAAAGTAGGACATACATACATACATACATACATACATACATACAGAAAGAAAGAAAGAAAGAAAGAAAAAAGAAAGGTAAAAGCCCCCAAGGCAAAATGTAGATGAAGAGAAATAGATTAAAATAAGAGCTAAGATAAGGCTGAATACTCATAACTAATAAGATGTCTCCGTGTCATGATTTGGGAGCTGGTTGGAGGCCACAAAAGATTACTGTGACGCTCCTCACTTTCTATAATCAAAGCTCATGCTTGATGGGAGCCACTTGGAGTTTTCCTCTTTAACCTTCTCAAGTTCAGTGGTGTGTGACCTCCATGTTCTTTTCTAAATGTGCAAAAGCCACCTGTTTGATAACATGATCCAGAATTCTGCTGGGGATCAGTGTCAGGCTCGCCGCCTCGCAGTTTCTGGAATCCACCCCTGGCCACTTTTATATTTAGTTGCCACCATCGGCATTTTCCATCTCTTACATGTTTAGCCAACTTCCATGTGGGCTGTAGCTTTGACCTTGCAGTGAAGTTCCGAGCATTTATGTGACTTCAAATGAAGAACTAATCGTTCACCTGTTCAGGGCAGTCAGTCAGCAACCTTTTGTACCAGGCAAGTCAGGCACACCAGAGAAAGGGCCAGCTCCTCTTTTCTGGCTTGGAGTCTATAGTTGGACTTTTAGGTATGGTGATGGTTTTGTTGCCTGCAGTTTGGAGTGTTCCCTCCTAGTAGACCAGCTTCCCTATTGATGCCCAGTGGATCCCAGTCTCTGGGACCCATGCAGGTCATGGAACTTGGAACTGAGTCATAGCTTTTAAAAAATACCCAGCTCTCTAAATGCTTGAACAGGATAGAGATTGGGATAGTCTCTCTCTCTCTCTCTCTCTCTCTCTCTCTCTCTCTCTCTCTCTCTCTCTCTCTCTCTCTCTCTCTCTCTCCTGAAAGAAAGAGATTATGCTGCATACAGCTTTTTTGGTCTAATAATGTGCTCCATAAATCTGCTTAAAGTGAGAATGAGTAGCCAGGCAGTGGTGGAGCACACCTTTAATCCCAGCACTCAGGAGACAGGGGCAAGCAGATCTCTGTGAGTTCAAGGCCAGCCTGGGCTACAAAGTGTTTCAGGACAGCTAGAGCTGCTTTACAGAGAAACATTCCTTGGAAAACAAAAATGAAAACAAAACAAAACGAAAAATGGACATGAGCAAGTTTGGCTCCTGCTCAGCTCTGCATACGGACCAGTCTATGTTAGCACTTGGCACAATACTTCCTGGTTACCAACATGAGCGCATGAAGCAGAGTGTGCATGCAAGTAGACTTTATCAAAGAGGGGCCCATATCTATCTTGTTCTTAATTGTAGCCCCAGAGCTTACAAACAATACCTATTACTGTGTCGGGGGTTCCAGAAGTCTCTGATGACGAACGGTAGGAAGTCGAAGGAGAAGGGTACAGCTCAACGAGCTTGACGTGCTGAGAGACTGACCCACTCCATGGGACAGCACTGCTAATTTTAGTCAGCACCTGCTGATTGAAATCGAGCTCCAAATAGTCCTCCAGGCTTGTTGGAATTAGTGTATGCTCTACTTCAAAGCCAAAGAAATAGAAGGGAGGCTTCAAGTTAGTCGTAAGTAACCTCTGCGACCTTTACAGCAGCTGTGTCTTCATGCCTAGTACATGGTGAGGTGCGTAGCTGGAGCTCCTAGGTACTTGATGAGCCTGGAGACCTAGGTTCTCACTCAGCCCGGGCCACTAATTTAGCATAAGACAAGCGAATGCTTGCTCCTTAACTAGAGCTCCATTTCTTCCCATGTGCAGCCAAGTCCTTAGGTCTGCTGCTGCCCCAAACCCAGAATCCCTTGCTTTCTCAGAATTAGAACTGAAGCCAGCTGGATACACATAGCTTGTTGAAGTAACACGAGTACCATGGCATTTCCTGCCTAACAGGGGAGAGGCAACTGTCTATGCCCAGCAAGGGTAAACCCATGCCATTTGAGTTTGTTTAGAAATTGCAAGTCTTCTTTCTGTTGTTGAGAAAAAGCACACCACTGACCCGGAAGGATTTCAGCTTTTATTCTCTCAGGAACCAACGGAGGGTAAAGCTAACTTCTTACTTGCCAGGGTGCCAGGCTTAGGGACTGAAGCTCAGTCAACTAAAGTGATGCAGGTTTCCAGAACGGCTCTATGGCCGAGTACATGTATGCTGTCATACAGAACATACTCACAGAAGTGTCCTCGGTGGAGCTCAGAGTAAGTCTGACTGTGTTAACGGAAGCAGCTCCTGTGCCTTGGATCAGGAAGAGTGAGGACCACAAGGGACAGGCTTTCCTGTTTGTGGAAATAACCCCGAAGACCCCCCCCCCCACTGCCAGCCAGGGAGCATCTTCTAGTCGTTCTTCTGGTGGGTCGGAGCTGGAGGAGGAGGGCACAGTGATCCAACTAGACTCCCTGAGAGTTCTCATGTATGTCAGAGACTACAGCAGTTTCTCGGAACCCTGGAGAATTATTTAATGTTGGTAGCATTGTCACTAAGAAAAACAAAACACAACATTTGTACCATTCGAGTTATCTGTTTGAGAAGTTGCTGGGCATTCGTCTCCAGTCTGCTTAACGGACCAGAGCCAGAGACTGTCGACCTCTTTGAGAGTTAGTAGTTAGTGCTGTTAGTTTGAAACTAATGCGTTTCTGAGACAAGGTCTCCCCAGCTAAGGATGTCTCTTAATGTACTGTGTAGCCAAGTGTGATCCTCCTGCCTGCAGCTCCCGAGTACCCGGACTATATTATATGCCACCATCTCCAGTTAACGTGGTGCTGGGGAACAAAACCAGGGCTTTGTGTATGCTAGACAGGAGCTTTAACAACTGAAACACAACCCAGCCTTAAAATTAATATTAAAGGGAGAAAAGGTGTCAGGATTAAGTGGCCAAGTTCACTGAAGTTCACATAGGATTTGGAAGGAGAAAATGTGAAATCCGCTCATGGAGTGACTGATCCCGGCCTCAAGGATCGCAGTGTGCCTTGCTAGTTTGGTGATGGAGTGCCCTGTTACTTTCTGAATTGCGCTGCTTCTCAATTCACTTCTTATCTCATTTGGTTATTTCTGATTTGATCTGGACCCCCCTCCAACTTTCCCCAAAGGACAAGGCAGCTTTCTCCTCTAGTTAATTTACAAAGCAGGGCCATTTTAAAAAGAACTTTCACTAGGCTCGCGCAGCAGGAGACGGCCTGACTGCTGGAGGGCGCCCCCCAGTTCTTCTCAGGAAACCATTCAATAGGA
Source organism: Microtus pennsylvanicus (assembly GCF_037038515.1). Taxonomy (NCBI): domain Eukaryota; kingdom Metazoa; phylum Chordata; class Mammalia; order Rodentia; family Cricetidae; genus Microtus; species Microtus pennsylvanicus. The sequence goes on along the minus strand of NC_134601.1, from coordinate 1,461,564 downwards.
CAAGTATTTAAGGGGCACCTGTGGGTAGTCCAGGGAGGCTATAAAAGAGAAAAAGGCTGTCTATGGTTTTTTTTTTTGCTTTGGTCCACTCCACTCCCAGGGCCTTAGGAACTTGACCGGGTAGGAGGGAGCAAAGGTGAGAACCGGAGAACAAAAGGGGACATGCAGCAATTAGAAGCCCAGGAGTCTCCTATAGAAACTGCAAGATGGAGAGGTCCTTTCAGGGATCACCTCCTGGGCTTTCCACACTGGGAGCCAGAGGCCCCCGAGGATTCTGAATGCCAAGGGTGGAGTGGGGCTTGAAACTGAGGTAGAAAATGTCTTTCTTCTGAATGAAGATTTCGGTTGGGGTGGGGGGAGGCATAGGGAGAGCAGGAAGAGAACTAACTGTTATTGTTAGATCTGTCATTGTCATGTTTAAACTGGTGCGTTTGAGTTTTAAGATTGAAATTGTGGAATTTCAAAGAGGACCCATGCTAATACAGGCTGCTTTGAGTTATACCTTGAAGAGGCCCTGAATAAACTTTTAGTGACATTTCAATGAGGAAACTTAGGAGGTTGACTGTTCCACAGTGCTACAATGCACGTGACACATGGAACCTAGGTTTTTCTCGGGGCCTCATTTTTAAAAAGAAGCAAAGGGGGCGGGGTGGGAACAAGTCAGCTTAATTTTAGTGATACTGTTTCTTTAACCCAGCTCTCAAACGTTATCATTTCAACATGCAAATGATATTTTCGTAATTGTGGATGAGCTATCTGAAATGCTTGTTTTGTGTTACAGCTCTGAAATCCATGTGCATTTTACATTTGCCTCATACCTCAGTTCACACTGGCTTCGTTTCAAACGACCGGCAGTCACACGAGGCCAGGGGCCACTCGATTGACCAGTGTTGTCCTTGCCCGTCTAGTTGACAGTGGGGAAAGAAAGTTTCCTCCCAGCAAATTCCGGAATCTTATTCCGACTGCTTCTCTTTTTCCTTGCTTCTTGGGTTGAGATTTCCCCCTTTGCGAAGGCCAGGAACAGGCAGGTGAAGGACAGACAGCAAAAGGCAAGAAGGCAGGAGACGGACACACAGGCAGTGCAGCATGCAGAGCGACAGGCGGACAGGAGAGCGGGCAGGCGAGCAAGGGACTGCGGGTGTAGAATGAATGGCAGCAATGCAGGCAAGCCTGCACGCACACAACATTTGCCTGTTCTTTGCTACTTATCTTTCACATCTTTACCAGAGCCACTTGGGCACATTCAGGGAAGCCTTCTCGATACTGGAGCCTTAGCTCAGTTGTTGTTGTTGTTACACATTTAGCTAGCTGACTTTTCATTTCTGGGGGGGAGGGGGGTGGGGAGAGGGAGAGAAGGTGCATACACAGCCCACGTGTGTGTAAGCTGGAGGTTGCCTGTCAGGTGTCTTCCTTGATTGCTCTCCACCTTCTTTTTGGGACAAGGTCTCTCATGGGAGCACAGAGTTCTCTGATTAGCTTTCCTCGGGGAGCCAGAAGGCTCCAGGACTCTCCTTGTCTTTACCCCCTCAGTGCTAGGGTTTCAGACGCACACCATCCACACCCGACTTTTATGTGGGTGCTGGGGGATCTGAATTCAGGTCCTCATGACTTGGCAGCAGGTACTTTACTTACTAAAATCTTTCTTTCTCTCTCTCTCTCTCTCATATATATATATATATATATATATATATATATACATATATATGCGATATATACCTCATATATATATATGCGATATATACCTCATATATATATATATATGCGATATATATATGGGTACACACACATATAATAGCTTAGGTTACCTTTACTTGCATTTAGTAGCTAAGAGTGGCCTTGAACTCTTTATCTGCCTTCCTCCACCTCCCAAGTGCTGGGAAATGTTACCTACATGGGGTGTGACGGGCAATAGGAATCAGCCTTTAAGAGTGGGGTTGATGGACTGGAGAGATGGTTCTGATGCTGCCAACTCTAACAACCTGAATTTGGCCTCTGAAACCCAATTGAAGAAGAGAGTACTGACTCCTGCAAGTTGTCCTCTGATCTCCACATGCTCTTTGTGGTGCACATAAAACACGCACACACACACACACAATGTAACAAACAAACAAACAAACAAACAAACAATAGAAGAGTGGGGTTGGTGACACTTATTACCTGAACAATACTTAGCATGTTTGGAGCCTATAAAGAAAGGAAAGTGGCCCACAATCTCCCTAACCAAATTCATGCTCTATTTGTATTTCATCCTGCCTGGGGGCCATGATGGCAATGATGCGCACACTAAAGAAGTCCGGGCATATGTTGCTTATAAGAACTTTCCTAAGAAAGGTACCCCTCCCAGGCCCTTCAACTGAGAGATCCCTTCTAACATCATTCATGATAGTAGAACTACCTCCGCCTCCTTCCTCTCTGATGGCTCTAATGTGGCTGGGATTGTCCCCTCTTCTGTGTGTCCTGTGTCTCCCATGTCTGTCCGGCAGGTATGGCCAGCCAGGAGCAGTTGCACACACGTGCGCGTGCGTGCGTGCACACACACATTATGGGCTGCTGAAGCAGGAAGTGCTGAGTCTGGAGATTGCATTGTCCTCTTCAGAGACTGGGGTAGCCTGTGGAGGTTCCTTGACCCCAGTGGCCCCAGGCTGACCTCCTGCCAGAGGAGAGGAGCCAGACTGCCAAGAATGCAGTGGAATCCTGCTGAGCCTGGAGCCTCCCTGGAGAAAATGAACGGAATGCCATTTGTTAAGACACACTGGCCTCAGTGCTGAAAAGCTCTTTGGGCTTCAACAAAGGTAGGGAGCGGGAGCGTTGTTTCAGGACTAAGGGTCTTTCTGATCCAAGCTCGCTTCAGCCTGTCTCAAAGGGAAGATGCCACAAGGAGAAGCAGCAATGCTGTCCAGATGACTTGAACTTGACAAACCTCCCATCCTGTCTCAGTCTTGAGTCTGGTGTTGAATTTGCTGTGGAACAGTAATGCCACGAGACCCATCACGCTGTTCCGCAGTTTTTCTTACGTGGATGCACTCACTGAGGTGTGGTGTGCAGTGTAGGGCAAGTAGTTTCAAATGGACACTTTCAGATATCAGTACTTTTTTTTTATTTTTTTTAAATTTATTTATTTATTAAAGATTTCTGTCTCTTCCCCGCCACTGCCTCCCATTTCCCTTTATTTAGAAATTTTCATCATTCTTACTAATTTTCATTCACTTCAGGAGATCTTCTGGTGATGGGGGGAACAAGGGTTCTTGGAAAGAAAATCAAAATTGCATTGGGATAGCCTAACACATGCCCAGTTGGTAGGCATTTTAAAGTCAAAATTTTCTCTCCCCCACCTTAACATAACGTGGAGGGGCTAGTGAGGTAAAGGCAGGTAAAGGTGCCAGTTACCCAGCCTGATGACCTAAGTTTGATTCCTTGGCCCCACATGGTGAAAAGAAAGAAATGACTCCAGCAAGTCATTCTCTCATCCCCACGTATATATCACAGTGCGTGCACAAGTAAATAAAATGTGATCCATTAAGTTAATTAATAAATAATAGCAATAGATAAATATTTATTAAGAAATAAATAAATCGAAACTAAATTGTAGTCCTGGTGATATCTCCGAGGATGCTTGACTGCTATGGTGAGATGTGGAAACTGAGGCCACAAGCCAGTGCAGGGAGCAGCCAGGGCAGTTAAATGATTCGAATAATAATAATCCTGTTAGCTGACATAGAGAGCAAACTGTGCCAGGGAGTTCTCTAAGGGACTGGAACATATGAATCTCATTGCACTAAGTGCAGTCACAAAGACAGGTGTCATTAGTCTTCCCAGTCTCCAAAGAAGGAATCTGGAGCAGAAGGTGCTCAGTCTCTGGCCTAAAGCTGCACAGCTAACGTGTATCAGAGCATAGACTCGAACCTGTAGTTCCCCAAGTCCTAATCCTGGTTCCAATCTTTCTTACCCCTTGGAACAATGAAAAAAACATACTCGTGAAATTAGACACTGGTTCCCACAGACCTCTGTCACATTCCATGTTAATTTTTTAAGACATTTATTTGGTGGCGGTGGTGGTGTGTGGGAGTGTGTGTGAGATAGTGGGGTGTAAGATGAAAGAGACTTTTCAACGTACCATCCTGTTCCTGCCCTCATAGTATTTATTTATATTCTGTAGTGATAGACAAATGTGTAAATACTTAATAAAGTACAATGGCTAAAGGACCCAGGGGAGGTGCTGGAAAACTATGGGGGATTCAGAATCTCAAGCTAATACAAAAAGAGAGGGGGTCAAGCCCGGCAGTGGTGGCGCACGCCTTTAATCCCAGCAACTGGGAGGCAGAGGCAGGCGGATCTCTGTGAGTTCAAGACTAGCCTGTCTACAAGAGCTAGTGCCAGGACAGACTCTAAAGCTACAGAGAAACCCCATCTTGAAAAACAAACAAAAAAAGAGGGGAGGGGGCAAGAAAGCCTCCCTCATGATAATAACATAAGCAGTAACGGGACTCTTTCCAAGCAGAGCAGGGCTGTGGAAGGCAAGGCCTGTGTGAATAGGACATAGGCCCTGGAGGACCTTGAAACAGTGAACGTGAAGCTTTGAAAACATTTGGGCTCACATGTTTGAATGGATATTTAAGAATTTCCTATTTTAAACAAGATCTCCTGAGTAAATTGGGAGCATGGGGACCATGGGAGAGGGTTGAAGGGGAGGGGAGAGGGAGGGGGTCAGAGAAAAATGTAGAGCTCAATAAAATCAATTAAAAAAAAACAAAAAAAAAACAAAACCAAGACAACAACAACAATAACAAAAAAAATTTCCTTTTTAACCTGTAGGTGATAAGGACTGATTTTGTGCCATGTTAATGTTCTGGGAATTAAGATATGGGCATCTTCAGAACACAGCATCGCTTATCCTGCCAGATGTGTTCTTCTTTAACCCTCTCCGTTTCTTAACCACCTTAAAGCAAAATGGCTGTCCATGATGCTTTGAAATCTCTTAGGAGACACACCTCTACTGTGTCTGTGAAATATTTTCCAGCAGAGTATAACTGAGGAGGGAAGGCTGCCCTTGGATGTGTGTGGCACTATTCCACAGGCTGAATAGAACCAGGAAGTAGAGACAGTGAGCTGAGCATCAACATTCGTCTCTCTCTGTCTGCTACCTGACTGCAGATGTAATGATGTGACCAACTACTTCATGCTCCTGCCACAATGCCAAAGGAAGTCTGTGAATGGGGACTACTCAGTTCGTTTCCTGGCTGCCCAGACCCGAATAATGACACAGAAACTATATCGATTACAACACTGTTAGGTCTATTAGCTCAGGCTTCTTATTAAGTAATTCCTTCATCTTAAATTAACTCATTTCTATTATTCTGTGTTTCAACACAAGGTTGTGGCTTACTGGAAGCTACATGGCGTCTGTTTGACTCCTCCTACTCTCTATCTCTGTTTGTATTTCCCACTTGGCTTTACTCTGCTAAACCATTGGCCGAAACAGCTTTATTCATTAACCAATAAAAGCAACACATATACAGAAGGACTTCCCATATTGGAAGTCTTTTCTTCCTCAATATGCTTTTGTCAGATATTTCTCAGAATGAGAAAAATAATGAAAGCAGTGCTCATCAGCTATAGCTCATAGATATTCTTCCGGGTACGAGAAGTACTTGGTGACCATGCCCAGCCACCCAGGCAATCCTGAACACAAGCATAGTCATTGATCTCTGAGGTCAGCCATTGGGCCTCTGCTGAGCTCAGAACTAAAAAAAACCTCAAAGAACTTAACTGAAAAGAGTTCACTGAGCTTCAGATGACTTGGCCCTGCCTTCCAGATGCTTCCTCATAATCTGAGAAAGACAGAGAGATGAACAATGCAAGGGGAACTCACAGTACCATGTGTTAATGTCCCCATGAATGAAAAGCAGCTTCTGTCCTTGTGGGAGGCCGAGAGGTGCTAAGGAAATCTAATGAAAAGCAGAACCAAGAGCTAACATATTGAAAACTTTAAAATTAGTGTGTATTAGTTAGTTTGCTTGATTCTTAAATTGTTTTATTTTATAAACTCTATTATTAAAAATACATCTAAAATAAGAATACCTCAAAAATAAAAATACCTCACACCAGCCCTAACCAGACTCAAATTCTGTGCTACTCAGTGAGTGTCTATACAGTTAGAATAGGCATTAGTTACTTTCCTGTTGCTGTGATGTAGGAGGTCCTTCTTTCTATGTGTTGCTTTCATTGGTTAATAAAGGAATTGCTTTGGGCCTATTGCAGAGCTGTAGGGGAACAGAGCTAGGTGGGGAAAACTAAAAGGAAATCTGGGAGAAGGAAGTGGAAAGAGACGCTATGGAGCCGTCGCCAGAGTCAGACATACTGGAATTTTGCTGTTAGGCCACGACCTCATGGTGATACACAGATTAATAGAAATGGGTTAAATTAAGATGTGTTAAAAGTTAGCCAATTGCTGGGCGGTGGTGGTGCATGCCTTTAATCCCAGCACTTAGGAGGCAGAGGCAGGTGAATCTCCGTGAGTTTGAGGCCACCCTGGTCTACAAAAGCTAGTTCTATGACAGACACCAAAGCTACAGAGAAACCCTGTCTCAAAAAATAAAAAATAAAGAGTTAGCCAATAAGAAGCTAGAGCCAATGGGCCAAGCAGTGATTTAATTAATACAGTTTCTGTGTGGTTATTTTGGGTCTAAGCTAGCCGGGTGGCCGGAACCAACAAGCTACCCTTCTCTTATAAAACACTATCACCAATGCCATTTAAAGAAGGAAGAGGTTTTTTGGGGGGTTTACAGTTCCAAAGGACTAAGAGTCCATCATGGCAGGGAAAGTGGTAGGCATGGCAACCAGGGTAACAAACTAAGAACTCACATCTTGAATGGCAGGCAGGAAGCAGAGAGAGCGAACTCTAAATGGCATGAAATCTTACTTCCATTGATATATCTTTTCCAACAAGGACACACATCCTACACATCCCCAAGTAGTACCACCAGCTGGGGACCAAGAATTCAAATGCCCAATGCTATGGGGAACATCTTACTCAAACTAATACATAATGTAAGCATTTTGCATTCATGAGCTCATTTAATCATCCCAATGAGTATCACTATACCCATTTTATAGATGAGAAAATAGGCACAGAGAAGTTAAGTGACTTGTCCAAAGTCATCCAACTAGCAAGTGGCATAATTATTGGGATCCAAATCCTAGCTGAAGGACTTGAAAGTCCATGCTTTCAACCTGGTGTTAGAACACTTCCTAAATGAAAATTCTGCACCTAGGCTGATGGGTTCCCTAGCTGGTCCTGGCTTCAGACTCTGAATGATTTGTTCTTAAAATTGACCTTGAGCTGTAGCTTGTGATTTGCCATTCTCTTGCCAGCAAAGGTTTGGGGGCAGAAAAGAGCTCAGAAGGTTCCTGTAAACAGTTGCTGGCTGCATAGCAGTCCCTTGGGAATGACAGGGCTTAGAACCTAGCTGTTTTCATCTCTTATTCCAGCCCAGGAGGCTCTCTGATGTACAAACTGCTTTTCTTATTTTATCGAAAGTGTGTGTGTGTGTGTGTTGAGGGAGGGGCATGAAAGCAAATAGGGTGATGAAAATAAAAATTGATTGATGCTTCCCTGAAACAAAGTGCGTTGCTCTGGGCACTGTGAACTCTCTGCCTCCATCGAGGGAGTTAACGAAGAGCTGATTTAGAGAAAACCTCTTGCCTGCATAGTGGACTCGCTCATTTGAACCCCACCCATCTGAATCTCAGACTAAAACTGCTGCTGCTCTAGCTCAGAATGAGTGGTTTGTGGAGCAAATTAATAGGGTTAACGCAAATGCCTGGAAGAATTAGAGAGAACCAATGTCTCAGCACCCCCTTGAGCATCGCTGAGATGTAGATGCTGACATAAAAACCATGCCGATTAAAGGTCATTCTGACTTCCTCTGCGAATGCCTCATAGAGTTCTGCGCAGTCATTAGTTTCAGTTGGACCTAAGAACTGTACGGAATAACCTTGGCACCAGCTTGTGGGGTCTGGCCGAACCTCACCTCTGTCTTAGATCACTTTGTATATGTATATAATAAGCTTTAGGGCATCAGTGCTCCTTGACATTCAGTTTAGTTATTTTATCAACAGTTTTTCAAAGGCGTCTTTCAAAGACTTCCTCGCCTCATATTTCATGCTATTATTTGAAATAGACGCATTTTGAATACTGAGCAACTGAATCTCTGGAAAGAAAGTAGGTTTTGAACAGTGTGGTCCTAGTCTAACCATCCCTCTGATGATTAGCTATCTGCTTTCAATCTTTTTTCCTTAGATTGATTTTATTTTATGTGTAGGAGTGCTTTGCATGCATGTATGTCTGTGGACCGTGTATGTGTCTGGTACACATAGAGAGTGGAAGAGGAACTGGAGTTACAGATGGATGTGAATCACTATTTGGGTGCTGGGAACTGAACCTAGATCCAACTGCAGGAGCAACACATGCTCTTAACTGCTGAGCCATTTCCCTGTCCCCCTACTGGGCTCTCCAGTCTGCTACTCAGGTGCCACTTCTTCCATGAGCCATTTTCTAGTGGCCCGGAAGAATGAGACAGCCTAGTCCTGTAAGCCTGTTGAACCTGGGGCAGACATATTTCCAGCACCCGCCCTGCTGCTGTACCTCCTCCTCCTCCTCCTCCTCCTCCTCCTCCTCCTCCTCCTCCTCCTCCTCCTCCTCCTCCTCCTCCTCCTCCTCCTTTATTTTGCTGTTGTTTGAGACAGGTTTCTTTCTGCAGCCCTGGCTGTCCTGGAATTCGCTCTGTAGACTAGGCTGGCCTCAGATTCAGAAATCTGCCTGCCTCTGCCTCCCTGATACTCTTCTTTTTTAATGATTTGTTTATTTTTATTTTATAATTTAAAGTTGTTTTTGTTTGTTTGTTTGTTTGTTTTGAAACAAGGTCTAACTATGCAGCCCTGGCTGGCCTAGAACTCACTATGGAGACCAGGCTAGCCTCCAACTTACAGAGATCTGATGGTCTCTGTCTCCCAAGTGCTGGGATTAAAGGTGTACACCACCAAGTGTGGTTTATTTTTATTTTATGTGTGTGTTTTGCCTGCATGTATGTATGTACACACTGTGTATGCCCGGTACCTGGTACCCAGAGAGGCTAGAATAGAGTGTCAGAGTTCCCTGGAACTGGAGGTACAGATGGTTGTGAGCCACCATGTGGGTGCTGGGAATTGAACCTGGATCTTCTGTAAGAATTTAAGTGCTCCTAACCTCTGAACCGTCTCTCTATTCCTAGATTTATTTTAAGAAAAATATTTGTGTTCTTTTTAATTATGAGTGTGATGTGTGTCTGTTTGTAGGTATGTGCATGTGAGTGTGGGTGACGATGGCAGCCGGCAGAGGCGCTGCATCCTTCTAGAGCTGGAGCTATAGGTGGTTGGAAGTCATCTAATGTGGATGCTGAGAAATGAACTCAGATCCTCTGGAAGAGCAGTACTTCACTCCAGGGAAGGGGATCTTTCTGAATTTTTAATGAAAAATTTAATGATTTAATTTATATAAGTACTACCTGAGAATAGTTTCACTGTTTAGAAAACAGGAGAAGAAATTTCTCTTTGATTTTCTTTCCTTCCTTCCTTCCTTCCTTCCTTCCTTCCTTCCTTCCTTCCTTCCTTTCTTCGTTCCTCCCTCCCTCCCTCCTTCCCTCCCTCCCTCCTTCCCTCCCTCCCTCCTTCCCTCCCTCTCCCCCTTCTTTTTAGTGGGTTTCATTAGTCCAGTCTGGCCTTGATCTCAGGATGTACCAGATGATGACCTTGAACTGCTGGTCCTCCTGCCTTCACACCCAGAGTGCTGAAATTCCAGGCATGTACCTTTAAGTCTGGCCTATGCAGTGCTGAAGATGGAACCCAGAACCTCATGCATGCTAGGCAGACGCTCTACCAACTGAGCTACAGTTCTACGACTTTTCTAATCTAATTCCCTGCATATTTACCCATATCATTTTGAACCTTTAATTTTTAGTTATAAATCCAAGCACATAATATTGGATTTTCCATCTGAAGCATCTTTTAAGTGTGTGCAACAACAGCATTACAGGCATTATAGTGCTGGCCCTATAATCCCTGGGATTTTTTTTTCATCCTGTAAAACTGAAATTTTATGTCCATTAAACACTACACCCTATCAGTACTCCCAACCTTGGCAACAGCAATTGTACTTTCCGTTTCTGTGGATTTGACTATTTCATATATCTCATATAATTGGAACCAAATATTATTTGTGTTTTTGTGACCAGCTTATTTTTTTTAGTGTAATGTCCTCCAGGTTCATTCATGTTGTTAAATATGTCAAAATTCCCTTCTCTTTAAAAACCTGAGTAATGTTTCATTATATTTCCTATATCTATGTCTGCCTTTCATTTATGAACCCTTTAGAGAGATTATTAGTTCATGTATTTATAACACTTTTGATTTTTTGGAGCAACTTTCACACTATTTTCCATAGTAACTGTACAGTTTTGCATTGCCACCAATAATACACGGTACTTCCATTTTCTCCATATCCTTGCTGACAGGTTACCTTTTGCTTTTTCAAAATAGTGTCTGTTATAACAGATGGTCGAGGTTTACATTTCCATGATAATTAGAGATGATAAACAGCTCTTCATATCTCTGTTATCTCTTTGTATGTAGAATATCTAAGTTCTTTCTGCATTTAAATATTGTTTTCTCTCCTAAGAGTTGTAGGAATTCCATATGCAATACATACATATATATATACATACATATATAATAGATTAACACTTTGTCAGATACATATTTTAAAAATACTTTGTCCCATTCTGTACATTGCCTTATTTTGTGGTTTTCTTTACTGTATAGTTCCACTTGCCTATTTTTCCTTTTGTGGCTGGGGTTATCAAAATAAACCCAACTAGTTTTATAATGTTAACTTTTTAAGCTAGAACTTGCTGAAGTAATTTAACAGATTTTTGTATGGATCTTTAGGGCTTTTTCTACATGTCATTCACAAATAAAAAATACATTTTACTCCCTTTGTCTTGCCTAATTAAGAATGATCATCTTTCTTCTTTGTCTGATCTTAAGGAGAAAAAAAAAACCCAATCCTTTCACTATTGAGTGTATTATTAGTTGTGAGCCTTTTCTTGGCGTTTATTCTTTTGAGGTAGTTCCTTTCTATTCGCAGTTGGTTGTTTTAGTATGAAAGAGCAGAATTTTGCCAAATGTTTCTTCTAAATCAATTGAAGTAATCATGTTGTTTTTCTTTGTTATATTTATATGGTGCATTATGTTAACTTGCGTCTATTGAGCCACTTTTGCACACACGTTATAATTCCAACTCCATTATGGCATATTCAGTAGTCTCTCCTTATCGACGCTGGGTGTATTTCAAGATCCCCTGCAATGCCTGAACTCACTGAGCTCAGTGCCTGAACCCTATAATTCAGCCTGTTTCCCGCTTTAAGCACTTATCTTGCACTGCAGCTGAAACTTTTGCATTTGGAAGTATAATGTCAAAATGATCACAAACTTTTTCATTTCTCATAATTGCATAGCTATAAAATTCATTCTTGCTGTATCTCTTAGCAACCTCAGAATTTTTTTCTTCACTTCCCTTCCATTCAAGGGAACACTTTCCAGCTTCTCTTTGGCATATTAGAATCACTAGGATCAGTACTTTTTGGTTTGATGGTTATTATCAATTAAAATCAGAGTTACTTGTGTGCGTTGTGGGTGCACACCTGCAATCTTAGCACTTGCAAGACAGAGATGGGATGACTGTCGTAAGTTTAAGGCCTCTATAGTAAGTTTGAGGCCAGCCAAGAATTTGTAGAGAGGTCCTGTTTCAAGAAAAAGTAAAAATAAAAAGAGGTACTTGTGTAGAAGCAAAATAGTTGACTTCACAGCTAAGATAGCAGTTGAATAACGATAGGCTAGCTGTCTATACAGTGTGGATACATTGGTGTCTTAGTTAGGGTTTTTTATTGCTGTCAAGAGACACCATAGCCACTGCAACTCTTAGAAATAAAAACATTTAATTGATGTGGTTCACAGTTTCAGAGGTTCAGGCAATTATGATCATGAAGGGGAGCGTAGCAGCATGCAGGCAGATGTGGTGCTGGAGTTGAGAGTCTTACATCTTGACTCAGAGGCTACAGGAAGTCAACTGGCTGTCCCACTGAGTGAAGCTTGAAAAAAGAGACTTCAAAGCCCTCCCCAACGGTGACACACTTCCTCCTATAAGGCCATACTTCTTAATAGTGCCACTCCTTTTGGGGGCCATTTTCTTTCAAAACACCGCAGTTGGACCAAGAAAGAATTCGTGCCAGGGCTGGGACAGAGCAGGATGGAATAAAACTTTCTCATACAATTCAGAACAATACATAATTTAAAACTTATGAGCTGTTTATTTCTGGAATTTTCTGTTTAATATTATCAGATCCTCTTTGACCATAGGTGATTGAAACCGTGAAAATCAAAACTGCATATGTGCTTTTAATGTGCTGGTGAATTCCATTCTCTAGGATTTTATTAAGATTGTCATCATTTTTTAGAACAGATATTGGTTTGTTGTTTTCTTTTTTATTGCCTCCTGTCTGACTTTGATATCAGAGTAAGTAGTGTTGGCTTTATTGAATGAGTTTGGAAGTTTTCCCTCCTTTTACTCATAGGCTTTTGATGCATTTATGTTGGTTTAGATATCTACAGAAATATAGAGTTTTGATTAGAGGGTTTTCTCAAAGCCTAAGTGATAACATATCATGCAAATGTTTTCTGGTTTTTTTTTTTGGTCATGTGATCGAATAGTTTGGAGAATCATACATATTGAACCCTCCCTCAGTCTTTAAACTGGCACACAGTCTTCAGTTTTATTTGTTCTGTGTATCTAGCCTCTAGGTGTCAGAATGGGAAATATAGGCTCTGGACACAGATGTTACAATTCTGGCCAGGCTTCTGCCTCAGGGATCTTATATGCTAGCTGGATATGAAAGATGGTAATTTGGTTCTGACAGTAATTCCTGACCATAATAAATGGTTTGAAGAATATTAAAGGGTTTTGTGATAATAAGCTATGAAGACAGACAAATTATGTAGAGGATTCTGAGAAGGTTCTTCTAAACAGACAGTTTTCTGAGTTTTGTTTTTCTGAGATGTGATGTAATATAGTTCAGGCAGTCCTCAAACTAACTATAACTTTGAACTCTTGATCCTCCTGCCCCTACTTTTCAACTCTTGTGGCTACAGGCATGCTACAGCATGCCAGGTTAAAGTTGAATATTCAAGGAGAGCTCCATAGGGCTTGTAAATGTTCAATGAATGAATGTATATACTAATAAATATTAACAGAACTTATCTGCAAAAATAAATTGATTTTAGCTATAAACATCTTCCTCTTTTCTATTTTAAAAGTTTCATTTTTTATGTTATGTGTATGAGTGTTTTGCCTGTGTGTGTATATGTACCACATGTGTACCTGGTTATCTGTTGTCTTAGCTAGGACTTTGCTGTGATGAGATACTATGATCACAGAAAATCTTATAAAGGAAAACATTTAATTGGGTGGTTTACTGTTTCAGAGGTTTATTCCATTATCATCATGGTAGAAAACATGGTGTTATGCAGGCAGACATGGTACTGGAGATGGAACTGAAAGTCCAATATCTTGACTTGCAGGAAACAGGAAGTGGGCTGAGACACTGGGTGTGGCTTGAGCATATATGAGAACTCAAAGCCTGCCTTCACAGTGACACACTTCCTCCAACAAGGTCATACCTACTCCAACAAAGCCACACCTCCTAATAGTGTCACTCCCCTTGGGGACCATTTTCTTTCAAACCACTGTACCTGTAAAGGCCAGAAGACTGCATTGGATCCCTTGGAATTGGAGTTACAGATACAGATGTCTGGGAACTGAAAAAGATGATTCTTAACCTTGAGCCATCTCTTCAATAGCCCTCCTTCTTTTCTTGAGTCAGGGTCTCAGAAATCTCAGGGTAGTCTCAAACTCCCCATAGAGCTGAGGGGCTTGAGCTCCCGATCATCTTACCTCTATCTCCCACGTTCCAGGAGTACAGGCATATGCCACTGTACCCCGCTAAGCACATGGTTATGGCTCTATGTTGTACTCCGATAACTTTACATGACCAGAGTTGTCTATAGAAGGCTAACTGCACACCAATGATAGGTCACTGAACGGTAATGTCTGATATCTCAAGAGAAGATGGTGCTGCAATAGAAGAAGCGGTTTATATGTGAGTCAACATTGAAGGCCAGGAGTTATATAGTATTGGATAACGTAAGAGTTTGATTACTCCTGTGCTAAGGGGGGAATTTGAGAAATGCGGTATCATGAGCTGGCTATGGCTAAACTCAGCTGCACTCTCTCTGCTACCTGGCATAGGGAGTCATGGAAGTGCCCCTGCACGGAAGGTTGAGCAGAGAGGGAGGGATGAGATGAAGGGCACAAGGAAAGTAAGAACAGCAGGAAAAGCCTCAGACTTGCACAGAACAGGCTGCAGCTGAAGTCTATGGCTCCCTCTACATGTCTGACAAAGAATGGACTTGCCCCTTCCTCTTTGACCTTTTTGGGTAGGCAGCATAGGAAACTATAGCTACCAGGAATAAATGGCCAGAACATATTGTGGCTCTGTCATTCAAAGGTTGACAGCTTCTTTCCCAGGTCTTTGTGAACAACTCTCAGTGCCCATGGGGGATCTGGTTGACATATAATGACTCACTAACCCACAGGGGTTTTCTCTTTGGATCCTATGTAGAGACTACACATACATAGATCTCTGTGTGTAGGTGTCTAAACGCCCCAGCCCCCGCTGAAGCCCATTTCACAACGGTAGCCCTTTAAACACTTGCTTATAATCAACCATGGATTTCACCCACTTGAGTCTGAATTATAGCGTCATTAAATGACCAGGATTGGGATTTGGGCATCTTGGGTCGCAGATTGTGACATTTTGTGTGCCTCCCAACTTCTCTGAGTGGTAGTTACCTCATGTGCAAAATGATGACACTAAATTAAGTTATCTCAATGGCTTCCTTCACTGTGAGTCAATGATTATAGGCCCTTTAAACACACATAGATAGTCCTCTGGGGCCTGTTTATACAAACCACAGAGGTCAAATGGGCTCAATCCTCTTGAGCTGGGAGGAGTAAACACAGTATATTATTTACAAGACTGCCTAGACTTAGAAGCAGTTGAGTTTGTCAAGTATGCAACAAAGAAGGAAATTCGGCAAACACAATTAAATATGAAGTGGTAAGAAGAAAAGATCAAAGCCTTAGATTCTGAGTCCTAGTTCCATGGTGCAGCTGTCAAGACTCCCGCCACTCCTGTGAGCTAGGGACAGGAGCTGTGCGGGGATGGCTGAGTGCAAGCCATGGAGCCGGGCCCTGGTTAATGGTTCTTCCCTCCATTTTCCTTTTGTGAGCACAGCCAGCTGAATCCTCACAGCCAGGCGACCCTCCCGTCTAAATGCTTCTTTGTTCATTCAGGCCAGATTGCCACAGAATGGGACGATGGCTCTAGTGGTCAGTATTTGGAATATTTCAAAATTTTCCACTTTGGACTTACTTGCTCTCAGTGTTGTTGTGAAAACCTAGAGATGGATGTGTCCTTCCCACATCCAAGGTACCATTAGTTAAAGGCATGTTTTCGGTGTCACGAATCAGAGAAACTAAAGGGGTTTACAACCTGTCTTGTCGCTGAAAATGTGTGTGTGTGTGTGTGTGTGTGTGTGTGTGTGTGTGTGTGTGTGTGTTGGGGATGGGGAATTCTGTGAGGTTTTTTTTGTTGTTATAGTCTATTTTAAAAAAGAATGGCAGTTTAGAATGTTCTGCTTTTAATTTTGATAGCACTATGTCTAGAGCTGGCAGCTAATGGCAGGTGCCCTCGACAGGTTTCCCATTTCCCATAGGTCACGAAATGGTGCCAAAAGTCCTGGGCTCTAGAACTGCATGAGTTGCCCCTGCTAAAGTGGGAGACCTGGGCCCTTTTCCCTACCCCTCCAGATACCACCAGTAGTCAAAAGGTTGGGTCCTGATGAAGCTGCCTGTTCTTGTGATAGAAAGCCGCTGTGAGGGGGAGGCCCTGCTGCCCGGGGCCTAGTTGCCATGGGTAAGGTAATGCCAAGGAGAATCAGCTGAGAAATTAACCCCCAGGTATCATGCCGTGACTCTTCAGAACTTCACCCTAAAAAAAAAATGATGTTCTGGAGCTGCTGCCTCTGATGCGTGGGGGTGTCCGAGGGCAAGGAATGCATGCACACAGGGCCCAAGGAAGAGAGGGAGGCAGAAGCCAGCATGCTGGCAGCAACACAGCTTGGGGCATTAGAGTTCCCATTAGAGCACACCTGTTTCTATTTCCCCCTTAGGTTGTTCTCAGGGTAGTGGATGGGAGGAGTTTGACGGTCCAGAAGGCCTAGCACATACTTGCATCTTGCCCTGTCTTGTTTTGGTCAGCTCTGGCCCTGAGATTGCCATTGGAATTTAGACTCCACTCTCCTCGCGCTCTGGCGCAGGTACCCTCTCCTTTCCCCCCTTTCACTCTGACTGTGCTCTCGCCCTCCTGTTCTCTTCTTTTTGCATCCCCTCCCCATTTTCCTAGTGGCTCCTCCCCTTTACCTGACCTGAGGCCCCTCTTTTGTGGTGGTTCTAAGAAAGCAGGGGTGGGTGGGAGGTGGCACTCTCTTTTCCTGGAGCAGGGTTGCAGTTATAAAGACAGGGCACGAATGGGAAGCCTTTCTCAGCAAAGCTGACAAGGGACCCCGAGCTTTTTGTAATTTTTCAAATGCGGTCCCCCCCTCCCCTCCTCCTGGTGTTGTCCTCTTGGGCCTTGCATGGAGATGCTTTCGATGGAAGGTTCCCTGTTTCACACATGGGTTTCACTAAGGTCATGCTAATGGTATTTTGTCCGTTGAGTAAGATTTGTAGATTGCCCAGACTGTCAGACACAAGGCGGTGGGGCGGGGGGAGGGGATGGAGGACGGGGGTGGGGCGAGATGTACTTTCTGTTTACTAGTCCAAAGTGAAATGTGCTTTATAGATCCCAAATGTAGCTCTGCCCTGCCAGCTCTTCACGGCTCCAGTTAACTTCCTAAACACTGCTCTCTTCAGGCCCCGTGACAAGTTATAATAGCAAGTGGCAATGTTTGCCAAAGGGTGGCAGAAACAGTAGTGTACTTGCTGAGACTTTGGCTCTGAGCAGGTGAGCACAGTTTCTGCCAGCATCCCTTTGGCGACCTGCATGTAGTCCCTCCAGCTCTGTCCCTGCCCCCCCTGCGCTCCCCTCCCCTTCCTCCCTCTTTTGGTAGCAGTTCGAAGACCTTGCTAATTGCCCAAGGCAAATGATAGAAGACAGATTTTGCAATGGAAGGCTTTGTTGTTGCTAACATTGTGGGCATTGTTTCTGAGGGTTTGTTGTTTTTGGAGGCGGCTAGGAAGGAGGAGGAATGCAATGAAGTCCTTCCAGCTAGATCTCTGGGAGCTGTCGGGCCAACACCTGCCCCAGCCAAAGAGACCCATTCTGTTTTGCTCTTTCTCTGCCGCCTGCTTCTTGGTATACACTGCAGCCACCCAGAGGTAAACAGGTTCTGAACCGCTTGCAGGCCCCTCTTGGCTTCCTTGCCATGCATTTGGACACTTCAAAAGAAAAATTAAAAGTAAAACAAAGCAAAGTTCCAGGGAGGCTCCTAGGAGCATTTCCTGACCAGCAGGGGGCTAGGGTATGTACTAATGACCTGTAAAGTCCCTTTGACCATAATCAGGCCTGAATCCTTTGATGCCAGTGGATCCCAGAAAAGATAAAAGCCAAGGATTTCTTCAAGGAGAGGAAATTAGTCATAAATGTTAGTGTTCACTTGTGAAGTTGTGAAGATTACTGGAAACTTCTCACTTCAGCAGGATGTCAGACAAAGCCTGTTTATGTTACTACTCGAAGATGAGGTCCAGTACAGGACTGGGGGAGACTTCCTCGGAATCTGGCATTTCTTCAGATAAACACTAGGTGGCATGGAGAACTTAACAAATAGAAAACGCTAACTATCATAAATTGAAATATAGAGAATGACCCTCTGATCCTATTTGAAGCAATTGTGTAAAACCTCCCTGTCAAAGTTCGATGGAAAACTTCAACAACCTAACTAATGTTAGTTACTGAAGCATTACAAAGAAAACCCGGCTAGAAATTTAGTCCCTGTCCCAGCCCCCGCCCCCGCCCCATCTCTCCTTACAATCCTTTCTGAAGTATCATTTTGTAAACATGATGATAAATTCAAAATATAATTGTTACCATGACTAGATTCCTTAATAGAAAACAGCCTATTCCTGTCAGCGTGGACGTGGTTTTCATTTGAGCAGCTCTGACAGGCTTTATGAAATCAACCAACAGGGAGGGGGAGGGGGAGAGGGAGGCACAACACACTCAGATCCCTCCTCCGCAAGCATCCCTTTGGACTGAAAGGCAGGCTTCCTCCCACCTTTTGGCATTTCCAATCTGTTCCCTTCTCGGTGGTTAGGGCTGGGGAGAGGAATGGGTGCTACAAGTGAGCAGGTGTCCTTGCTCCAGCTGGACGCTTAGATCCCTTCTGACAATACCACAGCCTCTCCTTTGCTTAGCGAGCCTGGAAGGACAAGCAAATCTCTGCTGTTAAGACACTTTCATCTTTAGTCATAATTAGAGCCAGGCATGTTTAAGGGCCATCACGCCTTCTCCCAGAGAAGAGTCCCAATAAGTACACAAGTCTCCAGCCCTATAACAGTGCCATGGCCCTCCCTGCCTATACCAGACAGGCCACAGGCTGGGAAAGCAGAGACAAGGGTCCTGAAACCTAGGGCAAGACTGGATCTTCTAGTTGTCTAAGTTTTTCTCGTATGTGTTGGTGGGGAGGACAAGGTCCCACTCTATACCTTGGAATTCAGGCTGTAGCCCAGGCTAGTCTCCTCCAACCCGAGGCTGTCTTCTTTTCACAGCCTTCCAAGTACTGGGGTTGCTAATATATGCTACCGAGCCCAGCCCAAATGGAAGTTCCAAGAGTCAGACAGACTAACCGGGTGGTGGTGGTGCACAACTTTAATCCCAACTCTTGGGAGGCAGAGGCAGGCAGAGCTTTATGAGTTTGAGGACAGCCTGGTCTACAAAGTGAGTTCCAGGACAGCCGTGGCAGTTATGCAGAGAAATCCTGTCTCAAGAAACTATAAATAAATAAATAGACAACGGTCATGTTTTCTTTCATTTGTGGTTCCTAGATTTTTTAATGATTTATTTTTATTTTATATGCATTGGTATTTTGCCTACCTGCATGTCTATGTGACAGGTGTCAGGTCCCCTGGAACTGGAGTTACAGACAGTTGTGAGCTGCCATGAGAGTATTGGGAATTGAACCTGGGTCCTCTAGAAAAGCAGTCAGTGCTCTTAACCACTGATTCATCTATCCAGCCCCTGATGTCTAGATTTTACGGAGAGATATAAAATTATGTATGTACCTAGGCCGTAAAAGTAAAAGTAACATTGTTTGGAGGGGATGGGGTGAGGAAATGGAGGGGAGATGGGACATATGCTCAACATACAATATATGAATGTCCCTCCTCCCAGTAGTTGAAAAGGCCAAGACAGAAAATCTACCCTGGAAGGTCTCATCGGCATTAAGGAAGCATACCTTCACGGAGATGAAATTGATGCTGGAATAGCTATTCATCTCCTATCTAGTCAAGATGACCAAAAAGGAGTCACACACACAGATCCAGTCTCCATATAGACAGAGGTCAGGTTGGCAGACAGTGCAGATGTGTTGCATAGCCCTACTTGTAGCACAATTAATAAAAACCCAGAGACAGATATTGGGGTTCCACCTGAAGGTCAGAAAAGCAAAACAGCCAGCTACTGGCTCTTACCTCTATCTCAGTCCAAAATGGCGATCCCGCCTCCAGGAATCTCAGAATTAGACTGTGTCTGAGAGCTGTCTCCTCCCGTCTTTTTTTTAAATTTATTTATTTATTAAGGATTTCTGCCTCCTCCCCGCTACCGCCTCCCATTTCCCTCCCCCTCCCCCAATCAAGTCCCCCTCCCTCATCAGCTCGAAGAGCAATCAGGGTTCCATGACCTGTGGGAAGTCCAAGGACCGCCCACCTCCATCCAGGTCTAGTAAGGTGAGCGTCCAAACTGCCTAGGTTCCCCCAAAGCCAGTTCGTGCAGTAGGATCAAAAACCCATTGCCATTGTTCTTGAGTTGTCAGTAGTCCTCATTGTCCGCTATGTTCAGCGAGTCCGGTTTTATCCCAGGCTTTTTCAGACCCAGGCCAGCTGGCCTTGGTGAGTTCCCGATAGAACATCCCCATTGCCTCAGTGTGTGGGTGCACCCCTCGTGGTCCTGAGTTCCTTGCTCGTGCTCTCTCTCCTTCTGCTCCTGATTTGGACCTTGAGATTTCTGTCCGGTGCTCCAATGTGGGTCTCTGTCTCTGTCTCCTTTCATCGCCTGATGAAGGTTAATATTCAGGAGGATGCCTATATGTTTTTAATCCTCTCTAGTTCTAGGATTAAAGGGTGCACCACTACCACTTGGTTTCTATGGCAACTAGTGTTGGCACTGGGATTAAAGGTGTGTGTCACCACTGCCTGGTCTGTAAGGCTGACCAGTGGGGCAATTTTACTTTCTGATCTTCAGGCAAGTTTTGTTTATTAAAATACAAATGAAATAGCACTTCACCTGCCCTTTATGCTTCCCCATGTCTGTATGTTTGCATCTGCAAAGTGGGGATGAAAGCTATCCTACCTGATGTGGGAGAGTCTTCTGTTTTGTGTTGATTTCATTGCTTAATAAAGAAACTGTCTTGGCCATTTGATAGGCCAGCCCTTAGGTGGGTGGAGTAAACAGAACAGAATGCTGGGTAGAAGGCAATGAGGCAGATGCCTCAGGCAGACGCCATGCCTCTCCTCTCCAGACAGACGCCATGAAGCCAGCCGCCAGGTCAGACATGCTGAATCTTCCCCGGTAAGCCACCACCTCGTGGTGCTACACAGATTATTAGAAATGGGTTAATCAAGATATGAGAATTAGCCAAAAAGAGGCTAGATATAATGGGCCAGGCAGTGTTTAAAAGAATACAATTTGTGTGTTGTTATTTCCAGGGCAAAGCTAGCCGTGCAGTAGCTGGGCGGGATGAAAAGCAGGCCTGCTCATCACCCCTCACTACACCTACCCCTCAGAGCTGTGAACCTAAATGACCCCCTACTCACCCCACTCATGCAATATGGAGAAAAAAGTTTCCCTATTTAATATTTTGTCCATTTGGGTATTCTGGGGTTGGTGTCCATATTCATGTGCACACAAGTGCATGTTTCTGTGGGCCACAGCGACAGGTTTCTTATTTATTTATTTTTTAGTGGTTTTGGAGATCCACACTCAGGTCCTCATGCTTGCAAGGCAAACACTAATTAAGCCCCTCTACCCCCTTGTGCCTGGGTTTTGATCCCTTGCTCTTGTTTCTTCCTCCAGGAAATGCTGCACACATGATTTTAACCCATTTTCACAACAACTTAGAACCGTATACATTTGGTAAAGAACTCATACTGCTGGAACAGGATTCAAGATACACACACACACACAGGAGCAGGGTTTAATGGCATTTGAAGCTGAGAGAATATTTTCTTTCCTGGAGTTTTGGGGAACATGTATTAAAAGCCATTATAAGCTGGTTGCATTGTCATGCAAATTTTGGACATCTCTATGTTTTCATGTTCCTTCTATCCCTGGAAAAGCAAAGCTTACTAATACAATGCCACAGTGATTCACTTAATTAGTGTATTGTGTTCCTCAAAATCAATGGGCTTGTTTAAAAATTAATCAACAAAATCACCTTTTATAAGATTGCCATAGTCCAAATGATCAATTGTGCAAATATGGAGAATTTTTATGAAGCAAAATCTCCATCTCCCCAATATTCTATTAAAAGCTATGAACAACAATCTTTAAATATTTTGCTACTAATATTGTTTAATTATCCCCTAGATTTTATCACAAATATTTGATTATACTTGTTTTATTGTCTATTTATGGGGCCATTTACAATTACCATCTACTACCCCATCATATTTCTTAATACACAGATGAAGATGTTGCCTATAGTATTTGTTCCCAATAATATCTATCCATTGAAACTCCTGCAAGAATGACAAGCAGTGGTGATGCGTACTTTTAATTCAAGCACCTGGGAAGCAGAGGCAGGCGAGTCTCTAAATTTGAGGCCAACCTGGTCTATAGAGCCAGTTTCAGGACAGCCAGGGCTACACAGAGAAACCCTATCTTGAAAAATCCAAAATAAATAAATACATAAAAAGAAAGAAACTCCTGCAAGACTTTACTTGATTTGCTATTTGATTAAAGTACAATTTATGTTTACTGATCGAAACTCTTCATTTTCCTTGGTAAGTTTGTGCTGTCTGTGGAAGGATCAAGTATTTTGCTTGTCTATCATGCATAAGGCCTAGGCTTTGATCCTTAGAACCACATAAACCAGGTATTGTAGTGTACACCCGTAATCCCTGTACTTGAAGGTAGAGAAGCAGGAGGATCAGCAGTCTAAACTCACCTTTAGCTATACCGTGAGTTTGAGGCCAGTGTGGAATACACGAGACCCTGTCTCAAAAATAATCTCCTAGTGTAATAGATCTCAAATAGAACTTTGGTGAAGATTAACTAAAGACATTCACAGTTAGATATGAGTAGCTGATAGACCATTATACTCACAAAGATTGAATACCTTCTAAAAGAAAAATGTATTAGTTCACAAATAATGAAATGGTAGTAGATATAGGATGTTGGGGGCTGCAGACCCCTGGCCCCTTGACTTTCTTTGCCTGCCTCAGACCCTTTGCCTGCTGGAGTGAACTGAGCAAAACAACTTGTTTTCTTGTGTTTGTGGCTGCTCTGAGTAAAAGACCCTCATGAATTCCTGATGGCAGGGGAATGAATTCTGGTGAGTTTTACAGCTGGAAATCCTGAGAGCTAGGGCATGGCTGTCAGTTAAGGATCCTTATATAAGCTTCCCTGGAGCACAATAAAGTTGGTATTCTTGGCATTCTTGTTTCAAGGATGACCTGTGTCCCCGTGCCTCTGTCTCCATGGGCTTGTGTTTTTAAATCGCCATCCTAGTTCCTAGCTCATGAACCATATTGTAGAGCATAGAGCAGATATGATGCTGTGCTCTACAAGTGGAGGCCCCCAGAGATTGCTTTACAGTAGGATTCCAGTATACTTGGGATTCTTCCAGACCTGAGCTCTCTCCAGTCCATTCACTGGTATGTACTTATAACAGTAACTAGCTACATGTTATTATTATTATCATACTAGTTATTATTAGATATTATTACTAGTTATATGTTAACTAGTTATATAGTTATTAGACCTTCATCCAACACAGACTTGAGGTTGTTTTTGTTTCCTTACCAGGAGTAAATGCCATCTTTAAATGTCTTAGGTAGTTTCTGAAAGTTGAAGTTTTCCTAAACATGGCACAGATGTATAGAACATCTGGGTGGCAAGCTCTTGGCAAGGCTTCATGGGTCCCATTGTCACAGCTGGGACCCATTGGTTGGGGTGAGCATTTGGAATCTCCTAAAGTAAAAACACACAAACAAAAACAACAACAACAACCCCCACCCCCCCAAAAAACTCTCTTTTTTTAAATGTTTGGTCTCAAATGAATTATTGGGAACACAGATTACCTTATATCCAAAGGTAATAAGCAAATCAAAGCATTTTCATACTAAACCAAGTGTTTGAGTTTTCAAGAAACATAGTGTTTGTATTAGACATTTTGACTAAGGATGCATTGACAAACCTATAACATAGACCTTCAAAACCAAAATCATCTTGATAATCTCTCATTATAAAATATACTTTTCATAGGCTACTTTTGAGCATTGTTTCATTTGATCTTACAGTAGTGAAGGGAGATAGGTGGGGTGGGTATGTAAATGCCCATTCTGCAGATTAAGAGATGCATGTCTAGAGGATTGACCTGACTTGTCCCAGTTAGTTCCAAACAGCCAACGAAGATCAGAAGTTCATTTTGGATCCTCTACCCCGATGCTACAGAACCACATTAACTGAGCTGGTTAGGGGGACGAGTTTCTGAGTTAGTGTGTTGCCCATAGGAAGAGGTGGCAGACTTGGGCTATCAGTTAGCATACAGTCCCCAAGACTGGGTTTTGGATGGTGACACTTTCAATCTTCTTCCAGAAGACTTAAATAATTAGTGCAACTTGGCAGAATGCTCTGCAGCTCCGGATTATTACAGGAAGAGAGAGCTTGCTGAGCTCCAAGGACAGAGTTATATGAGATCTGAGTGGAGTTTTGAGGCTGGCCACTCCTACAGAATAGAATTAATCCTATTCCAGCAGATGGCTCACCACTGCACATCTGAAGACAACAAGGATTAATAGCAGCCCAAGCCATTTGGCCAAAGAAACACTCAGTGTGGGTCACCTTGTAAATTTGGGAACAATACCCCATCCTTCTTACCAAGTCCAAGGGCTCAAATTCTTTCTGTCTTTCCCCCCTTTGTACTGAGTGCCAGCTCTGATCAGCAACAGAATTTGAATGCTAAAAGCCAACTGGGAAAGTGCCAAAATCTAGGTTTTGTTTGTTTGTTTGTTTGCTTGCTTTTAAGATGTTAGTACACACTGGTTTCCCAAAACCCTTTCACCTACATTCAAGCCAAACAGTATAGACAGGGCCTAGTGTTTACTGCTATTTCAGATGTAGATTTTGGGCACTGAAGAGCTGGCTGAGTCAGTAAAGTGCCTGTTGGCTGTAGAAGTATGAGAATTTAAGTTCAACTCCCCAACACCCATGTATAAAGCGGTTCCCCTCTGTAATCCCATATTGGGGAGGGAAACAGTCTAGCCAATTAACGAGCTCCAGGTTCCTCCAGAGACCCTGACTCATCACACTTGGATGACTTGTCAGCTTTTCATAAGTCTGTATATCTCTATTTCATCTATATCTATATCTTAAATGCACACCCGTGTTTCTTTTTGTATATATGTCATCTTATATACATATGTATGCATGTAGCCAAAGTATGTATATGGTGTCATGTAGACAAAACCATAACGAAGCAGTCTGAACATGCACACAGAAATCAGGAAACCAGGTTGACTATAAAGATGCAAGCTCACTTTAGAATGTGCAGAGCCCATCGGATTTCTTCTTTGGGGTGGGTCAGACACTAGTGATAGATGGAACCAGAGACAAAGACTGCTTTTTAAGAGGATGGAGTTAGAAAGTTTGATTAACACATCATGCTCAGCCTTGAAACACAGTTTCTATCTTTGGTGCCCAAGTGCTTCCAGTTGAAGATAATTTCAGTCTTAGTGCCTCGTGAGTACCATGAAGTAAACGGGTGACCCAAACCATCCAGCTATCTTGCAAACAACTACTCACGAGAAGCTTCATTTATTTTTCTCTTGAAAAATGTCTCAATCTCATTTGGACAGAAATGGAAAGTGACATTTGAAACTTTAATCCTTTAATATGTAGTCTGGTTCTTTCCAAAGTTTGCAATGCTTCCAAGTTCTGGAACTCATAACTAAGTAAGCATATGGAAACAGAATGTTCTCCATATCTTGGCTTCTCAAGTATCGTCAGGGTAGATTGTCTCCCACTGACATTGTGCAGGCAGTCATCCCTGTGTGCCACATTCTTGGCCAAGACAAACTCTTTCCTCTCCTCAACTGCATCTCCACACTAGGCCCAGCCCATCCAGTGTTAAGATTGCCCCCTCCAAGACTTTGACCTTGTTACTTCCCCTCCCCATACAGTTCCCTCCTTCATTTTCCTTCAAGAACCGTCTCAGACTCTACCATGCCACGAAGCTTTCTGTGATTACTCCAGGCAGTAGGAATCCCTCCAATGTCTCATAACTTATGGGACTTGGTTACATCACACAAGTTGAAAGTCTGCTAGTGTCACAGTCCCCCACACACTATGTTCCAGCCAGTTCTCTAATCATGGAATCAGTTGAGTTGCAACAGCTCAACTCCTTTGCGGATCCCTCAGAGACAAGAGTGGGCTTGAAAGGCAGATGTAACTTGGAGGCCTTAATTTTCCCCTTATGGGGATGGTTTAAATCCCTCTGAAGTCTCCCTCAGTTCTTTCATCTAATAAAAATAATGGTGCCTGTTTTACTGGGTTGTCACAAGAGAACATCCATGACATGTCAATGATATAATAACTGGCAGGTGTCGTAAATGGTGGATGTTTGTACTTCTCTATAAATTATAGCACAGTTCAGGATACGTAGTGGGAAAATAAATCCTGGACAGATTAATGGGTATATGTTGTGGAATATTATTTTAATTATGTTAAGATTTGTTATATTTTTATGCCACAAATATTACTTTAACTGTGTAAAGATGTGTTACATTTGTTTTTGCTGTGTTTGTTTAATGATGTAAGGATGTGTTATAATTGTTTAATTATGAAAAGATGCATTGCTGTTTCAACTTGCCTGCCTAAGGCACCTGATTGGTCTAATAAATTGAACAGCCAATAGCTAGGCAGGAGAGGGATAGGCAGGGCTGGTGGGCAGAGAGAAGAATAAGCAGCAGGAGAAATCTAGACAAAGAAGAGAGAGAAAGAAAAGAGGAGGAGGAGAGATTGAGGGAGAGAGGGATATGCCTGGGACCAAAAGCAAGGCAACCACCCAGCCAGATATGGAGACAGCAAGAAAGTAGGACATACGAAAGGAAAGAAAGGTAAAAGCCAGGAGGCATAATGTAGACAAAGAAAAAGAGGTTAAATTCTAAGAGCTAACAAGAAATGAGCCTAAGACAAGACTGAGCATTCATAACTAAGAATACGTCTCTGTGTCTTGATTTGGGAGCTGGGTGGTGCCCAAAAAGAAAAAAAGTCTAGTACAAAATATTTACACTCACTCACCTCTCTCTCTCTCTCTCTCTCTCTCTCTCTCTCTCTCTCTCTGTGTGTGTGTGTGTGTGTGTGTGTGTGTGTAGGTGTGCATGAAAATGGAGACTACTTTCATTTCCTGGCTTCCCAAGCCTAAATAATCACACAGAAACTATATTAATTACAACACTGCTTGGCCAACGGCTTAGGCGTATTCCTACCTAGTTCTTATATCTTAAATTACACCATTTATATTAATCTGTGTATCACCATGAGGTTGTGGCTTACTGGTGAGGTTCTGGCATCTTGCTCCTTTGGCAGTTACATGGCATTTCCTTTTCTCCACCTACTCTCTCTCTAAATATCGCTTCCAGCCTGCCTATATCCTGCCCTGCCATAGGCCAAATCAGCTTCTTTATTAACCAATGGTAATAAAACATATTCACAGCATGCAGAGGGGAAATCCATATCATGCGCACACATGTAATCCACCTTCAGTGTTGCCAATCTTGGGTTTTGAGAAAGGATCTCTCATTTGGCCTGGAGCTTTGTGAGTAGGCTAAGCTGGATGGACAGTAAGCTCCCCAAATTCACTTATCTCTGCCTCACCAGCTCTGGGATTCTAAGCATACACTCAGTTTTCTTTCTGCTTTTTTTTAAATGGGTTCTGAGTGGTTTAACTTAAGTTCTCACGTTTAAAATATTAATTCTGAGCTGGGTGGTGGTGGCGCACACCTTTAATCCCAGCACTCGGGAGGCAGAGGCAGGCGGATCTCTGTGAGTTCGAGGCCAGCCTGGTCTACAAGAGCTAGTTCCAGGACAGGAACCAAAAGCTACGGAGAAACCCTGTCTCGAAAATCAAAAATAAATAAATAAAATATTAATTCTGGATTTATACTGCATGAGGACTTAAGAAGTCATGTTATTATGGTGCATTTACTGGTGTGGAACTATGTTCACAATCATATTTAAGAAACCATTCCCCCAAAGCAGGTTTTTAAACAAAATGTTAGAGTCTGAATGCATTTGCATATGTATATGTGTATACATGGGATATTAACTGGGAAGTATGCACCAAAATCTAACAGTGATTATCTCCGATTAAGAGGTTTGCAGACTAGTGTATGCATCTACGTATGTGTGTATGTGTGAGCATACAGATGCATATGTGCCCATGCACATATATAAAGACCAAAGGACATTGGGTGTCTTCCACTTTCACTCTCTGCCTTATCCCTTTGAGACAAGTCGCATACTGAACCTATCGATCAATGTTTTTTGGCTAGGCTGGCATCCAGGAAGCCTCAGTGATCTTCATTACTCTGCTCCCCCTTCTTCCTTCTCCAGTGCTGGGGTTACATGTGCACATGATCAAGTCTGGCATTTTTTTCATGTGTGGTCCTAGAATCCGAACTCAAATTTTAATGCTTGCACACAAAATGATGCTGCCACTGAATCATCTCCTCAGCCTAGATTACAGGCTATCTCTGTTTTCTTCTTGCTTATCTGTATTATTTTTCCAGTTCTATTTATAAAAATAAGATGAAATATATAATGAAATTATGGTATGCTGGTTGGTTTCTGTGAACTTGACAAAAATCTGAACATATTTGGAAGAGGGTGTCTTGAGAAAATACTTCCATAAGATTGGCCTGCAGGTACAGTCTGTGGGGTACAGTCTTGATTGATGTGTGAGGAGCAAGCTCACTGTGGGTGGTACCGTCTCTGGACAGGTGGTCCTAGATAATATAAAAAAGCAGACTAGGTAAGACATGAAGAGCAAGCCAGTAAGGACCACTCTATCACGGCTTCTACATCAGTTCTTGCCTTGAGTTTCTCCTCTGACTTTACTCAATGATGGAATATGACCTGGGAGTTGTAAGATGAAATAAACTTTTTCCTCCCCAAGTTGCTATTGGTCATGGTGTTTATCACAGCTATAGAAACTCTAACTAGGATATATGGGTATAGATAGAAGTTGGGAGGTAGAGGGGAAAATCATTTTAGGGCCATGAAATTACGAGTGGTTTTTTAGCCCTTGAATTTACTATGTGGTTATTGCTTTACTATCTTTAAAGACAAAAGTTTTGGCTTATAGAAATTATATTTTAAATCATGTATATGCTTTTTAGCAGGTTAAGTTCATCTGTGGTCAATAATTAAGTAGTGTGTCCTGAGAGACAATATTCTGAGAAGGGAATATTCTCCAGCATCTAGAACTGTCTGAATATATAAAGTAAACCATATGTTGACCACTCTGTTGATGGGCTTCATTCTAGCAGCTACTAGTTCCTCTAATTCTGTTCCTCAGTGCCATGAAGATCCTCCACAGCATTTCTGAATCATTCCACCACTTTGGGAAGTGAGAAGTTCTTGCCATGGGAGCCAGGAAGAAGCAAAGTCTCCGCTCTTCAGCATGGCCGCATTTGGGTTTTCACTATGTCAGGCTAGAATCAAGGAGTCTTCAGGTTTGTGGGTACTCCGGCAGGCAGATCCTTTCTCCCTATCTGTTCTCTGAGTAACTATCCTTTCTAGACCATGCCTCCTCCTCCGTGATACATTGTCTCGGTGGCCAGCTCAGGACTGGGATGTAGAACTCTGACTCACAATCCATGTGACCCCTCGACTTCTAATTTTCTAACCCTGTAGAGGAAAGACAGAGTAGGATTGAAACTTCCTTACTATTTTCTCCGCTGTCCTAAGGGATAGCTGAAGATATGCTACAGCAATGACATGGATTTAGATTGTCTTCCAGTTAACAAGAACAGAACTGTTGAATGCTTACGTAGCAGACACTTGTGTGATGGAGGTATAGTAATAAATAATGTGGATATTGGGTTCATAGACTTCATATTCTGTTGTGAAGCCTCTCTAGAACCTCATGATAACTTCCCAGTTCTGAGCAGATAGAACAAGACTAGGCACACGAGTCTGGAGAGATAACTGTCTATGTTCCACATTTCTCAAGAATATGACTCTTCTCTTGAATCCCAGTTCCCTGCTTCACTGAGTGTGTGGCTGATTCTAAGAAGGATGCATTTTCATCACAAATATTTGGTCCGCACCATTTATGACCATCCTGTCATTTTGTGAAATCTTCCCAATGGCCAAGGTTTCAGATTTCTGAGAGAGAAGCTACATACGCCCTAACTTTCATGGTGAGATGAATGAAAGTGTGTTCCACACATAGGGAGAACAATTTTCCAGTAACAGTTGAAAAAGAGGCACTCTTGACTAAAGAATTCTTTTATATAAAATGTAACTTTTAAAAGTTTGATTCATATGTAAAGTTCTGATTATATTTATATCTAACGAATGAGGTTTCCAGTCAAGCTTAACTAAGGTGTATCCCATATTTAGTGAAGGTTTTCCCTGAATTGGCTTTACAAATGATGGATATCAGAGGTAAAACTGAACCGAACCATTTGCTAGTTTTCTTTGCTGTGAGTGAGAGGGGGAGGGGTAAAACACTTTTATATTTTTATTTTCAGTTATGCGTGTATGTATGTGCATGTGTCTGAGTATGGGTTTCTACATGTCAGTGCAATGCCTGTGGGGGTCAGAAGAGGGCAGCAAATCCCCCGGAGTTGTAGTTAACAGGTAGTTGTGAGCAGCCAGATATGGGTGCTGGGAACTGAACTTGGGTCCTCTGCAACAGCAGTACATTCTCTTGAATGTACCATTGAGCCATCTCTCCACCCTGAGAGGGGTTTTAATCTGGGGAGAAAGTGGTTTTGTTATAAGATGTTGGCTGGCAGCTCTTGATGCTTTAATGAATCCCCTGGCATTGAAATACAAGAGCTGATTTTTATTAAGCTTTGGAGCTTTCGGAGTTTTCACTGAACTGAGGTCAGTGCGTGTGAAGTGTCCCTCAGCCGCATGCCCCAATAAGCACAGCCTCTTGGAATATCATCTTAATAGCTACTGGAACCGCCTCTTCTTCCTCTCCACTGTGACTGTCACTGCCTCAGAAATGCCTCAGAATGGCACTAAATGATGTGCGAACACACCAGATGGATTGCTAATCTCTTTCTATGGCTTCTTAATGGTGCATTCACAGCCCCTTGGAGCAAACTCAATTTCTCTCTCTGTGCTCTATTTCCACTTCTGCAATTTCAGAAGAAATCATTTTGGCAAACATATTTTGTGACTTGGTCGAGAGGTAATTTATACAATTGCTTACCTACTACAACAACAAGCAACAACTCCAGTCACTGGAGGATGGATAGCTATTCATCAATCACAGATGAAACCCATAAAAGGGTCTGAACCTTTTTATGTAGCCAGGCTATGGGACTACTCTGGGAAACTCTTGTTTCTTTCTGGTGGGATAGGGGTGGGAGAGCACCGAATAGCAAAACCAAAGTCAGCACTTGGTTGTTGTTGTTTTGCTTTTGTTTTTTACATGATCTGGCTGTCCTGGACTCGCTATGTGACTTCAAACTCACAGAGATCCAATTGCATCTGCCTCCCAAGTACTAGTGTTGGGTTTAAAGGTGTGTGCCACCATGCCCATCAAAAGCCAATACTTTTGATCTTAACTTTATGTTGCTCATTAGGTCTTAAGAGAACGTTAAATGAGAAGGCAGGGTATGGGCGGCACTTGCTTGTAATCTCAGGCAAAAGCTGGAGGATGGCTGTAAATTCAAGGTTAGCCTAGGCTATATAGTGAGTTCCAGGCAACCCAGGACTATGTAGTAAGCACTTTTCAATAAATAAACAAACTTCAAATGAATCCAAACTGAAACCATAAAACTAATGGAACAAATGCCATTGATTTATATTGGCACTGAAAAAAACAGAGCTAAGAGCAGGCATTGCCGGGTCATCTGTGATAGGGATGTAGCCACGGCTCAGGTATTTGAGGGGGATGAGACAAGATCACTTCCATTATTGGGCAGTTGTCCCTACCCCATATCTCTTTAGTAGGGATAGCCATAGGTATTCCTAAAGGAATTGTGTATTTACCCATGGCGTTCTATACTTGAGACCCAGTACAGATGTTTAAGAATTTAAAGTTGTATATAAACACATCCCTTGGATGAAAGAGCTCCTATCTCTGGGTGGGAAAGTGTTTGCTCTAGGTCAGTGGTTCATGACTGTGGTTGCCCATTAAAATGACCTGGGAACCTTAAATATCTCAAATCCTCCAGGCAGTTAGAATTACAACTGCTATGCTTAGGACTCTGAAGCCAGTAATATTTTTTAACTCTCTCAAGTGATTCTGATGTGCCTGCCCATTGCTTTAAACAATTAAGACGGACAAAGGTAGTGGGCTTCTAAGATCAGGGCAGAATGTAATCATGTGGTGATTATTGTTAGCATATCACAGGGTCGTAGATTGAAGAGGTATACCTTTCAACACATGCATGCAATGTACTTTGTTCATATGCAATCCCATTATTACCATTCTTATAATTCTTTCTCCCCTCCTCTTTCCCCCTTTAGGGAAGTGTTAGGGAGTGTTGTTGAAATGAAAGTTCAGGCTTCAAAGTTGGTAGAGTGCTTGTTCTGACATACATGAAGTCCTAAGCTTTATCTTCAGCCCCACATTAATATATGGTGCCTCATGTCTATAATCCAAGTACTAGGTGGGTGGAGGAAGAAATATTAAAAATTTAAGGCCATTCAGCTATAGATCCAGACCAGCCTGCAGTGTATGAGAATCTGCCTAAAAATTAAAATGCAGATTAAATAAGTCTAGATTTCACTATGAGACAATGCCTCACTATGGGGCTCTAGCTGGCCGGTATGTAGCTATATAGACCTGGCTGGCTTCAAACTCACAAAGACCATCCTGCTGCTGTGCTTAAAGCTGGGCCTCACCACACCCAACAAGATTATGTATTTTAAAGGCTCCTGTGGTGATTTGAAGATAACTGGACCCCGTAATCTCATAGGGGTGGCACTATTAGGAGCTGAGGCTTTGTTGAGTAGGTAAAGCCTTGTTGGAGGAAGTATGTCACTGTGGGGGTGGGCTTTGAGATTTCCTCTGCTCAGGATACCACCCAGTGTCTCAGTCGACTTCCTGTTGCCCAAAAGATGTAGGACTCTCAGCTATTCCTCCAACCACATTTGCAGGCATATCGACATGCTCCCTGCCATGAAGATAATGGACTGAACCTCTGCAATTGTAATCAAGCCCCCTCGATGAAATGTTTTCCTCATAAGAGTTGCCGTGGAACTTTCACAGCAATAGAAACCTTAACTAAGACAGCTCCCTAGACAATTCTGACACCAGTAGTCTATGAATCAAATCTGGGGATCCCTGGCTAGAGAATTTTACCCTGGAGCTTGCACATTTCCCATGTCTTTTATTTATTTAATTAATTGTTTTGACTTTTTGAGATATATAAACTATATCTGAAAAAAAGTCAAATTAGTTGATCTATGTGGAGGTCAGAGGACAGGGCTGGACTCAGACTTGCAGGACTTCTCTGCCCTGTGTGGATTGTATGTAGATGATAATGATAATGATGATTTGTATGTGTGCTTTTGTGTGCTTATGATGTATGCCAAGCCTTTCATGGTTTCATTTTATTGCCGTCTTTTCCTCTCACACAGCTACTTCTGTCACTGCCTAAGGGGGCAGGAGCACGCTCTCTGGGGAACAGATTCGGCTGATACATTTCAGACACTTGACTTTGCAGCCTTCAGAAACACCAAGGCAATACTAGATCAAAGGGGTCTGAGGCTCTGAGTCAGGGACGGGTGGAGACGACAGAGCAGGCGTGAGTGGGAAGAGGCCGATTTCAGGTTCTGAAGAACTCCAGAGTGGGTGTTAAGAAGTAACTCTCCTAGACAGCCATAGCTGAGACTCATTGGCACCCCACCAAATGAGTCCAGCAGAAAGAGCCCAGAAAACGATCCTGGGTGTGTCTCTGGAGTGAACCAGGCCACCAAGGACTTTGCCCCGAGCTGCACTACCCTGTTTTCTGCCCAGCTTCCATTTTTGGTTGAGCCGCAGGAGAATCTGCTGAACACTGCTATTGCCAAGTTAAAACGAAACCAAGGGACAGTGTGGAGAAAGACCATCACTGTGGAGAAATGGGCTCTAGCGAATGTCCCAGTCACACGCTGTCACCTGGGCGAGAACATGGTTTTTGTAGTAAGACTAGGATTCAAATCTAAGTTTCACTGCTTAAGAATGGTGTGGGGTGAATGGGGGAGAGGGCTTAGTGGATTAGAGCACTTGCTGTGCAAGGACAAGGACCTGATTCCAGTATAAAAAATATGGGCATCACATGTCCCTATTACCCTAGCATTACCACAAAGATAGGAGGATTGCAGGCTGCCAGGCTAGCTCCACATTTAGTGACAGAGCGGCAGAGTAAGCCATCCAGTGTCACTGGCCTCTGCATACAAGCGTGAGCACACACCTGCCCAGGCATGTACAGCCACCCATGCATACATCTGTACATATACCACACACGCATAAAACACATACCCACATAGGGGAGGAGAACATGAACAGTGGATGAATGGATGGTGTGGTCTCGACGCAATCCCTATCTCATGTGACCACCTCTCTTGCCTATCTCTTTTAGGAGTGAAGGAGCATGAGATTAGGGGAAGGCTTCAGAGAGGAGAAACTGATGGGGCTCAAAGGACGGAAGGATTCCTATAGAAGAGGTGGAAGGGAAAATCTCCCAGGGATGCTCAGACAGAAGGGGTGATTGCTGTGTTGCTTACAATTGCTCCTGGAACCAATCACAAAGCGGCAGCTGGGAGTGACCTTGTTGTTGTTTACCAAGCTGGATTTCAACTCTCACCTTACTTTTAAGCTGCTTGCACTGATCACAGGGCAGATGTGGTTCACTTGCTGATGTTGGCCCTGAATTCTGCCCAATTCTCTCTACATCCACAGAGCTGAAAACCTCCAAGTAGAAATCTACATCCTTCACTTCTCATTCTGCCAACCCACCCTTTCCAAGCAGCAAGAGAAAAGAACTTCAGTTTCTGGAGTGGATAGGGGCACAGGGCAGGTACTGTAGATGGAAAAAGCATTCTAAGAAGAGACAGCTGCCTGGCACGGCCATGGCTGCTGGAATGTGTCAAACCTAACTGGGACATTTCCAAGGTTCACTGATCCCCTTCTGCAGCCACTTGGTGCTCTCAGCAGATCCCTTTGCTGCTTTAACCTCCTGGGACAGTTGCATGACTTCTCACCCTATGAATATATGTGATTAAACAGGCCAGACAATGATTCATAAGCTTAGGGTCTTGGGCTAGCTGCTTAAGTTTTATGAGCCTCCGTTTCCTTATTTGTGAAATTCGGGTTTTAAAAGGAGTCCCGTAGGTCTGGGGAAACGGCTCAATGGGTATAGTGCCTGCTTGTGCAAGTGTAAGAGCTGGAAATCAGATCCCTAGCATCCATGTAAATTCTGGGCAGGCATGACAACCCACTTGTCATTCTAGCACATGGGAGGCAGAGACAGACAGAGAATCCCTGGAACAAGCTGTCTAGTAAGCTGGCTAACTAGGCTAAGCTTGCTAAGTAGACTAGCCAAATCAGTGATGTCGGAGTTAAAGTGAGAGACCTTATCAGGTAGAAACTGATCAAGGAAGATTCCTAATGTTAAGGTAAAGACAGAATGAAACCAGACAACTACAGGTCAATATCCCCGATGAACATAGAATCAAAAGTGCTCCATAAAATGCTTGTGACCCATATATAGACACACATCAAAAAGCTGAGAGCCATAGTCTCCCCAACAAAAGCCTGACACCAGACATGAGAAGCCCTCTTTGAGCTGTTGGTCAGGATTGTGCAAGAGACCCTCAAAACATTAAAGGTGATTGCCATTGCCTTTGGTGGAAGCTAAGTCCTGTTGTTGAAGACACCATGCACTTTGGACACAAAGCCCAGAGAACCCTGATCTGGATTTAACCTAAAATCCTCCTCCCTGAGGACCTGCTTTCATCATCCCAGAAGGAGCCATGCCAACTTCCAAAGGATGGAAGCAACAGATAGCCCTGCCTATGATAATGTCTTTAAACAAGGACAATGATTGACAGGCAAGATAGCCTTAAAGGTGCATTAGTAGCATAGATACCTTGGGAGTAACCTACAGCTCTCTAAGGGACTTAAGACACACCCAACAAAAGAGATCACATCTGGGACTGGAAACCTAGTTAGCTACCCAGGAGTAGCAAAGTCATGAGGTCTTGGAGGAGAACACAGAGCCACCACTTTACTAAAGCCAGCATAATCCTTGTTTTCCACATATTCATCCTCATCCCCACATATAAGTGTAGTCCGCACTGTTCATCAAGCAAACTTGTCTTTGTAGCTGATGGAGACCATTATGGAAAGCCACAACCAAGACAATGGAGAGTTCTGGAGGCCAATCCCAACTGATACATTTACACCACAACTCCTGCACCTAAGGCTCAAGGATCATTGAGGAGGAAAGGCTGAAAAGACTGCATGTGCCAGAGGAACATGGAGTTGTCTGGGAAACTGTGTCTCCTGGAAATTTCAGAGGTTACACCGTATAGTCTCACCAATATGGCTGCCCAAACGTGAGCTAAACAAGGAGGAATTCACCAGACATATAATGTGGAACAGGGAATGCTCATGAGGCCTCAGCCCTACACAAAGAACTATAGGCAGCTGAGGAGTACTGAGAGCAGGAGAAATAGTCTCCCCCAGGGAAGAGCGCATTAACTGGTTAGCCAATACCAAATGTTCAGCCCTGAGAACATATATACAGGTAATTATATAGACTGATAGAGACTAATCGGGTTGTATTTATGTATTTAGGAGTGTGTGTGTGTGTGTGTGTGTGTGTGTGTGTGTGTGTGTGTGTGTGTGTGTGAGAGAGAGAGAGAGAGAGAGAGAGAGAGAGAGAGAGAGAGAGAGAGGACAATTAAGACAAAGATGCCAGTGATTTGAAGGAAAGAAGAGAGGGCGGGACAGGGGAGGATTTGAAAGAAGAAACATAAGTGGGGCATGATGTAATTATATTATAATCTCACAAATAAAATATATGCATGGGTATCAGAATCTGTATGGTTATTTTTTTTTAAAGTTTTACAGGGTGGGTCATAGAGGAGATAAGCGGGAAGAATCAGGATTCCTCTTGGATTCTCGGATACCTTGCCTGCTGTTCCTGCGCAGTGAACTTTGACTCCTATTTGCACATTTAATGTATTTTTTTAGTCTGGAGTGCACAGGGAAAGGCAGAAGCTCCCATTTTCCTCTTAGTACAAGGCAACGGGCATAAATCCATGGATTGAACTTTTAGTCAATGAGTTAGTCCTTTATTCATTTCTTCATTTAATAAGCAGCAATGACTTTCTTTATGCATATCTATGTGATAGTCTGTGAACAATAAAAACCATTCTAAAACAGTGAGCCTGGATATCTTGAAGTCTAATGTAAATTACATTGGATGGATCATAATGTTTTAGTAGACTTGATAACGAATGGGGTGAGAAAACATGGATTATGTGCACAGTCGAGAAGAGTCAACAGTACTTTATTTTTGAGATGAAGTGTTAGAGTCTACTTCTTCAGGATTCCAGAATATACTGAAGACCAGCTGAAACATCCAGCCTCGGGAACTGAACAACTACTGGATTCGACTTTCTATTGATAGGGATGTTGGACCAGTTGGACCACAGCCTGTAAGCCATTCTAATAAATCTGCATATATAAGAATATATATGATTGAATATATTCATTCTATCTGTTCTGTTCCTTGAGAGAACCCTGACAAACACAGGGCTTTATATAGCCTAGGCTGTTTTCAGACTTACCATAGCCAAGGCTGATCTTGAACTTTCAATTCTCATGTCTCCGCCTCTGGAAAGGCAGACACTACCATACCCCGTTTAGGCTGCACCGGAGCTGAAAGTCAGGGCTCCGTGTCCATGTACTCTACACAAGCACTCTACTCCCTGAGCCGCAGCCCCGGCCTGTTATTGGTGTTGATGTCAGGTATAGGCAACTTCAGCAATGGCAGCACAATGTAGCGAGTGATGATGTTGTAGATGAGTTGCTCAAATATGGAAGTCTGGGGTGGAAGCAACAAGGAAGTAGAGAGACTCGACGGAACCTTGAAACCCACAGATCTTCATCTGTGGAAGAGGCAACAGGTGAGCCAATGCTAGCTCTTTGCAGATGATCACACCTGAGAAAAATGGCTGCCCAGTCAGGGCCATACCCAGCTCCACCTCTCTGTGATCATCATCCATGGAGTTCTCTGAACTTTGACCACACATCTTCCTTTACATTCTGAATGTGTCTTGGGGTTTCTGTTGATGCGATCAAACAAGACAACTAAACGCAACCTGAGGAGGAAAGGGTCTATTTCACCTTCCAACACTATCACTGAGGGAAGTCAGGGCAGGAACACAAGCAGGGCACGAACCTGGAGACAGGAGCTGACGCGGAGGCCATGGAGGAGTGCTGTTGACCAGCTTGCCACTCCTGGCTTGTTTAACCTGCTTTCAGACATAATCTAGGACCACCAGCCCAGGGGGTGGCGATGCCACCCCAATGAGTTGAGTACTCCCACATCAAACACAAATTAAGAAAATGCCCTACAGGCTTGCCTCCAGCCTGATCTTATGGAGGCGTTTTCTCAGTTGCTCCTCTCTCCTCTCAGATGATTCTAGCTTGGGTCAAGTTGACATAAAAATGAGCCAGCATGAATGTTTATGTGTTTCATGTTCTTAGTGAACTCTTGTTCACAAAATAGCAGTCTCCCAGATTTCCCAAGACCCTGGGCCTAAGGCACCAATTGAATTCAGTCCGAGTGTGCTACTAATTTACGTAAATAATTCCAGATTTCCAGAGGGAGGTGACAGCTTTTCTCACCCTGGATTGGCTCTGAAGGCAGAGGTGACTTGGGCATCAATTTCAAGTTCAGGCTAGGAAAATACCTGTAAAGGCACGAACACACACCTAGGCCAAATGGTTGCAGCTGGCTCAAGGCAGTTGCTTTTCTTGTGGGCTTCCAAATTCTGTGGGTGTGGTGGCTCAGCTCTGGGTCTGGTGAGCTCAGCTCTGGCTGTGTGCCTGCTCAGAACTCTGCAATCTCCTCTGTTGGACTGAGCCAGATCTTTGCTTTGAATTACAATGGCACACGGAGAACAGTCAGTTGGAGTCTGACTTTTGTTCTTTACTTATGTTAACTCAAACCATTCCTTTCATTTCCTTCCTTGTTCTCTCTCTCTCTCTCTCTCTCTCTCTCTCTCTCTCTCTCTCTCTCTCTCTCTCGTGTGTGTGTGTGTGTGTGTGTGTGTGTGTGTGTGTGTGTGTGCTGTGTTCTCTAAAAGTTCCTTTTGGAAACCCAAGTTCTAAGGATGATTCGTAGCATTAGAAAGTGTAGAAAATAAGGGAAGCACATCTGTATTGTCAGGGAAAGTATTTACCCTCATTCCTTGGGAACCCTCCAACCTGAGGGAGGAAACCAGGTCTAGTGACTGTAGAAAGTGGAAGCCATAAGGCCTCACAGGGAAGGGTTCAGTCAAATGATGGATGAATGGCCAGAGAAAAATCCGAGAATGTGTGCGTAATGGAATATTAGTCAGTCTTAAAAAGGAAGAAGACCTTGCCAGTCTTGCCATTTTTGACAACAGATGAATCTGATAGATACCACGAAAGCAAAATAAGCCAGAGGCATAAACACACATGCTGCATGATCTCAAAGCAGGCGCTAGCTCACGCTAGGCAGTAAGGAAAAGGGGTCACAGTGAAAACCAAAGTTGCTTAATATGTTCCAGTGGGAAAAATGTTAGAGTAAAGGAATGGTGTTGGGGTTAAAACAGCAAAGCCCGGAGTAACAAGGATGAGAGACAAAGACACCTGTAGTCGTCTGACAGATAGGAGGAAGGACAGTGGGGGCAGGCTAACTGGTACCCCTAAGCCTTGAAGAACATACATGCAAGGCATGGTTTCCTTTCTTACATTTTTACTTCTATTTCTTATTTGTTTTTTTGTTTCTGATGCTGTTAATTGTAACATACTAAACTGGAAGTAAGGATGCCTTCTAAGAAGAAACGTTCACCAAGGAGAGCATCTCAGTCCACCTCCTAAACAAGGAGCTAAATGTGAGGTAACCCAGACATACTGCAGCTCCATCTTGGTGGCTGGGATAGAGAAAAGTCTGCCATGGTTAAAGCTAGTTTGGGGATGAGAAGACATGCATTTATGCACAGCCCAGGAGAGGGAATAGTGCTCTATTTTGTTTTGTGGTTGAGACAGGGTCTCTTGCAGTCTGACTTATTTGTGAACTCTAAGATAGCCAAAGTCATGGAGGCAGAGGTGGTAATAGGTTACCAGGAGCCAAGGTAGGGAAATAGTTCTGTCACTTTGGACACTGTAGGAGTCTGGCCTCCTAACAACAGTACTCTGCTGTGCAGTTGACATTTGCTGGTAAGGCACATTAAAATGGTTTATTGATATTTATTTTATGTGTACGAGTGTTTTGCATGAATGTATATGCATGCACTACCTATGTGCCTGGTTCTCTTGGAGGTCAGAAGGCATTAGATCCATGGAACTCAAGTTATATGTGGTTGTGAACCATCATGCGGTTGTACGGAACTTCTGCAAGAACAAGTGCTTTAACTGCTGAACCATCAGCGTTGTTGGTGGGCTGGTCTGAGCAGCACCAGTGTAAGACTTGGCGTGAGAGGAACCTTTGAACTGCGTCCCTTAGTGGGTGAGGCCGAAACCGCAGTCGTGACAAAGTACGCCATGCAGAGAGAGCTTGAGTATGGAGTTTGTTGTTGTTTTGTTTTGTTTTTGGAGACAGAGTTTCTCTGCAGCTTTAGAGCCTGTCTTGGAACTCACTCTGTAGACCAGGCTGGCTTCGAACTCACAGAGATCCGCATGTCTCTGCTTCCCCAGTGCTGGGATTAAAGGCGTGC
The DNA here is from genome assembly GCF_037038515.1 of Microtus pennsylvanicus. Lineage (NCBI taxonomy): Eukaryota > Metazoa > Chordata > Mammalia > Rodentia > Cricetidae > Microtus > Microtus pennsylvanicus. Next base: position 1,420,768 of record NC_134601.1, on the reverse strand, counting down.
GCCACCATCGTCCGGCAAGTAAGGAGTTTTATTAAGAGGGAGGGAAGATAGAGTGAGAGAGGGACAGAGAGACAAAGAGAGGGAGAAGAGAGAGATAGAGAAGAGGGAGACAGAGGCTGAGACTGGCTTGCCTCAGCCTGAAGAGAGAGAGAGTGGAGTGGACAGAGCTTGTCTCTTAAAGGGACCTTTGCACTGCTTGCCATAAGCCGAGGGGTGACTGTGCCCAAGGGGATGGGCCAAGGTGTGCCTGGACACTAACAACCACTCCAGTTCAAAGAAGGTCTATTTTATTGGAAACCTTGGGGCTGTCCATTCTTGGCAGTGTTAGACGTTTTCCCTAAGGAAATAGCAGGCCCTTCACCGGGGGTCATATGCTCCAGAGCACGGAGCATGGTGACGGTGATTTCTTGGAGAGAATGACAGAGCTGCCCAGAGGAAATCTTTGCCAACTAGTGCCTCCTTCTTCATTCTTGCCCAGTGAGTTTCCTTCTCACACATCGCCAAGAGCTCCAAGGGTCCTCCAAGAGCCTGGAGTCACAGAGACTGATGAACTTTGGGCACTTTTGAAAGCAGCTGTTAAAGCAAAGTTGTCTGATCTGCATCAGGCCCGAAGGGCTCTACAAACCGGAAAGACAGTAAAACGATCTAGATCCACTAGCCCTTGAAGAGAGATCCTTTCTCACTTTCTAAATAAACTGTACAACATCCACCGCGACCTTTAACTTTCTGGGACAGGAGAAAGGGGAGGGTATTTTTCTGAGCTGGAGATTGTGGGATATCTGTCGTCACAAAAGCCGGCCCTAGTTGCCTGGTAACAGAGACAATTGACTGCGGCAGTAGGTGGGGCTAGGGGCTGCTGCTAAGGCAAGGGCTATGAACCGGTGATGAGACCAAGGGGTCTAACTAATCAAGACGCTGAAGGTAGGCACAGAGTCACGAAAAGGACCCAGGAACAGCCGAAAGGGATGGCTTGAGGGGACAGCTCTGTGTGGCTGGACTAGGGAGGGTAGAGCTGAGCCCAGCGGCTTCACAGTCCTTAGGCATCCCTAACAAAACTTTGATTTCCCTAGTTCTCGGAGCTCCCAAATCCAATGGAAGCCCTTTGACTACCGTGTTGTGGCGCTGGCTTTCTTTGTTTAGCCGTCGAGGCTCCACACAGCCCAAACAGGAAGTGATCAGACCAGCTTGAAAAGTAGGACCAGTTGATCCAGGAGGCCAGAAAGATGAGAGCCAGGAGGGGCTGGTGAGGCCTTTACCCCAGCCTTAACCTCAGTCAGCCCCAGCATCTAAATGGTAAATGCCATGGATCTGCCAAAGCGTTTATGAAGTGGGAGATTCAGGAAGAGCTGTAGAGGCCTTGATTCGCAACCTTGCCTGCAGTGTGCCCCAACATCTGGGCAACAAAAGGAACAGTATTGATCTGCCAAAGCACTCCCCACCTGCTGCCAGCTCCTCGGGCCATGGGCACCCAGGGGTAGTGGGCTCTTTCTAAGAAGTAACATTTTAAGTGTCAGCACGTGCAAAAGCAAAATAGAATAAAAGGAACAGCAAGAAATAAATTGTGAGGTGACAGATGTTTTCATTAGGTTAATCGTAGTTATTTCATTATGCATGTATTTATCAAAATATCTAGACATTTAACTTAAATACATACACGTTCATCCTGTCATGTATTCAATAAAGATGAAAAGACCCAATAGCTAGTATTTATTGAACGTTTTAATGAGGTTGACTATTTTAATTAATTTGTTCCTATGTAGAATACAGTGCATGGGGAAACAGGCTCGGTGAGTTAGCCAAGTCCCTGCAATTAGGAAACACCAGTCTTGGGGCTTGGTCTGACCTGGGATCTGGGTCCTGGGTCCTAGTCCTAAGCTTTCTGATTTGAACAGCATCACCTGCCCCCCATCTTTTCTGAAAAGAAAAATGGCATAGTGAAAATCCCTATCTCCTGGGGGGTGCGGGGCTGTGAATAGGAAGACCATCGGCACCTACAGCTGGCACCCAGGCAAATGGAGAGCCGTTCTTTTTTTGACGTTGAACTAAATTTGTTCTTTGTCTCGCAGGCATGAAATTCGTTCTGATTGCTCTCCAACCACCTTCCCTTCTCTCCTCCCACGCTGCCAGCCCCAGCGCTTCCTTGCGAATCCCTTTCCCACATGCATGTCTGTTTGTTTTGTTCCAGGACACACTGAATTTAACCAGGACCATCTGTGTGGCCGTGAGCTTGGAACTATCCACTGCAGCCTGGTGGCTTCAGCAGTGGATACCCAACTGAAGACAACGACTGTCCCTTTTCCAGACCCCTTCAGGAACTATTGCCAATAGTTCATCAGGGTGAGTTGGGGCTGGGAGACCCTGAGCCATGTTGTATGGAGCAGGTTTTACTTCCCTGCCAGCGCACACATCTGTTTGTATCTCCTTCTGGTCGCGCCGTGCGAATGTTCCAGTGCAAATCCGGGAAGGTATGCCAATTCTATTAGCTTGGGGCAATTGGGCAGGGAGCTCTTGACGATTTAAGGCTCTGGTAGATGAGTCCTGTTGGAATTAGTTGTGTGTTTACAAATTGGCCCTATGGGACTGCTATAGCTCTAGAAATCCAGCCGTTGATATGACAGTGCTTTCAGTGATTCCAATTGCAAGGGAGAGGAACAGCTCTCGTCGTGAGCCATAAACGTTTCTGCATATAAAAGCTGCCATTACTCCTTACTCTTCCTAGCCCCAACAGCTTTAAGGTCTGTGGCTCACTCAGGCCTGTAAAATCTGGTCTGTGACATATGGCACTTGTCCCTAGGTTCAGGCACTGCGATGTGGAGCAAACACAACATCTAATACACTGGGAAACTGAATGAGAGGTCCCAATAACCATGTTTCCTCTAGCTTTGAGATCTCCCTTGTTGGAAAACAGAGGAACAGCCAGGCTGATGTTACAGGAAACTGGGGAAAGCAGAATGAAACGGTAGGGTCTTCTTTGCCTCTCTTACATGAGATATGAATCCCTGAAGCTCTTTATTCACTGAAGCACTCTGCTGCTTATCACGGGTATGTGTGTGCCTCTGGGAGGTAGAAGGGAGCTCGTGCAGTGTAGGATGCTGAACTTATCCACTGCAGCAACCTTTACTATTCCACATCAGGGACATGGGGAGGAGTTCACATAGTCATATTTGGACTCAAAGAGAAGTGCAGACCTGGATGGGAGCAGCATCCCACCACCTTCATCCAACAGATTTCATATTACACAGCTACTATGACAGGCAAACCTGCCCCAACATATGTGAGGACCAGGATAAATGGAAGAAGGGAGTTTCAACAACCGTATGCTTAAAGATGTACAGGATACCAATTAAGCTAACATTTTAATGCTTTGTTCTTGAGCTGGACATGGTGGTCCACATGTGTAATCCTAGTACTGAAGAGGCTGGAGGCAGAAGAATTGCCTCTAGACTAGACTGTTGTAGTAGGGGCGGCGGGGCTGCGTCCCCGGCACCCGGCCGCCCACATGGCTAGCTTATGCCCAAAATAATTACACAGAAACTGTATTCTTTTAAACATTGCCTGACCCATTAGTTTTAGCCTCTTAACCCATTTTTAATAATCTATGTAGCACCATGAGGTGCGCTTACCAGGAAAGATCTTCACCTGCATCTGTCTGGAGTGGGAGAACCATGGCGACTCCCTGACTCAGCTTCTTTCTCCCAGCATTCTGTTCTGTTTACTCCACCCACCTAAGGGTTGGCCTATCAAATGGGCCTAGACAGTTTCTTTATTAATTAACCAATGAAAGCAATACATTAGAAAGAAATCACTCCCACATCACTAGACTGGGTTGCAGAGTGAGACCGTATCTTAAAAACACAAAACAAACAAAAAGGGAAAAGTATGTTGGCTGTTCCTACCTGGACAAGTGAAACATGTCTTCAAATGATTTGGAAGCCCAGAGTCACACTCAAAATAGTCTGAGATAGGGTATTTCTATGTAGCTCTGGCTGACCTGGAACTCATTACATAGTTGAATGCAGTAGGCTTTCTTTGTACTGCCAGCGCCCAAATAACAACATGGAGACTTCTTATTAATTATGAAAGCTTGACTTTATCTTAGGCTTGTTTCTAACTAGCTCTTATAACTGAATTTATCCCATTTCTATTAATCTGGGTGCTGCCATGTGGCTCATGGCTGTTACCTCTCCTCCTGCATGTCTTGCTTCCTCTGTCTCCTTTGGTGTCTCCTATGCACCTAGATTCATCTCCTCTCCTCTCTCTATGCTCAGAGGTCCTGCCTAACCTCTTCCTGCCTAGCTATTGACCATTCAGCTCTTTATTAAACCAATCAGAAGGAACCTTGGCAAAGAAACAGCTTCACAATGTACAAAAAGATTATGCCACAACAGTTAAGGCTGTCCTTGAAATGCCTAGTGCCGGGGTTAAAGGCATACACCACCATGGTCCCACTACATTCAAAACTTTTGATTGATTTTGATTCAGAAATGTGAAGGCAGAGACGGATTCACCCTAGGCATCATGGCCCTATCTGACCTCCTGACCTCTTTCCTTTCTACCCCAGCTCTGTCCTGAACCATTGGGGACCTCACACACGTGCAGTACCCTGATCCCATGCCCAAGGAGTTGTCTTACTGGCGTATGTCTCCCTTAGGAGAATGTACCAGGGACAGTGGCTTTGCCTGGGTGATGAAATCAGACACAGAGCTCTGTCAGCAGAAACCTGTTCACTCTGTGTAGTTCAGGTGTGGAACCAAAAAAGGCATATTGGTTCCTTTGGTCTGCTGACTACCTGCTTCTGGAGGGTGTGACGTTAAAGTGGAGTCTTTTAAGTGTGTCTACCAGGTACTGGGGAGACAATGACGATATTTTTTTTTTTGGTTTTTTTGAGACAGGGTTTCTCTGTGGTTTTTTTTGGAGCCTGTCCTGGAACTAGCTCTTGTAGACCAGGCTGGTCTCGAACTCAGAGATCCGCCTGCCTCTGCCTCCCGAGTGCTGGGATTAAAGGCGTGCGCCACCACCGCCCGGCTTTTAATGACGATATTTTTTATTTAGAGAGTTCAGGTTTATATTTTTAGCAGCACCTTTTAAAAACATATGCTCATACTTCTTACCTGCTAGAATAATTTTCAGAAACAGCTATAGGTCCTTATATTTCTAGGCCAATTTTCTTTTCTTTCTTTCCTCTGAGCCGGTCTCACAGACTGATCTCAAATTCATTATGTAGCCCAGGCTGGCTTTGAACTCATAGTGATCCTATTGCTTTAGTCTCATGAAGGCCAAGATTATACTTGTGAACCACCATATCCGGTGACGGTAGGGCAATACTTTCTTTTGAATTAGAGTTTTTCACTGTATAGCTGTGACTGGCCTTGATCTCACTATGTAAACCAGATTAGTTTAGAAATCGTAGAGATCTGTCTGTGTCCCCAGTGCTGAAATTAAAGGTGTGTGCTACCAGACCCAGCCCTCTAGTGCGATGTTTGTATTGAAATACCTCCCCAGTGTTTCTTCTTTCAACCAGGCTACTTTATGCCCCCTTAGAATTGTAGAAGAATTTGATTTCTCAGGCCCACCAGGTACAGCCTTGTTTTGGGTCATCATGACCCTTTTTTCCATGTGGACAGACGCCAAGACTGACAGACAGTCTGGCTACAAAGCTGCCAACTTATGAGCAGTGACTGTGTTTATACATTGCTATTGATAAGCACTCAGCCAACACACAAAGAACGCAGCCACACATGCGCCACACAGAGGCATGCTCAGAGAGGCTGGATCGGTCGTTCTAAGGCTTTTGATGTGGGCACATCTTTGCTTCAGATAGCTTTAATGCAGAGTAGATTATCCTCAGAAGACCAATAATAAAATCCAGCTAATAGCAAGTAATTTGGCTGGGTTGTGTCTAAGTATTTTATATACCTCCTGCTCTCATCTCACTTCAATGCTCTATTGTAACCATCAGTGTGCACAGTAGAAGGAAGTCCGCTCCATTTCCCAGAAGGTGATGGGGTTCATTGTTAGTAATCTGGTCCCTGGACATCCTTTATAGTTTGGGATTACCAGACCATGTTTGATCAATAGGATAGCGACTTCTTCAAAATAATGTAGCCATCTTACCAAAATCCTGATTTTTTGACCCTTTATCTGTTTTGCTTTGGTAATTGTCACTCAACACAACAGGCGCCAAGAACACAGCAGGTGCTGAGAACCACATACTTCTTGTGTGACAGAAGCAAACTAAGCAGAGGAAGGGCAAGACCGAACAGCCTGTCAGCCTTTTCAGAGTCCCTTGTCCCCATTATTCTAAGATTTCCTCATTGCCCACCAGTCCAACAACATCCTCAGGATTTTGTACATTCAATCCATATGTTTCTGAAGCATGCATGTTTAAATTACTAAAAGGCAGATTTAGAACAGCAATTCATTGTCAAAGATCCCTCAGGACCCATCTTATTTAACTATGAACCAGATGTCTCATTTTCCCAGTAGGAAATAGACTTTGAACTTGGAAAGTTCACATGCTATTTTCTCCTCATCTAAACACAGTGAGAGGGTTTCCAAATTGGTCAAGTGCGCCGCTTCTATCCCAAAGCAATAGAGCAGGCTTTGTATTGTATGGGCTGTCGTGGAGTGGGGCTGTGACTAGGGAAACTGGTGTTTGGCTTCAAATGCCCTATATAAATTCAGTAAGACCTCCAGGAAGTCACAAATTGTAGGAGTCTTTGTTTCCCAATCAGTGGAGGAGAATCATGCCTTGCCTACTATGTCACCCAAGAGAAAAGACATATATACAAAGCTTCAAGCTTGAAGGAGGAAAGGCAAATCAGAATTCCAAAGTGCTTTGCTCTGCAGTAATCAGACCTTTTCATGTTGAAGCCTAATGAAGTTGAGCCTTCTTAAATTCGATGATGTCCCACGTATCCTTAGAGATTACTAGGACATATGAAGGATCTTTAGAGAGGCCATCTATGCTAATTGTCTATCTGGCTAGCACAATCTGTGGTAGCATCTTAGACACACACGTGGTTTGTACCTGAGCATTACAACCACCGGGTATTTACTGTGAAGAGTTCCTTTCCTACAGAATTGCTTTCGTTATTAGCGATGCTTCTCTGAGATGGAGCCAGAATCAGCATCCGTGCAACTTCTGCCTGCTGCTCCCAGTTCCATCCTCTGGAGTCTCAGAGTTCAGGGGTGTGCAGCCTTCCACAGAATGCCTCTCCAGACGGTTGAAGACAGCTCTCATCATGCCTCTCCTTCTCCGGAGGACTTATTTTCTTTAGCATCAAATTTCACACCCATCCCCCACTGCCAATCCGAGAAGCCCCTGATGCCTTGAACATGTGCCCTGATATCCCCAAGAGGAGTTCAGGAATCTCCTTCCAACCATACCACACAGAAGGCTTTGGCCAGAGAGGCTCAGGAGGGGAGGAACCCAGCTGGCTCTCCTTCAGCACTCTGTCAAGTGCCCTGGAGGGCCTGGAAGGTTTGTTTTCTTAACTTGCATTCTTTTTGAACAGTATAGATTCTTGAAAGTCCTCGGAATGTCTCAGAAGAAAAACTGATAATGACAAGCATTAAAAAAAAAAGCCGAATTGAAGACCAATCAATGCCCAAATTATTTTAGGCAAATGAAAGGGTAGCTACATCCTGAGAGTGTGCAAGGCTAAACATTTCTTTTCTGGGGTAAGGTAAAGACCTTAGATAAATGTAGCAACTTTCTCCAAGTCAAATAGTGAAGATGTAGCTGTCTGTTTATCAGGCTCCCCTTCTATGTGGTTAATGTTGTACAGGATTCTTCTGCAGGGATGCTACTGAGGGAAGATAGAGTAAACCATCCTGCTCCTCTTGTCTTTAGTTGACTTAAAAAGTCATTGATCTGGAGAGGTTGCACAGGCCAAACATGTGATGTTGGGCTCCCACTGACCTTTCTGGGGATGATTCCTCTAACCGAAGCCCTCTAAGGTGAAAGGTTGCATCTCACTGCCTTGTCTGATGACTGTTGTCTTTCAGTGATCTCCCTGACCTGGGGGAAGGGGGTTTTCAAGGCTGGGGATGGAAGGATTACATTTTTCTATTTTCCCTGTCCTCCAGGGGAAAGTAGCCTTCCGGCTTCTTTTCTTCTGTTCTCAAGGGAAATGGTGCTTTTGTATCTTAATGGTTAACTGAATGCTGCCCAAAAGACACAAATTATTAATAGTTACAGTCAGCAAGTTAAGCTGTATTAGCTACTTTTCTGTTGCTGTGATAAAATGTGTTAATCAAGGAAGGAAAAACATTTGGGCTTATAGTTTTCAAGGGAGAGTCTATATGGGTGGAACAAGAAATGATGTGGGAGTGATTTCTTTTTAATCTGTTGCTTTCATTGGTTAATTAATAAAGAAACTGCCTAGGCTCATTTGATAGGCCAACCCTTAGGTAGGTGGAGTAAACAGAACAGAATGCTGGGAGAAAGAAGCTGAGTCAAGAGTCACCATGATTCTCCCACTCCAGACAGATGCAGGTTAAGATCTTTTCTGGTAAGCCAGCTCGTGGTGCTACACAGAATATTAGAAATGGGTTAGATCAATATGTAAGAGCTAGCCAATAAGAGACTGGAACTAATGGGCCAGGCAGTGTTTAAAAGAATACAGTTTCCGTGTAATTATTTCGGGTATAAAGCTAGCCGTGCAGGAGCCAGGGCGGCCGGAATGCAGCCCGCTGCTCTGCTCCATGTCACTACAAAGAAATAGCAGAGAGATATGACTGCAAGGCTATAAGCTCTCAAAGCCTGTCCCCAGTGACATGACATCCCTTTTCCAGCAAGGTCCCATCTCCTAAAGTTGTTGCATGATAGCCTCTAGACAGTGCCACCAACTGGAACCCAAATGTTCAGTTATCTGAGTCCTTGGGAGACGCTCTCATTTAAACCAGCCCATGGACCTTCCAATGACGTACAGGCAGCAAACAGCAGCAGTTAGCGTAGAGTTTTTCCTCCTCTACAGCTCCCTATATGAGCTAAGCCTCATGCCAGCAACTGCAATACAACACGGGTTTTGTTGGTCATAACATCTATCTTTAGTCTGCTGGTTTTCTGTCTTGTTTTTGAGAAAGGGTTTCATGTATCCAAGACTGGCCTCAGCTCCCCAACCTCTGCTTCCATTTCTGGAGTACTGTGATTACTGACACGTGTCACCCACCATGCCCAGTTTATGCGGTGCTGGGACTTGAACCCAGGACTTCATGCACATTAAGCAGGTACTCTACCAACTAAGCAACATTGCCTCCACCTTGCAGACTGTTTGAATAAATCTTTTTCCTTTCCCCATGTTTGCCCTGGAGTCCTTGGCCTTTTAAGTGAGAAACAACAGACTCGCTCAGAGGCAGCTTTGCTCTGTAGAAACCTGGAACATTTTCCCACTTTCCTGGGGCTGAACTCCTGGGTGTTTCAGTCTCTAGCTCTTTGTCTTTTTTGCTTTAATGCTCTACCATCACCACCTTAAAGTTCTTTAAAATTGGGCTCGCCAGATGGCTCAGCAGGTAAAGGCAACTGCCAAGTCTTATGACTTGAGTTTGGTCCCCAGAAGTCACATTGTGGATGGAGAGAATTGACTTCCACAAGTTGCTTTCCTATGTTCACATCCATGTTTTGGCATATGCCTCTACCCCAGAATGAATGAATTAATGTAAACAAATACTCTGAATTTTAAATAAGGGATTCTAAATTTTTATCATTTTTTTTGTATGATACAAATTACCTAGGCAGTCTGATAAGGTCAGGATTACTCTTTTTTTAAAAAAAAATTTATTTATTTATTATGTACACAGTGTTCAGCCTCCATGTATGCCTGCAGGCCAGAAGAGGGTACCAGATCTCATTACAGATGGTTGTGAGCCACCATGTGGTTGCTGTGAATTGAACTCAGGACCTTTGGAAGGGTAGTCAGTGCTCTTAACCTCTGAACCATCTCTCCAGCCCCAGGATTACTCTTAAGGCCTGGGTAAGGAAAGCTTCTACTGAGGGCTTCACCCTTTGAGAAGACTCCCCTGTCTGCTGGTGTGGTGCTTTAAAAAAGGCCTTGATTTATAGTATTTCCTGAATTCCCTGATGGAAAGAATCCTGCCACAGCCAGTTTCAGGTAACTGATGTGATATCACCAAAACCACAAGGAGAAGAAATGTCCCAATTTCTTGTCACAGGCTTGTATCAGGCACTTCTAATATAACCACTGTGTTATACCTCAAACACCAAATGAATTAACAAATAAACATATGATTATTTCTATCATAATTCTCGACATTTTTTTTCTTTTTCTTTTGAGACAGGGTCTCACTGTGTAACACTGGCTGCCCCAGAATTCACTTTGTTGGCCAGGATGGCCTCAAACTCACAGAGATCTGCCTGCTTCTGACACTTGAGTGCTGGGATTAAAGGCGTGTGTCACCATGCTTGGTCTTATGAATAACAAGTCATGTTTAAGGGAAATTTCTTTAATATTATGTACTCTTGTTTGCTGCTCCTGCAATAATGGTGACAATGCCAAAATACCAAGGGGATATTTGAGTTTTGTGATTGCTGATGTAAAAAAAAAAGGCCAGAATTGGTTTGTAATCCAAAACAGATCTGAGTGCTAAAAATTTTTAAAAAGATGTTTTAAAAGCCAGGATTGGTGGTCCATGTCTGTAATTCTAATCCACAGGAGGCTAAGACAAGAGGAGCAAGGTAGCCTGGGTTATACAGTGATAGTCTGCCCCACAGCAATGAGAGCAACTACAGAAATCAAAGAAATTTATTAAATAATTTTTAGAAACAGAAAAGTAATAGATTTTTGAAGAAAAATGATTTCTGATTAGTGTCAAGTGTCAATTTCGTTTCCCAGTAATGGCAAAGAAACATTTTGAAATGTGAAATTATTCATATCCCTTTGAAATTGGTGAATTTGTAGGTCTAGGTATAGTATATATGAGTCAAGGGTTGGCAAATTATGGCCTACAGTTGGACTGTCTATTTTTGTAAATATAATTTTCTTAAGGCCCAAGCAGAAGCATTTTTTCACACACTGTATAGTTGAAACTGATGTATGAACTGCAAAGCTTTCAAGTTTTTTGCCCTCTGACCGTTAACAAAGTTTGCTGATCTCTGCTTTAGATCATAATTGAGATGTCTACAAGCTACGTGAAAAATATAGATTATAGAACACAAAGAGATTTTGCAGTATGTGTGCAAAATAATTCCTGAATTATGTATGTCTTTCTGTAATTCATCATGCAAACATTTCCATCTTATCAAAAGAACACCCAGACACACACAGTCATAATTAGATTCAGTCATCTTTCATATTGTGCTGATTTTGAATAGTATTAAACCATCACTTTACACATATTTACTGATTGTGCTCTTATGAAAATTTACTTGCCAAAAATAGTAGATAGAATATTTTATATAGCAGCTTATTGCTTTCACTTATATTTTTATTCATTAGGACTATGACCTAGTCCGCTTACATTCTTACTCAATCAAGGCTCCTTATTTTTTATGGAGCTAGAGGTCATCATTACCCATAATCATGAGAATGAATAGGTAACAGAAATCACTTCAGAGTGTTTTTGAAAACTTCTTTTGCAGTGAGTTGTGTTTAATGCGGATACTCCTAACTGGTGACAGTGTTGAGAATATGGGAACGCTGAGTGGCCAGTCCCAGATGGGTCATCCATATCACTACCTCCAAGGCCCAGGGATTATTTAAGAAGAGGGGGAGGAAAGAATATAAAAATTGCAGGATGTGGATGAATGCTGTGAAATCCTCTTCTGAATATGGCATGGCTGCTGTACTCATGCACTGATAGTGGCTGTGGTTACCTTCATAACACCTGCGCAAGACTGGGACCATAAACATTCTGTCATGATATGGGGAGGGCCTCATTAGTCCCTATCCCTCCCTGGTGAGCAGGCAGTTAGTAACTGTTGGGATATAGGAAATAATTTTCTCTTTTTTCTTTCTTTTTTTACAGATTTATTTATTTATTATGTGTATAACATTCTGCCTCCATGTACGCTCACATGCCAGATGAGGGAGCCAGATCTCAGTACAGATGGTTGTGAGCCACCATGTGGTTGCTGGGAATTGAACTCAGGACCTCTGGAAGAACAGCCAGTGCTCTTAACCTCTGAGCCATCTCTCCAGCCCAGGAAATCATTTTCTTTGTGGTGTTTGTGTTGCAGTAAATAACTCCCCACCCATGCTCATGCAATGAGATTAGATGCAATTAGATGGAGTAGGTTAAAAAAGAGAGAAATGAAAGTAGAAGGGGAGCTACTTGGGAAGAATGGGATCAGCAGGCATGCCTAAAAGAGTATAGTCAGGGTATAATAATAATATATCATATACATGTATACAGTTGTCAAAGAATAAAGAAAAACTGTTCAAGAAAAGACACACACAGGCTGGATAGAGGATTCAGGCATTCAAAGTACTTGCTGCTCTTTCAGAGGACTGCAATTTGATTCCTAATACCCATGTCAGGTGACTCACAACTGCCTATCAGAAGATCTGCTCCAAAGGATCTGATGACCTCTTTTGGCCTCTATAGATGGTATGTGAAGTCCTTCTGTCTATGTGTTGCTTTTATTGGTTAATGAATAAATCTGTTTTGGCCAGTGGCTTAGCAGAATAGAGCTAGGTGGGAAAGCTAAACTGAATGCTGGGAGAAAGAAGGCAAATTCAGTGAGATGCCGTGGAGCAGCCACCAGAGGACAAAGATGCGAGCTGCCAGCTGGAACCTTGCCATAGGCCACGAGCCTCATGGTAAAATATAAAATAATGGAAATGGGTTAGTTCTAGATGCATGGGCTAGCTAGCAATACGCTCAAACTATTGGCCAAACAGTATTGCAAATAATATAGTTTCTGAGTGATTATTTTGGGTCTGGGTAGCCGGGAATGAACAAGCAGACACCTCCCAACACACATGACATTCATATAAATAATATAATAATAAAATCTTTTATTAGTTCATTGAGAAATTCATACCACGTGTTTCGATCAAATTCACCCCCAATGTTTTCCAGATGCACCCCCTTTCTCTATCTATCTAACTGTCCATCATTTTTTAACCCTTCAAGATCAATTTGTGCTACCCAAACTATTCTTGGATGTGCAGTCTACAAGTATATGGTCAACTTACAAGGGGCTGAACTCTTAGAGAAAACTGACCCCTCCATCTCCACCAACTAACCATTGGCAATCACTCCATAGCTAGGTGTGGAACTGTGTGCTTAATTCTCCTTTCCAAACTAGGATTTGGTCTGGCTTGAGCACAAACATGGACAAAATTATAAAGAAACAAGAAACACTTTATTGGAAGTTGGAGGAATGAAGACAAAGAAGTTGGTTGACCTATAGCCTCATGTTTTGCAGAAGGTGGAATTTGCAAGTGATCAAACTGGCCAGGTATTTAGTTGAGGAGATTTCTAAGCAAAGCAATTCGAGACTGGCTTACTTTCTCCTGTCTATGCAGAGAAAATGCAAGAATAAATAAATGAATTGCAGCCAGGTACCCAGGTAGAGTGGCAGATGCCTATAATGTCAGAACTTGAGAGGCAGAGGTAGGAGAACTACTTCTCACTACAAGTTCAATGCCAATCATGTTTACATAGTGAGTTCCAGACAGATAGGGCTATACAGTGAGACACTGTCTCAAAAATTGGAAAGGGAAGAAGAAAAGGAGCACTGGAAGGCTTGGAGACAGGAAGGGAGGGAAGGTCACAGAGGGAGGGGAAGAAAGGGGGCAAAGGTAAACAGGAAGGGAAACAGAGGAGAGTTTGGGGGAACTTAATAGTTTTTTCATAATCTAAAAGACAAAAGTCAGGGACAGGGACTGAAAGTTTACTATGGAGAAGATACTAAGGCGTTAGTGGGACAACCATTTGCTCAAATGATTATGGATAGGATCCACAGGTTTATTCTGCCATTTCATCAAAAGTCAGGACTAGAGGTGGGGGATACCCTCAAGTTACTGCCAGTTTGAACTAAAGGTAACAGAAAAAGTGGATGAAATGAAGAAAAGGGCTTTGTAGTGCCCTGGTCTCAGGACCAGGCTATATAGAGCTAATCAGCAGCAGAGTGCTCTAGTGTTACAGGAGAGCAATCCAGAGATGATCAGGCTCCTACCTGACACAGGACCCAAAAGGCAAGACAATTTCCTCTTCAGCTTCAAAGAGAAGGATGGTGTTTCCAATTCTAGGGCCAGTCTGACCTTACCCAGTACATCAAGGGCAAAGCAGCCCCTAAAGTGTGTTGTGAGGTAGGACTCTGGCAGGGAACTAGTAGTGCAGGATTCTCGTTCAGATTTTTTTATATTTATTTATTTATTATGTATACAATATTCTGTCTGTGTGTATGCCTGCAGGCCAGAAGAGGGCACCAGACCCCATTACAGATGGTTGTGAACCACCATGTGGTTACTGGGAATTGAACTCAGGACCTTTGGAAGAGCAGGCAATGCTCTTAACCTCTGAGCCATCTCTCCAGCCCCTCTCGTTGAGATTTTAATCACTGGGGGAAGGGCTGAAGGACACAAAATTGAACCAAAGATGCTTTTTCCATGCCCTAAGACCTAATGACAACTGCATTGCTCAACTTAGGAGTCATTTGAAGCCCATCACTCTCTTCCTCCCTTCAGAATTTCCCCTCTTGCTGCAGGAATGTCTATTTTCTGCTTGCCACACTTGTCCTTTGGAAGCACATCAACTGTCCAGCTACCCAGGTTTACAGCTGGCAAGGAATTTGGCCTGAAGATGAAATTATAACTCCTGCCTCAGCTTTGTCTGGTTCAGTGGATTTTGCAGTGATTTGCAGTCTGCTTGCTGACCAGAAGAGGGCACCAGATCTCATTATAGATGGCTGTGAGCCACCATGTGGGTGCTGGGAATTGAACTCAGGACCTCTGGAAGAGCAGTCAGTGCTCTTAACCGTTAAGCCATCTCTCCAACCCCCTATTGACTTATTCTTTATCAATAAAAACTCGGGTGTCAGATATTGGGGTAAGAAACTTAATGATCAGAGAAATAGTGTAGAAGTGACCAATGACCTTATCTCTCTTTCTTCTTCCTTGTTTCCAGAGGGTCGAGAATGTCTCAAGCCCCACCTTGCTATTTCCTGTGTCTCTCTCTCTATGTCCTAGGTCCTCCAAATTAGTCTTTGGCTAATTTTGGTCAACTAGCAGCTAACTCCTCCCTCTGATTCAATATAAACTTTATTGGCAGTCTCAGGAGTGCCAAAGTGTGAACAAAATATCCCACAATAGTCTCTGATCTCCCTGACATGTCTTTACCAGGAATTTTGCTATAATGGAATACCAAGAATTCTCCCTACCTTTGATATTTCCTTCTGGTAATTTCTAATCCATTGGCCCCTCCATGCTGTTTCTTAGCTATAAATACAGATATTAACTTCAGGAGTGAAGTTAGATATGGTAGCGCACGTCTATAATTTCTGCGCTCAGATGGCTGAGAGAGGAGGATCATGAGTTCAAGGTCATCTTTGTCTACACATGAGTTTGAAGTCAGCCTGGGATAAAGAGACCCTGTCTCCAACTCAATAAAACAGCGAAGTGAGCCCAGATCTGCACTGAAAGTCCATCTCCTATTCTAGTACTTCCTAAACAAACATCTTTAACTGTTTCAAACTCCTGTCTGGCTGTACTTCTCCCTCTCTAATTTTTAAATTTTATTTTGGGATGGGGGTTGTTGTATAAGACGAAGGTTAATGGAGCCCAGACCATGAAAATGACCTTTCACACTTGATCCTCTAACTTTCACTTCTCAGATGCTGTGTACCACAGCATACAGCCTTGATTGTGCCTCTCCCTATTCTTTTGCTATCATTTCACTTTATTTATGTGAGTATTTGCCTGAATGTATGTCTATGCACCACTTGCATGCCTGGTACATGTGGAGGCCAGAAGAGGGCTTCAGATTTCCTGGGATTGTAGTTACGGATGGTCATGAGCACCTATGTGGATTCTGGGAATCAGTCTTGGATCCTTTAGAAGAGAAGTCAGTGCTCTTGACTGTTTGAGCCATCTTTCTAGCCCCATGACTGTGCTTCTCCCTAACGTATGCTTTGGACTGAACTATATTCTATTCCTGTTGCAAATTTTCTATGTTGAAGTCCTAGACCCCAATGTGACTGTACTGATTGATTCTAAGTGTAGCTCTCAGCTAAAGTAGGATTTGCCTTTACAAAAAGAAGGAAGTTGTCTGGGCCCACCCACAGGCTAGCAAACAGGTAGCTATCTGAAGTCATCAAGTGCACCGGAAACTTACTGGACCTCTCAGCTCCCAGAACCAAGAGAAAATAAATGTGTACTGGTGAAGCCACCCCATCTATGACGTTTCCTTCTGCCAGCCTGAGCTGAGGAAGCTCTTCTGTGTGTATAGGACTGAGGTGCAGGCAAGAGTATGAAGGTGTGCACGTTGCTATAGGGTGTTGGAAGGGAGTAGAGGAGCAGACTTGCCTAGGGAAGAAGGCCCTGCACAATGTGGTTATGAGCATGCTTAGTGATACAGACAAGGTTAAGGCGAAAGGTGTGTCATGTTTTCTTTCTTTCTTTCTTTCTTTCTTTCTTTCTTTCTTTCTTTCTTTCTGTCTGTCTGTCTGTCTGTCTGTCTTTTCTTCCTTCCTTTTTGTCTTTCTTTTTTCCTTTCTTCCTTTTTTTTGTTTTCGAGACAGAATTTCTCTGTGTAGCTTTGAAAAGCCTGTCCTGATCTAAAATGGCTGAAAGACACTTAAGGAAATGTTCAACATCCTTAGCCATCAGAGAAATGCAAATCAAAGCAACTTTGAGATTCCATCTTACACCTGTAAGAATGGCCAAGATAAAAAAACACTGATGACAACTTATGCTGGAGAGGTTGTGGGGAAAAGGGAACATTCCTGCATTGCTAGTGGGAGAGCAAGCTGGTACAGGCCCTTTGGATATCAGTGTGGCGATTTCTCAGAAAATTAGGAAACAGCTTTTCTCAAGACCCAGAAATACCACATTTGAGTATATATCCAAAGGATGCTCAATTGTGCCACAAGGACACGTGCTCAACTATGTTCATAGCAGCATTGTTTGTAACCTACGTGCCCCTCAACCGAAGAATGGATAAGGAAAATGTGGTATACAATGGAGTACTACACAGCAGAAAAAATAATGACATCTTGAAATTTGCAGGCAAATGGACGGATCTAGAAAACCACACTGAGTGAGGTAACTCAGACCCAGAAGGACAAATATCATATCTACTCACTCATAAGTGGCTTTTAGACATAAAGCAAAGAAAACCAGCCTACAATTCACAATCCCAGAGAACATAGACAAAAATGGGGACCCTAAGAGAGAAATACATAGATCTAATCTACATGGAAAGTAGCAAAAGAAAAGGACAAGTTCTGAGTAAATTGGGAACATGGGGGCCATGGGAGAGGGGTAGAAGGGGAGGGGAGAGGAAGGGAGGGGAGCAGAGAAAAATGTCTAGCTCAATAAAATCAATTTAAAAAAAAGAAAGAAAAGCCTGTCCTGGAACTCACTCTGTAGACCAGGCTGGCCTCAACCTCACAGAGATCCGCCTGTTAAAGGCATGCACCACCACTGCCCGGCCTGCCATATTTTTTTACTCGTATTTTTCTTATTGCTAATGTGTGAGGCCTTCAAAGTGAAGTACAGCCTACTGATTGTCTCACAGCCCAACAAAGGAATGTATTGTGTACTGTCTCCTTTGACTCATTGTTACTTGATCTGTCCAGAAATCATCAGTCCAGCAGTCTGAATGGACACACGAAAAATGAATTCCTCTAGAGCAGTGGTTCTCAACCTTCCTAATGCTCAGTCCCTTTAATACAGTTCCTCAGGTTGTGCTGACCCCCAACCATGAAATTATGTTCATTGCTGCTTCCTAGCTACATTTTTGCTACTGTTATGAATCAAAATGTAAACATTTGGGAGATAGAGGTTTGCCTAAGGGGTTGTGACCCACAGGTTGAGAACCTCTGCTCTGCAGCCTCTTGTGAATCCCAGGCTGGCCTTGAACTAAGTGGTTAAGGATGACTTCAAAACACTGATCTCTATGCCTCTCCCTCCCAAGTGCAGGAGCATGCCACAATAATTTTATCTGGTTCTGGGGATGAAACCCCGGGCCTCATACATGCTAGGCAAGTCCTCTGCAAACTGAGCCACATCCCCAGCTCTGTCTACTACAGGCATTATCTTGAACAACAAATGAAGAAACGGAACTCTTTAGGCGCCATGGGCCAACTTCTTCTGGGGCAATGGTTGGGAAGAGGTACCAGATGTTTCTGTAGAGGCCTCCTCACCTGCTCTTCATCAGTCTCCTTAGGACGCTGCAAGCTCCCAACTCACAATCCAGACGTGTCTGTCCAGTAACCATTTGGTGGCTGGAAGCAGAATGCCCACAACTGCTTTTTTTCAGAGTGGGAACGTCCTGGTGTGGTCAGTGTTAGCTCATTCATGTGAAGAAGACTGTAGTGGAAATATGGATGGGGACAGTAGAGGGCGCTGTTGCATTCCTCAAGCACAGTCTCACACGCAGCGTCCTCTCAGCTGTGTGCAATTATGTGTCTGCAGGTGAATTTAAGCGGAAAAGTGTTCTGGTTTGGGAATTGAAAATCTCCACCGAAGGGCATGAGTTGAAGGCTTGATTGCTAGTTCCCGGGCTGTAGGGAATTGATTGCATTCTGAGGGCTCTAGTGTCCTCAGTAGAACAATTCATTGGTTGGCTCCTAATTTAATGAGCTCTGGAGAAGTTATAGACACTTAGGAGCTAGGACCTTGTAAAAGGGAGTGGTTTTTGGCAGGCATGCCTGTGGAGGACTATCTAGGCTGCTCCCCTGTCTCCTTTGCCCAATATACTCCCGCCCACCGTGATATTCTGCCTCTTCTCAGGCCTAAAGTTATGAAGGCAACCATGAACTAAACATGAACTTGAACGGTGAGTCAGAATAAGCCCTTCTTCTTGTTAGATGTTTTTTTTTTAAATCCCAAGGATGTAGTCACAGTGACAGAATGGAGTTCAACAACAAAAAGATACTAGAATAAATGCTGCAAAATTAAACTATACCAGACAGCAAGACCCACGCCATGATGAAACGCCACTTCACCCCCCTGAGGATGGCTACAACTGAGCAACCAGGGAGCAGCAAACATTGGCTACGGTGCGAAGGACAAGGGAACCCTATGCCTTAGTGGTTGGAATGTGAATCGGTGCCGTCATGCTCAAGCACAGTTTGTGGGTCCTGAAAATACAAATAGCTATTTGATTCAGCAAACTCCATTCCTGCGTGTTTGTTGAAAAGAATCGAGGTAAGGAAATGGAATAGATCATGCATATTATTTCCAATAATCCAGAGGGAGAAGGAGCCCAAGTATCATTGATGCTTAGTGGATAAACAATGTATGGTGTGTAATATAATGCAATACTATTTAGCCTGTGTCACATCGAGGATGAACCTCAAAGATAAGTAAACAAGGCAGATGCAGAAAGACAGATAATGTGTGATTCGATTTACTGACATACAGATTCACAGAGCCAGAGAGGAGAATGGGGTTTCTAGGGGCGGAGGGTAGGAAAAATGGGCTGCTGTGGTTTACAGAGATTGTTTTGTGTACACAGACACTTATATACCAGACACATACACACAAAGGGGGTAAAACTTAATCAGAGAGAGGTGAGTGAGAAAGTAAAAGGAAGTGTGTCATTATATACCTACCCCCCCCACCAGTTCTCTCTTTTTATTGTTTTGTTTTTTTCATCCAAATTCTTATGTAGCTTGGCTGGTGTTGTCCTCACCTATGAAGCTCAAGCTGGCCTTAAACCCCCAGAAATCTTTCTGTCTCAGCCCTGCCATCATTGGGATTGCGGGTGTGAGCCACCACACTCCGGATTTGACCACCTCCTATTGTTTTTGTTGTTGTTG
The DNA here is from genome assembly GCF_037038515.1 of Microtus pennsylvanicus. Lineage (NCBI taxonomy): Eukaryota > Metazoa > Chordata > Mammalia > Rodentia > Cricetidae > Microtus > Microtus pennsylvanicus. Next base: position 1,400,814 of record NC_134601.1, on the reverse strand, counting down.
CTCTTCTTATTCCCCTGCTTCTACTTCCCAACTGCTGGGATAACCACTGGCATGCCCTGCCATGCCTAGAACAATCCTTGCTTTTACCTCATTTCCTCTCATGTCCTTTCAAACGCATTTTAAATGTGTGCACGCACACTCACCCACCCACATGTGGAGGCCATAAGACAACTTGCCGAAGTCTGTGCTCTCCTTCCATCGGCAGACACCAGGGACCGAACTCAGGTTGTCAAGCTTAGTGGCAAGCTTCTTTACCTAACTAAGCCCTCTTGCCAGACCTGAATGCATTTTAAAACTGTATTAAAAATGTATGCCCTTCCCCATACAAGTCTTGCCATGGTCACCTCACATTGGAGGACTTTCAATCCCCTCAATTCGTGGGACATACCAACATGTCTCTACTTGCCGTCCTTGACCCCGTTTGCTAGAGCTAGAGTCTAAAAGGAGGCGCCACTGCCTTAGCCAGTGGTCAAGCTAATGGCTCCCTTAGCACCATTTCCTCCAGCACATGAATGAGCAGCCTGAAGCAAAGCCTGCCAGCCAAGCAGCCGGCAGCTCAACACAACATCCTCCATCCTTCTGCCTTTCTAATGTGCTTTGTATTAAAATGCCCATTTGGGCTTTGACTTGGAGTCAGGTCTCAAGGGAGCAGTGAAAGATGAGCCATTAACATGTGGTCCATGGAGATGCAGCATATGAAGGGATGACTACAACTCATTTAATTAATGTGCTTTTGGCGCTTTCCCCGCATGCCAGCAAGGCCCACAAGAATTTGCATGTCTGCCGCTGCTCCACCGCTACCCAGCAGTACTGTTTTAGCAAACTGTTTCCTCACTCCGGATCTCAGTTTCTCCACCTACTAAACAAAGAGGAAATCTTGACGGAGCAGTTCCAATTGTTTTGTTGTTTTTGTTTCCTTGTTTTCTGAGACAGAGTCTTGTGTATCCCAGACTGGACTGGAATACACCATGTAGTCGAGGCTCCTCCTGCCTCCGTCTTTCAAGTTCTGAGCTGGGAACCACACCTAAGGCTTTAAGCACACACACCTGGGCCACATCCCCAGCCCAAGCACTCTCAAATGTTAAGATCCTATGATCAGTATGCTAGCTCAGGCTGGCTAAGCACACTGGGCATCTATTTTGTTTTTCTTTTTTTGCAACACAATGAGGGGAATTAGTTCGGAAACTATTTTCATTCCCGGCCGAATTGGTAAAGAATCCATTTCTTTTCCAATGATACCCTTTCCAAGCCCTCTAACGTAGAGCTGCGCCCTTGAGGTGTTGCAGCAAACGTTTCTCTCTGCAGAAATGCGGGGGTAACCTTTTCTCCGGCAGAACTGTCCTGTCGGGGGAAGGAGCAGTAAACCGGGGGGGGGGGGGGGGAAATACTAGGTTGTCATTAACCAGATAATGAACCCTGTCTGCTTTTAATCAGTCCCTTCCTGTTCTCCCAGACCTCTAAACTTTTAATATTAATGGAAACAGATTTGAATTCTGGAAAGAGCTATTCTGGAAAATAATTGGATATTTACTAGGTGAAAAGTGAAATTCCGCAGGCATTTCATAGGGTTTGGTATTTGACAGGTGCCATTTTTCTTTCCAGCATGTTGCATACCTCTGTTTTATAAACCAATACGGATAGTGGCATAAAAAAATCACAGGTTTACATGGTGGCAAGGCCTGGGAATATATTGAGGGGGGTTGGTAGACAGGAAGAGAGAACTTCAATAGGAAACACGCCTGAAATGCTTGGATTATAGAGCAAAAATTATTTAAAGGTGAGGAATATTTGTTGAAAGAAATATAGCCATGCTCATAGTGGAAGAGAGAAAGAGAAAGAGGCTTAGCCATGGAGGTGCTTCCACACGGGAAGCTAACAGAACCCTTGGCTTCCCAAAGGACTTTGTGGGGAGGGCAGGAAGACAGGGAGACCTCACAAAAACACAACACAGAGGCCTCCAGCATTAAGGGCAAGCACAGCAGGCTGCAAGCTGGCCAGCTCAGAAGCAAACCAACGCTGTCCCAGTGGGGAGTCTCAGGCTCCCTAGGTTGCTTTGCTTAGAGAGTTTTTAATGTCAGTGTAGTCGTCAGAATTCCCCAGGTTTCTCCTTAACGATGTGGTCCTAGGGTGGACAGGACATTTTTTTTTCTGAGGATTACTCTCAATACCACAGAAGCAGGCTGAGTTTTCTTCCTTTACCCTAAAGAGAGAGCACAGCTGAAATGCTTTATGGAGAAATACAAGCAATGCTTCACACAGCCTTTCAAAGTAGAAGTTTTTACCTACTAGCATTCACTTGTCGCTCTCGAGAACTCATCTGGCTTTGTAGGCATCTCAGTTGCTGTCTGTTGTCACATGGTAGCCGCCATCCTGTTTCCTAACAGTTGAGTGTGAACACCCAGCCTTCTTTGCATTTCTAGCCAGAGGGTAGGAAAATTCAGCCTGGAAAGCCTATTTTTTTTTCTTCTTCTCCCAGTGGTTCTAGTTTTCAACTGAAGGATGCTCCTGAGGACCACATCAGTTGGCAGATTGGCTATATTAGGGTCATGGTGGCTACAGGTAAGGTTGGCTAGGCAGGTCTGGACTGTTCAGTGCAAATTCTGATCACTTCTGGTTCAACAAATGAGCTTTTCACTTATTGATGAAAGTAGTACATTTCAATGTAAACGGTCAGGCAGAATTAATTTGCAGGACATTACCTACACCCCACACCTCCCCTTTAGAGAGAAGCAATAGCACTATTAAGGATATAGCTCAACCGTAGAAAATGCTTTCTTCATAGGTGCCATTCAGTCTTTCCGATGGTTTTTCTTTTATATTAGCATATATTCATTGTACGTGGCATTGCATTGCATAAAGATATCTTTATGCAAGTAGAAATTGTAGATTAGGAATGTTGCCCGTCCTCCCCTCCCTTTTCTGTCTCTCACCTCTCGTTAGTCCCATTTGTTGCTCTCACATCATCTATACCCATATGATTTTATGTATAAAATCTAGGCTCTTTAACTAGCTCCTTAGAGCAACAAAATGAAAGGAAATAGGCGAGATATGGCAAATTCATAAACATAGGCTGCACTTAACCTGTAAGATGTCTTATCTGAGAACCACGTCTTCCAGACCTACACCTCTGCAGGTAAGGAATCTGAGCTCAGTGTCGGGGAAAGAACTTGTCCAAGTCACTCAGATGACCAGTGGAGTTGGAAATAGCCTCCAAACAACCCGAGTGCTAGGATAATAACTTTCAAACGATGAAACTAAGCCACCTGCCTCACACAGCGAACAAAGGGAGGGCCAATGGCATCCCACTATGGCTTTCTAATCCAAGGTTCTACAGAGTCCCAAGAACAGAAACTCCAAACAAGAGACCGCTCCATGCCCACGAGGGTCAGTTTAATCATCTTGTCTCCTTGGTTACAGCTAAAAGCTGCTTCTCGGGAGAGCAGGAGCTAATTCTTTCTCTCCCAATTATTGCTTCTACCCTATAATCTTACATCAGATATCACAGTCATTCACTGAGCTCACTCACAGAAGGTGAGCCTGGAGTGGATAGGGTAGGGGAGTAAAAGAAGGGGAGGAAAGGAAGAAATAGACTTTCTTAATTCTGTGGTTAAAGATCGGCTCAACCATATGAAGTACCTGAGGCTGTGCCTCCTGGTATGGTCCCGTTCTCAACACGCTGTCCAAAGAGACATGCTGTTCCCATATCCTACAAAGGCATGCCTCTGCAGCCTGTAACTTTCTTGCAAAGGCATGCCCCTGCAGCCTGTAACTTTCTTGCAAAGGCATGCCTCTGCAGCCTGTAACTTCCTTGCTGTATATAAGTCCACCTGAACAGTCAGTGCCCATTTTGCAGTCGAAATAATAACACCACTTACCCGTGGACGAGGTATTCACTTCGTGAAAACTACTGAATGATTTCCGCTTGTTGAGGTTAATTCCTGTGTCATATAGTAAACCACGGTAAAGCAAAACCATCACATTAGTTCCTTTTCTGTGGCAGTGATAAAATACTATGCCAAAAGAAACTTAAAGAAGGAAGGGTTTGTTCCAGCTTATGGTTCCAGAGGGATAGAGTCCTTCACAATGGAGAAAGTACGGCTTGGCAGCAGTAACAGGAAAAGGACTGACTACATATTTCATCTGCACACAGGAAGTGGGGCAAGGTCATAAACCTTCAAAAGTACCTGCTACCAAGCTTCACAACCTGAGTTCAATCCCTGAGAACCGTGTTAGAAGGCAAGAACCCACTCCACATTTTCTCTAACATGTTCCCATGGGCTCATGTGAATATACCCACAACTATATGAATAATACTTTAAAATATGTTTAATGGAATACTTAACGTATGAAAGCTACTGTGTTGTGTGATGGGGACACAGAGATTACCAAAACATAACCTGCCCCCCCAAAGCTCCCCATCAAGTGGCCAGGTAAACATATGATTGCAGTGTGGTGGGACGATAGTAATTGCCTCCATTTCTTAAGGCCTGGCCACATGCCAGGCACCAGACTGAGAACCAACATCCATCATCTCCTTTCATCCTTGCAACACCCTTAAACCGTAGAGGATTTTCCCACATCCCTTTCATAAGCAAGTAAGTTCTGGCTTAAATTAGCCATGTGCACTGACTAATGTTACACTTTCATCCTCTAACTGAAGTGTAGACAAGGTAGAGATCGTCCACAAATAAAGGAGTAATTGGTGATGCTAGGAGTGCATGCAGGTCATAGAAGCGGGGAAAGTTCAAGCTGTATCTAAAAGGATTAGGGAAAGGGTTGTCCCACAACAACCCTTTGGTTTTATACGTTTATGTAGGGGGCTTTGTTTTGTCTTGTTAAATTTGCTTGCTTTGAAACGACTTCTTGAGTAGTCTGGGATGACCTTGAAATTTTGATCTTCCTAGCTGCACCTCCCAAGCGCTGGGATTTCATGGCATGCATCACAAGGCCCAGCCCTGGCTGGAATATCTTTCAAAGATTTCACATGCTTTTACCTCATAATTCCACATTGAGGACTTATTGAAGGGGAACACCCAAAAGCAGGCAGGAAAGGGGGAGGGGGAGTCTCTCCTAAATACTAAATAAGGTGTTTAGTATTTAATAGTATTGGAAAACAACTCATTTAACAAGGGAATAGTTAAATCTACTATGACCCTTCTGATCAGTGGACTACTAATGCTATCAATGAAAAAGTTTAAGTGACATTAAGAAGACTATATAGCACCATCAAAAATACGATGAGAACAGAAGAATTCTAGGAAGGAGGAAGCCCATTCCTCTGAGTCCTGCCCAGACCTTGGAAGAAGCAAGATGTGACCTGCTCCACTGAAAAAGGTACCGAGCCACGTGGCTAACACAGATAATAATAATGGGCTAATAATGGGTTGATATAAGTTAATAAGAGTTAGCAAGAAGCCTCAGCCAATGGGCCAATCAATTTATAATCTTATGGAGACCTCTGTGTGATTTTCTTTGGGGGCTTACCGGCTGTGGGAACTGGGCAGGACAGAAACCCCAACAAGCTGGCCCTCATGTTACACTTATATGATGTCAAATGATAGAAACAAGATAGCACATTGCATTTTCACTATTAATGCAATTATGGAGACCTTGAGTATGCACAGATAGGGCCAAAAGATGCATATCTATAAGGACTTATGTTCAAGATATTGGATGGGGTGGGTGGCTGGGGAGATGGCTCATCTGTTAAAGGCACTGGTCTTCAAGGCTGATGACCTGCGTTAAATCCCCTGAATCCCACAGGGTGGACGAAGGGAACCGACTCTGCCACAAGTTGGTCTCTGACCCCTCCACTCCTATTAGGAAGCCTAGCCACAGCATGGGTGTCCAGGAACATACAGACACAACACTTAATAACTAAGTAAAAACTCAAAAATTAAAGTTATGGCCAAATGTGGTGGTGAACACATTTAATCCCAGCACTCAAGAGGCAGAGGTAGGTGGGGATCTGTGAGTTTGAGGCCAGCCTGGTCTCCATGGGGTCTTCAGGCTACATGGTGAGACTCTGCCTCAAATCAAACAAACAAAACATAAAGTTATGGGATCTGGGGAAAAGTTTGTTGTTGTTGTTTTTCCTCCATAAATCCTTTAATATTAATAGAGACAGGAATAAGGTAGTTTCAGTTTTAGACAGGTAGGTAAGGGTAAGAGGCCCCTGGAGAAGAGAAATCTTTCAAGCTGGCAGAGCTGATTCTCAGTGAGCTGCAGGCAGGCAGAGGCATGAAGGTCATCTCAGGAGACCTCTGCAGATTAGCAGAACCAGCTATCCAATGAACTCCATCTCAGCACTGAATGCAAAAGCTGCAATAAAGCCAGGCGGTGGTGGCGCACGCCTTTAATCCCAGCACTTGGGAGGCAGAGGTAGGCGGATCTCTGTGAGTTCGAGACCAGCCTGGTCTACAAGAGCTAGTTCCAGGACAGGCTCCAAAACCACAGAGAAACCGTGTCTCGAAAAAGCAAAAAAAAAAAAAAAAAAAAAAACTGCAATAAAAACTGTGGATTTAGCCCAATGTTGTAAATTCAGCTACGGAGCTCTTCTGCACAAGAATGCTGGGCTGGGCCTTGAGAATAGAGGTCCTTCTCTCGTGAGATTTGCTCAGAAGCTGTGCATATGAAGAAGCCCCGACTTACAAGGTAACAGCTGGCCACAAGCCTTTGCTCCAATAGTGGAGGACCTCTAGTCATTGCTCTCCTCGCTGTTTGGCTCTATCTCTCCTTTGAAGTTTCTCAGCAGGCTTGAGGCCCCTCTTTCTCAGGCCATGCTGTCTTTATCTTCCGCCCAATCAGAGTCCCCACGCCCATTTAGTTCATCCAAACGGAAGCCTCCGAACTCAAGGCTCACAAGGGCCTCAAGTCCTCTCCCTTATAGAGAGAGCTGCTTTTCCACTCAAAAGCACTGTGTGCCTTTCTACTCTCTTTTCTCCCCATTCTTCAAGATTGGGGAGAACCTGGGAGCCACTGACTCAGAGTCACTGGTGGGGCCATAGAGATTCTGAAGCCCTGGTTCTCTAGGTTAAGCCCACCCAAGGTAAGGTTTATTTGCATTCAGAGGCTCTCCTCCCAGCATTATTATGGGATATTAAAGGGAGATTTTCAAAAGAGGTCCTAAGCGTTGCCCGATTGCAATGTGATTTTTACTCACTTGTTCCAAATCGTCATTTTCATTGGAAAAATCTGAGTTACAGTGGAGTAACTATGGAAAACAGTATGTGGTTCTTTTCTGTTTTAGCCCAACTCAGAATCAAGTCGCTTGGTAATTAAAGTAAGTTGAGAATTTGTTTTCTTTGTACATGTTTCAGTGGTCTCAATTTCACTGTGATACACACCAGAAATCACATTTCTGTCAAATGTATGCCCATGTTTATGGAGCTAAGGATCTGCACTAAGAGAACTAACAAGCCACATCCCCTCCATTTTCAAAAGGCCTTTCTTCTGGGACCAAACTTGGCTTTGGAGTGTATTTCAAAAGATTTATGTGATGCCATTAACAGAAATCCAAGCCTTGATTTTGATAATGGGTTACTGCTGATAGACCAATGTGGATGAGGGAGGGAATGATTTTTTCCATGTCTTCATTTTTTTTTCATTTTTATAAAAATGTACTTTATTTTAAAAATGAGTCTATAAAAGTAGAAATCACATACAAAAATACAGATTACTGCGACACGTTGGCAAAATAGCTCCCAGCTGGACCTGCATGTCTGAGGGCGGCTGGAGGCCAAAGTCCAGCCAGAGCCCACTGTTGGCCCTCACTAATCTGCAAACAATAGTTTCAAGTAGTAGTTAGCACTTTAACTACCCAGGAATTGAAGCATAATTATTCCTCTGTTATACTTTTTTAAGATGTTCTCTAGTATTGGGAGCAGTGAGCCCCAGATCCTGAATTTCTTGTAAACAACTAGTTTTCCCCTGATTTGAGTGCCTACAGCTGCTCTGAGCACGAGACCTTCAGGAGTTCCTGATGGCAGGAGAGTGGTTTCTGGTGGGTTTGGCTGGGGCGTGGCTATCTCTATATAATCTGCCCCTGAACATAATAAAGGGAGCATTCTTGGGGCATTCTGGCTTCAAGGATGATCCGTGTCTCTGTCTCTGTGAGTCTTTGTGTGTTTCAATCCCCATCCCCTTGGACTGCTTGCGAACTGTATGGTGGTACTTAGAGCACAGACTGGCATGGTGCGCTGAACTTTAGGTCTGAGCAGATAAAGGTACTCCATATTATTGTTTTAACAGTAAGATTTTTTGATGAAAAGGTAATAGAAATGTATTCTGGCTCTGTCATATTCCAAAGAGGTAACTGTCTTAATTTTTTCTTTTCCTTTTCTAAGAAACACAATATGATCTTTTTGCTTCTGTGTATCAGGTGTTATAAAGTATGTCTGTTATCAAAAGATTTAATGCCCAATGACTCTTAAAAACTTAGGTGAAGTGCTAGTCGTGCCAGCCGTGCAGAAGTTTCACACACACCTGCTTCTCATGCATTTCTCATAGAGAAAAATAAGTAGCTCTACTTAAGGACATTTAGATCCAGTAACCTCCTGGGCAGTTTCAAACCACTGTTGGGAAAGACCACTTAAAAAGAGTTTCAAGTCTGTAGCACAATTAAGAAAAACCCAGAGACAGAAATTGGAGTTCAACCTGAATGTCAGAAAAGCAAAATAGTCAGCCACTGGCTCTTGCTTCTACTTCAGCCCAAAATGGCAATACTACCTCCAGGAATCCTCAGAATGAGACTGCCTGAGAGCTGTCTCATTCCATTTTATATTCCTCTCTAGGGCTGTTATTAAACACTTGTACCAATACCACCTGGTTTCTATGGTAAACTGGTGTGGCTCCTGGGATTAAAGGTGTGTCACTACTATCTGGTCTGTAAGGCTGTTTTACTCTCTGATCTTCAGACAAGCTTTATTTATTAAAATATAAATAAAATGTCACTACATTTATCCATTATGTCTAAAATATGAAAAAGAAGGCTTTGACTAATATGAAAAACCATATACAATAAGTACAATGACTATATATAGTATATAAGGCAATAACTATATCAACAATGTCTAGTCTATTTGCATTTGAAAAATTCAGGGAAAGTACTCTATATCTATCCTATCTATAAAGTCTTATACCTATTTTACTTTCTATCATAATTTGCTTTCTGTATCAGGAAAACAAGGAAAGCTATAACTATCTAGTCTTCAACTCTCTCAGAGACCCAAGAAGGAAATAATATTAACTGAATAAGCAGAAAATGCAAGTTTCTCTGCAATGTTGGGGTATCTATCTTCAGACTAGCATATCCAGTAGATTTTTCTGTGAAATAGGATATTCTGAAGGACTATGCCTCCTTATCTTGACAATGTTTAGCAGTCACTTTCTTTTGTGTCCTGCTTGTCCAATTAGGACAGCATACTATTAACAGTTGAGGCAAAGGCATTTTCTTGCCTAGTGGTTTACTTTTGCCACAAAGACAGTAAACTCTATATGGAAGTTTCCTTGATGCCCATTAACTTCTCTGAAAGATTGGTGCTGCCAGGAGCAGACATGTCTCATTGTCATAAAAAAGAGCCTATGTTATTAAAACATCTTAATGCCATATTGTGTAGATCTCTGAAATGTTTTAAGATAACCTGTCTATCTAAAATATATCTTTGTTTAACCTTGAAAGCATACCTAATGTGACTATAAGTTCGATTATAATAGGTGAATAATTACTAACCTGTATTTCCTTATTATTCTAAACAGTTAGCAATAATAACTTTCAAGGACTAGAAATTTGTAAAGCTGACCAATGCAGCTGTTTTATTTTCTAATCTTCAGGCAAGCTTTATTTTGTAGTCTGAGACTCCACTTTTTTTCCTGGCTGCCCAGACCCGAGTTAATTACCACACTGTTTGGCCAATAGCTTAAATATATTTCTAGCTAGCTCTTACATCTTAAATTAACCCATTTCTATTAATCTGTATATTACCACAAGGCTGTGGCCTAGTGGTAAGGTTCTGGTGTCTTTCTCCTTTAGCAGATACATGACATCTGCCTGACTCCACCTTCTTTCTCACAGCATTAAGTTTAGTTTTTCAGCCTAGCTCTATACTGCCCTGCTATAGGCCCCAGCAGCTCTTTATTAACCAATGGTAATAAAACATTCACAGCATACAGAGGGAAGTCCCACATCACTATTTATTAAAGTACAAATAAAATATTTCCTCATCAAATTTAGGATTCTGTGGACAAAGCATAACCTGGGAACATACATAATACACTAATGGCTACTTCAAAGGCTAGCAGCCTATGATTCTTTCCATCCAGCTCACCAAACATATAGCTTATTGTTCTTCAAAATCAAGTTTTATAAATTACTGAAAAATAAGAGATAACAAGTTATGAAAAACAGCATGAAAACTGTGAACTAGGAGTAATTTTTAAAAACTCAATTCTAAATAGACTTAATCTGAAAGGCACTTGGTAGAACTGACTCAAAATTTGCTCTAAAAAGCTATTTTGAAACTATAGGCTAACTTAAAACCTAACACTTGGAATCTGAGAGCATAGCACTGACAGAAACATCTCTATATTCTTGAAAAAGCAATACTTCATAGTTCTCCCTTACAAATGGTTCTCTAAACATACATATACAATGAGGGTTAAGGTAAAACCAATAGGAAAGGTAACCAAGGTCTTCAGAAACTGGATTTGCTGTCTGTGTTCCTCATTCCAAAGGAAGGGATGACATCAGCCTATGACAAGCACTTTATACGTGCTTTTTGCAGAGTCAGTCGGCATTTGATACCCCAAATCTCTGGGATCTTCTTGTTGTCGATAGTTGGCCTTGCAATGGTGGTAAAATAGGCACAATTAATCTGCAGATGGGGAAGGGAGTCTTTCAATACCTGCAGGGTATTTTCTGGCACGATTCCATAAACTTGTAGTGTTTTTAGTGTGGTGATTTGTCCAAGTCCAAGTAGACTCTGGGGCGTTATATCATAGCACCGGCTAAGCGAGAGGTGTTGAAGGTTGTTGAGCTGAAAAAAATCTGGAAAGCAGTCTTGATTTATCATGACATTGTCACTTAAATCAAGGCGGATAAGGTTGGGGCACCGTCTAATTAAGGTACGAAGATCTGTTTTCTGGAGGTTCTTTCGGTAGCCACTTAAGTTGAGCTGGGTGATGGTGGCTGATAAATGTGCCACAGCTGCTTTCACATGCTGTTTAGTAAACTCAAAGCACCAGGAGAGATTCAGTTCATCCAGTATGCAACAGCTGCTTAGCAGATTCACCACGGCAGACTCAGAAAATCCAGAGCACCCAGAAAGGTTTAGTCGCACCAAGTTTTCATTCTGGGCAAGAGCATTGACAATGGGATCCGAAAGCTGCAGGCCTTCCAGGCTTAGATTCTGTAACTTGGAGCACTCAGACAGAATTCCATGGAGGCTTGACACATTTATAACTGAATTCGACAGGTCCATGTGCTTTACAGGAAAAGACCTGAGCCTTTCACTCAGTGGTTGTTCCATAACCGATCGTGGGCAGCGGAAGGCAATCACCCCTCGAGAAAGCAAACGGACAGTCACATCCGGGTGCAGTTTTACACCTGCAAGGTCAAGGGTTTGCCAGAGAGTCCCGTCTTGGGAGAGGTGGTACCACTTTTTACAGACTCTGGAGGCACGGACTAGCGCAGGGAGGCACAGGTAGGAAAAGATCCGAAGGAGCAGCTCATCTGGCAGGGAGTCCCAGGGAATACCTGGAAAGTTCTCTTGATTCGGCTTAGGCCTACGGATGATCACAAAGGCTCTGTCGCTGTCTTCACTGTCTTCGCTCTTTAGCCATTTCCTTGAAGGGCTCTTGAGGGGGCCGAGGTTTGAAGGCAGTTCATGCGTAATGTTCTTACGGCCCTTCTCCAAGTCAGAGACACTCGCCATGTCTGAGAGCCGTTCAGAAGTCTTACTGGAATCCCGTCTCCACGTAAAGTTGGTGGTGGTGATTTTGCTATTCTGGTCCGGAATCTCCTGAAGTTATTTCCTGTATACTGTGTGCACGGATTCAGGGGTTTTGAAAGCCCGCATTAGTTGAAGACCGGCCTGTCTCACAGCCTCCTACTCCGAGGCCTGCAGCACGATCCACGAACAGCAACGAGCTCCACCGGTCTCGCGCATGCGCACACAGAGTTCCCGCATCTCGCGATGCCCTATCGCCTTCCGGGAATTGTAGTTCTGGGTCTGACTCGCAGTTCGCCCTTCCTCATTGTAATGATTTAAAATTGTATGTGTCTATGTTGGTTTGTGTATATGAGTGCAGGTGCCTCTAGAGCCCAGAAGAGGGCATTGGGTTCCCTGGCGCAGTTGTGAGTAACTTAACACAGAGACTGGGAACAGAACTGTCCTAGAACTCAGATCTCCTGCAAGAACAGAAAGCACACTTACCCTCTGAGCCATCGCTTCAGCCCCCTCTTTTGTTTATGTTTAGACAGGATCTCAATTATTATTCTAGGCTATTTGTGAATTCACAATTCCCAGTCCTCCGCGTCTTGAGAGCTAGAATTACAGGCATGTGCTGCCACACCTGCCTTGTCTTTTTTTCCATTGTTTGGATCATACAACTACGAAGACAGAAACACTGACACCGTTGTCTTGCTCTTAGGATTCCCTTTTTACCAACAGTGCTGTCTCAAGTCTGTGATAAACAACACAGAGGTTCCGTTTCTCTTCAGTGTTAGTCTTCTTCCAACATGTAGGGTGAACCAATATACTTAAGATGAAGTAGTGAGCTGGGCGTTGGTGGCACTCGGGAGGCAGAGGCAGGCAGATCTCTGTGAGTTCGAGACCAGCCTGGTCTACAGAGTTAGTTCCAGGACAGGCTCCAAAACCACAGAGAAACCCTGTCTCGAAAAACCAAAAAAAAAAAAAAAAAGGATGAAGTAGTGACCAGAGGTCATTTGAAGAGTCCTCCAGTCTTGGTATTTTATTTTTGCTATCTGTAGAACGTTGTGTGTGTGAGTTACTTCATTATTCAGTGCCTTGAAGTTTTTTTTTTCATTTGTAAAAAGAAACAGTGACAGAACCCACTTCACAGGGTTGTTTTGAGAATTATCAGAGCTATTACACACATTAATCTGACACATAAGTAGCTTAATAAATAGAAAGCTCTATAACTAATGCACACAAGACAAACCTTATAACCAATGCTAAGCAATAGGTTATTTATCTGTTTACTCACAAGGTACCTGAAGACTGGGTTGTGTGTGACTTAGTTCGTGTTTTCCTGGTCCTTAACATACATCTTAGACATAGTAGTTACTTAAGAAACATAAGTAGAATGAATTGAAGAAATACATAATAATTTTTGGAAACTATTGGGAAATCTGAGAGCTAGTCTCTGCCCTTCAGAAGCTTAGGGATATATTCAAATGTGTGACTCTATAAACACTATCTGTTGTTCTTTTGGTCCCTGCCCTAGCCACGCCCACTCCTTTTAACTTCTGACCCCCACCCTGACATCGCTCTTTTCCTGCTTTTCCTCTCACACGGGGCTTTTGCCTCTCTCCTCTCTCTCTCTCTCCCCCCTTCTCTCTCTCTCTCTCTCTCTCTCTCTCTCTCTCTCTCTCTCTCTCTCTCTCGCTCTCTCTCTCTCTTCCTTTATTTCTTTCTCTCCTTGTTAATAAATTCTTATATGGCTATTTTTTGTGTTTATATGTCTGACCCACCGCCACCGCCGCCGACTGTAGACTGCTGGGACCCGCCGGAGTTTGCTGCCAGGCGGGGGGACCCCAGGGATATTTTTTAAGAATAAGATTGGTGCCCCGTGACTCGGATGATTCGTCCGCCCCGGACTTTCACCTGGGGCTGGAGTTCCGGCTTTCGGCGCCATCCGGAACTCAGCTCCCTCTGGGGCAAAATCAGGACCTGAGTACGACCACGTGTTCCATCTGCCTGGATGCAACTACTCCAAACAACAAATCAACTAATCGTGAGTGTCCCCATCTCGGCCAGCTTAACCATCTCTTTTAACCCAAGGGATTGACCGTTGAGCTCCCGGCAACCCTTCATGGTTTTTAGGGATGGGGGGACCTCCAACCGCGGGCTTTCAGGGCCTCGGTTGTTCCCTTTGCTGGCATTCAATCCGGCTTGTCTCCTGTGCTAAGCCTGTGCCTGAGACAGCTGGCCTCAGGCAGCCCCTCAGCTCACCCGTTCCTGGAGGCCCGGGGCCTCCAGTCTTTCTCTTTTTCTTTTTTCATTCCTTTTCTTCCTTCTTTTCGGTGTAACTGCTGCTACGGTGCAGCACGCCACTACGGTGCGGCCTGACCTAGGCTGGATCCCTCTTGCCTGCGAGTCGATTCAGCTAGGTTATAGCCCCCCCCCCATGGAATCGGACGCCTTTTCATAGGGCCCGGAGGTTCGTGCCATCTGCATCTCGCCCTAACGGGGAGCCGTTCTCGTTGTAGGCTTGAGGTGCCATGGGTGCCACAAGCCTTCACCATGGGAGCCAAGCTATCCAGACCTATCACTCTGGCCTCATGCTTTAATGCCTTACACTTATCAGTTTCTGTCCAAAGTGGCCCCAACTACCTTAAAAAAAAATTTAAACGGCCGTTTTTTCGGTTCCAGCCTTTTGCCCCTCCCCTCTGCGGCTTTTTATTGTGGCATGGCGGGCTCTCTAACAGAGCAAACTACACGTGGCGGTCGCCATCTTGGCTGAAGGCCAGATGGGTCAGGTGACTTTTTCCGCCATCTTGGCTGGGGGCCAGACCAAGTGACCACACTCTCCCAGTTTTACTCCCAGTTTTACCCTGCCTTCTCACCTGTTTTCACTAAAATCCTCCTGTTAACTCTGTTACATGTGTTTTGAGCAATGGCATGACACTCTTTCTATACATAATAATACATATATTTTAAACTGCTATGTACCTTTAAGTCTCTTAAGCTGTTCTCTACCATTGTTAGTTCTGCCACTAACCTTATATTATGAGCAGTTTTTTCCCTCTATCTGCCCTTTTACAAATGTAAATCTTACCTGTTGAGAGCCAGTGTGGTCAAGCTCAGACCCAACTTTCCAAACGAATTCTATACTATAGTTATACCTGATAAACAGCCCTCAACTGCTCAGAGATCTGGGGAATGTGATATTTAAGTATTTAATTTTTAAAAACTTTTCACAACAATAAAAAAGAGACAGGTTGGCTCCTAGCAGCAGCTCTCTGCTCCCTCCAAAGAAGACAGAAGACAGACATGCGCAGAACAACGTCCTTCTGCATTTCGCTTCGACTGCAGAGCGCTGACCATTGGGCAAACCTGCCTTTCATCTGAAGTAAAGACCTCTAGACGTGGACGGAATCACTGGAATCGACAGCCTAGCTGCTCAGGTCAAGGTAGGCCTGTCTTCCTACAGATTTCTTAGCCCACAGGATATCCTGGAGCCCGGCAGGCCCTGCGCTAAACAGCAAAGTTCAAGTGCAACCTTCAGCGACCATGGAGGACCCAAAAAGAGTAGTTCTGGGTGCCAACCAAGTAAGTTCTCTGTTATTTTTTAATCAGTAACTCAAGTAAAATCTTATCCTTCTCAAAGATCTCTGACAGTTTGACAGCTGAGAGGTTTTGCAAGGTGACCTCACCAAACAAATTTCAAACCAAATTTATCTCTTATGCTACAGTCATTATGTGTCTAAAACTTCTGTTTTCACAAATCCAAGGAGTTCTCGTGAGTTCCAGGGAGCTGAATTAAAGAATCCATCTTAAACAGGTCAGATACCCCCTCAATCCCCTGGTCCTAAAAATTTTTTCCCCTTAATTTAACTTTGTTCTTTGTTCTGCCAAAAACTTAAACAGGGTAAGAGATACCAGACATTTCCATGCCACAGACATCGGTCAAAAGCAAAGAGACCAGCTATGCCAGGATGTTCCCAGCACCCAGCCTTCTCTCGCGCCCCCCCCAAAGACAACGCCCACAATCAGCCGGAAGCAGTCTTGAGAATTCGCTGCCCCAATTCCTTCAAACTGGAGTGTCTAATTTGCTTTTTATTAAAAGCAAGATGTGGGAATGTTGTTCTTTTGGTCCCTGCCCTAGCCACGCCCACTCCTTTTAACTTCTGACCCCCGCCCTGACATCGCTCTTTTCCTGCTTTTCCTCTCACACGGGGCTTTTGCCTCTCTCCCCCCCCCCTCTCTCCCCCCTTCTCTCTCTCTCTCTCTCTCTCTCTCTCTCTCTCTCTTTCTCCCTCTCTCTCTCTTTTCCTTTATTTCTTTCTCTCCTTGTTAATAAATTCTTATATGGTTATTTTCTGTGTTTATATGTCTGACCCGCCGCCACCGCTGCCGACTGTAGACTGCTGGGACCCGCCGGAGTTTGCTGCCAGGCGGGGGGACCCCAGGGATATTTTTTAAGAATAAGACTATCAACAGCTGCTTGTGGAGGTAGGGCAGATACTCACAGGCAGATGGAAGTGGGTGTGGGAACAGATACTCAACTAACAAAAGGAAAATCCAGTTTTCTTGCTAGCTGCATAGCCCGTGGCATATCAGTTATTACCCCTTCCTTTTGACTCTCCCTGAAATACATTTATATTAAGCAGCGGCCAGAGGAACAGAATGAATTATTGTACAGCAATTTCTTCCAAATTGAACTATTCTACCCTAGAAGAAGAGCCTTAGACTCAAGTAAACAAAACTGACAAGCCTCAGGAAATAAACAACTCACAACATTCAGGAAATCCCTCAAACTTACAAGATTTGCAACGCCCTTTGAAAATTATACAAGCAGTAAGCACTTCTATGGAAATTACCAGCCAAACTACATGCTTGGAATTTGTGCAGGGAGCTTTATCGTGATGCAGCTGCCCTTGAGTTTTCCACATTCCTGTAGGTAACCCTAATCAACTCATTGATTTCTCCAAGGTGCACTTTGGTCAATTGTCAGTTCCTTATTGGGCTTTCAGTAACTGTTATGGCCTGGCATGTTGGTACATGCCCATAATGCCCGCACTTGAGAGGCAGAGGCAGCATGAGCATGGGTGGGGAGTTATTTACTGCAACACAAACACCACAAAGAAAATGATTTCCTGGGCTGGAGAGATGGCTCAGAGGTTAAGAGCACTGGCTGCTCTTCCAGAGGTCCTGAGTTCAATTCCCAGCAACCACATGGTGGCTCACAACCATCTGCAATGAGACCTGGTATTCTCTTCTGGCCTGCAAGTATATACGCAAGCAGAACACTGTATATGTAATAAATAAATAAATCTTAAAAAAGAATACCTATCTAAGTGAAATATATCTCTATATATCTAGAAAACCTAACTAACATGACTATAAGCTTAACTATTATAGATGACTATCTATTAACCTATGTTTCTTAATTATACATTACATTTTAAAATGAGCTGCACAAACAATATTTTAATCAAGATCAGAAATACATATACACAGTATAACAGAATTGACCTTAAATTTGTATCAATAAACCAAGATTCATACCAATGCAAATCTCTATAGCATATCCACCTTTAAATGTAAACATTTATAAACAATCATTTAGGGAATTTGGGTGTAGTTTCCTCCAAACTACTTTCTGCTGTTTATTGGGTGAATTAATTTTTGGGGGTGTTTGTGGTGACCTTTTGGGGGTTCTTGGTCCATCAAACCACATTAGTTTGGAAGATTTTACAGGTTCTCATCCTCTGTGGAAACAAAAGAACCTCTTTTTCAAAGCAATGTATCCTTAGACTCAAATTTTGAAGTCAAGATACCTTTAAAGTATATATGTAGTTTACTTAGCTCCTTCACAGTCAAAAAATTTAAAGAAAGCAATAATATACATAATCTAGATTCTCTGTGTATATTTCATCTTTACATGGCTTATTTGTTTTACTCTATTACTTCTTAATATTTATTTTATTATCTTTACTCTTTAATCTATGACTGTCTGTACTCTGTCTCTTTAAAGACTTTGTTTTGTTTTTTAAAACCACTTATTTCTTTTTATAACTCTCTATACTCTTTTTTTTCTCTTCCAAGCCTACATACATTTATTTAACACTGTGACTCATTTAGAGTGTTTTTATGTGTGAATCTGTCCTATTGTGTACCCGTAATTCTTGTTTGTCCAGGAGCATTTTTTAAAATGCTAAGCACTTTTAAGGCTGCTTTGTCTTTTGACTCTGCCTAGTTCAGCATGGTGGGGTGGAGGTCTGTTTAGTGCAAGCCATATTCACAGCCCCGTTTTTAAGGCGAATATACAAACTCAAAATTCAGTTCTTTTAAATGCCGATGGGCCCATGGACAACAAAAAGACAAAAAGGTCCAGGGAGCCACAGGGGCGAATCCCTATTCATGGACTACCTGATGAAAGGTGGAGTTAGGAATGGGACACGTAACCCACTCTATTCTGGCACTTCCAGAATGCCCCTATCTCCTATTGGCCCGAGATCTTTTGGCAAAAATGAAAGCTCAGATATTTTTTTCTGATGAAGGAGCTAAGCTGCTCCATGAAGATGGAAAACCTGTTCAGATACTAATGACTAATAGTGTGGTTAAGGAACATAGGCTGTATCAAGTGGCCATTGAGCCTGAACCCCAATTGGAAAAATGGCTCCAAAAGTTTCCATTAGTATTTGCCGAAACAAAGAGTATGGGATTGACATGGCTTGCTCCCCACTGCTCCCCGCCTCGTTTATGTAGAGCTCAAATAGAAGGCAGATCTGGCCAAACTCTGCCCATGCCCTTAGAGGTCAAAAAGGGTATCACCTCACATATCAATGGCAATTATTAGACTTGAGGATCCTCCAGCCTTTTCTGTCTGTTAAGAAACCACACACCAATGACTGTAGACTAGTCCAGGACATAAGAGAGGTTGATAAAAGGGTGGTTAACATACACCCCACAGTGCCCAACCCATATACTCTGCTCAGCTCATTGCCCCTGGATCGGCAATGGTATCCTGTTCTGGACCTGAAGGATGCCTTTTTTAGTTTGCCTTTGAAAGGCATGACCCAGAGATATGGGTCAGCAGCCAATTAACATGGACCAGACTGCCACAAGGATTCAAACATTCTCCCACCATCTTTGATGAAGGTCTGCACAAAGATTTGAGTGAGTACCAGACTCAAAACCCAGATGTTAGCCTGTTACAATATGTTGATGACTTACTGATTGCTACTGCAGATCAGGAGACTTGCCTGACTGGAACTGAGCAGTTACTGCAAGCCCTAGGAGGCCCAGGGTACTGTGCCTCAGCAAAAAAAGCCCAAATCTGCAAGAGGCAGGTCCCATACTTGGGGTATATCTTAAAAGAAGGATAACAGTGTCTCTCGGATGCATGAAAAGAGATGGTCCTTAAGATTTTGGTTCCCATCATGGCCAAACAAATTGAGTTTCCAGTTACAGTAGACTGTTGCGACTTGTGGATCCCGGACTTTGCTGAATTGGCCAAACCTCTATATGAGGCCACTAAGGAAGAAGTGTAGGACTTTCTATGGACAGAACACCATAAGCAGACCTTTGACAAACTCAAACAAAGCCTGTTATCAGCCCCAGCACTGGATCTACTAGATGTGACCAAGCCCTTTCACTTGTTTGTGAATGAACACAGAAGAATAGCTAAAGGTGTCTTGACCTAGAATTTGGGTCTCTGAAAATAGTTGGTAACCTATTTGTCAAAAAAAAAAAAAAGATCCCGTGGCAGCCGGATGGCCTCCATGCCTGCATACAATAGCAGTTGTGTCTTATTGGTAAAAAATGCTGATAAATTGACTTTGGGACAAAGCCTCACTATAGGCACTCCTCATGCTTTGGAAGGAGTTCTCAAGCAGCCCCTAGATAGATGGCTGAGGAAAGCCAGAATGACTCACTATCAGACCCGGTTACTTAACCCTGCCAGGATAACATCCCAGGTACCCACAGCCCTGAACCCTGCTACCTCACTGTCTGATTCAGACCTGGAGGTGCCTCTACGTGACTGTCCCAGAATCCTGACTCAGGTCCACTGTGTCCGTTCTGACCTGAGAGGCAGAGGTTACCTGGTATACTTAATGGGAGCAGAGGTGTGCAGGGGCTGCTGTGACCACGTCGGAGGAGGTGGGCTGGGCTGAACCAATGCCAGCTGGCACCTCTGCACAGCAGACAGAGCTGGTGGCCTTGACAAAGGCCCTGGAGCTGGGACAGGGAAGAACAATCAGTATCTACACTGACAGCCATTATCCATTTGCCACTGCACATGTGTATGGGGCAAATATATAAAGGGAGCGCACTGTTAACTGCAGAGTGGAAGTCTACCGAAAATAAAGAGATTCTAGCCCTTCTCAAAGCCTTATGGAAGCCTAATAAAGTGGCCATCACACATTGTCCGGGGCACCAAAAGGGTGATGGACCTATTCCCAGAGGCAGCAATTTGGCAGATAAGACCACCCAGGAAGTAGTGCTACAGACTGACCCTGTCCTGGCTACAGTCCTGATAGATCCAGGGCCCCAGCCTTACCTGAAATTCTCAAATACTCCTGGGAGGACTTGACTTGCATAACGTCTCTCCCTATGACACAATGTCTGGAAGGATGGTGGCGCTCAGCTTTTTGTAAAGTCATGTCACCTGACCAACTGGGGCAGAAGCTGCTCAGAAAGATCCACTGCCCCTCTCATATGGGAATTCACAGAACGCAAGACTTATTGAGGTGCTCTGAAGTTAAAATCAGAGACAGAGAGCAGAAAATTGTGGACATAGTTTCTAATTGCAAGGCCTGCCAACTAACCAATGCAGTTGCCAATCCTAAACACCCTGGGACCTGACTCAGAGGAAAGAAGCCCGGAGTGTATTGGGAGGTGGGCCTCACTGAAGTCAAATCCGGCCTGTATGTGTGTAAGTATTTGTTAGTATTTAGAAACACCTTCTTGGGCTGACCGGAAGCATTCCCCACCAAACATGAGACTGCACAGGTGGTGGCAAAGAAGTTCCTAGAAGACATCCTGCCCAGGTATGGGTTTCCTACTATAATAGGGTCAGACGACTAACCGGTATTTACGTCCCAGGTGAGTCAGACTTTAGCCACTGTCCTGGGGAGTGATTGGAAATTGCATTGTGCGTATAGACCCCAGAATTCAGGACAGGTAGAGCTCACAAACAGAACTCTAAAAGAGACATTTACTAAATTAGCCTTGGAGATTGGTACAGACTGGGGGACACTCCTCCTCTTTGTCCTGCTTAGGGTTAGAAACTCTCCTTACCAAATGGGGCTGATACCTTTGAGATTATGTTTGGTACCCCACCCCCTATGGTTCCCAGCCTGCAAACAGAACTCTTGGCAGAGTTGAATGACAGAGAGTCCAATGGGCGCATAAACATGTATGGGCAAAGCTTAGGGCCCTTTCTGAGTTTGGTGTTTCTCCCGAATCCCAGGGGACTAGGTCTACGTTAAGAGACATGGTTAGGAAACACTAGAACCCAGGTGGAAGGGACCCTTTGTCATTCTGCTGCCTACACCAACTGTCATCAAGGTTGATAGTGTAACCTCCTAGATTTACAATACCCACGCCAGACCAGCTGACTCCTTCATATCCAAAGAAAACTACAAGAGAGAAGGATGGGAGGCCACCAAGGACCTAAGCAACCCGCACAAGCTGTGAATTTGGCATTCCAAGCAGTGACAATCTTAATCATTTTGCTGACTGTATGTACTGTGCCTATGAGATGTTCCTCAGGAAATTCACATGCACCCTAAATTTGACTTGGCAACTCATAAGAACTACCCAGGTATACATTCAGGATAAGAATGCCATAGCCCGGGCTGGAGAGATGACTCAGCGGTTAAGAGCATCGCCTGCTCTTCCAAAGGTCCTCAGTTCAATTCCCAGCAACCACATGGTGGCGCACAACCATTTGTAATAAGGTCTGGTGCCCTCTTCTGGCCTTCAGGCATACACACAGAAAGAATATTGTATACATATTAAATAAATAAATAAATAAATAAATAAAAGAATGTCGTAGCCCAAATACCTAAGGTGGCCCAGTTTGTTACTTGGTTCCCCCATATAACTGCAGATCTCTGGAAGTTTGATCCCCCTTATGACCAGACATAAGTCCTCATTTGCCCTATGCTTCTTCAGTATTCCAGCGCAGGGAACCACATTTTTACATATGCCCCCAATGTAATGCTGGCAGAGACTGGAAAGACCAGCCAAGATGTGGGGGATGGGATGACTGCTGCTACACCATTTGGTCTTGCGTGTCTACTGGGTACTTGTGGTGGAACACCCCACTTAAGACAGATTATATCTCCCTAACATGCTCACTCCCCCCCCCACTCCAGGGCATGTAACAGAGAGACAACTCAGTTTTTCCCCACCCTTGAGAAAACAGAGGTGGGAGACTGCTGGGAGCATTGATGTAGCCCCATAAATATAACCTTTACCAAGATGGGGCAGCAGAAAGAAGTTGAATGGCTCATAGGGTAGATTTGGGGAATCGGGCATCACAATAAGCGTCAATGGTTTCGACAGGCCCCTGACCCAGGAGCTATGTTCACCATAAGATTGCTTGTTGGCTATCCTACAACTGGAATAGTAATAGGGCCTAATCGAGCTAAATCCAGGCCCAAGTCCAAGCTTGCCCCCACTCCTCCAGCCCCTAAACCTAAGCTCACCACCTCCATGCTCACCACCACACCCCATTGAGAACAGTCACGCTCTAGGCTGTTCTCAATGTTACCACAACAGTAACTCCCCAGGCCTCAACCTCTGTATCTTTCTTTTTCTTGCTCTCCCTTCTGTTCCTCATCTGATAATGTTATTACTGCCGTCACTGATGTTAACAGCAGCTGACAACACTGTCACCCCAAGCATGAGCCCGGTTGAGATGGAACCACTTCTTAAGTTGATGCAAAGATCATTTCTGGTTTTGAATTCTACAGAGACCAGCATAACATCCTCTTGTTGGTTTTGTTGTGACACTGCACCCCCTTATTATGAGGGTATTGCTGTTATGGGAAATTATACCTTGGAGACTGACCATGACCAGGGTGGCTGGCATTCTAAGGCCAGCTTGACCCTTCCAGAAGTAACAGGTCAAAGGTTCTGTATAGGTGCTGTGCCGAACAGCACACAAGCACTGTGGAATCAAACCTTAGCCTCTCCGACCTCCCAAGGTTATCTAATTCCTCTTAATGATACTTGGTGGGCGTGTGCCTCTGGATTCACACCATGTGGACATACAAAGGTCCTTAATGACAGCAAAGGGTTTTGTGGTTTGGTGCTACTGGTCCCCGGGCTGCTTTATCTCTCAACCGAGGAACTGTTAAATAGACTAGAAGGCCCAGTCCTTGGGCGAGTTAAGAGAGAACCTGTGTCCACTCTCACCCTGAGTATTTTGCTGGGAGCTAGCCTAGGCAGACTGAGAGTGGGGACAGCATCCATAATTACCCAGAATCAACAGCATTCCAGCCAATGCGTCGCTATAGGTGTAGAGTGGTTAGAGAATTCTGTTTTTCACTTGTGGGAATCCCTAACATCCTTGGCTGAAGTTGTTTTACAGACTAGAAGGGGCTTAGACCTAATTTTTCTCTGGCAAGGAGGGCTTTGTGCCACATTAGGGGAAGAATGTTGTTTTTATATAGATCATTCTGGTGTGGTAAAAGACAATATGGCCAACGTGAGAGAAGGACTAAGGAAGCAAAAGAGAGAATGCGAGACAAATCGGGATGATTTTGAATCCTGGTTTAACAGCTCCCCCTGGCTGACTACTTTAATTTCCACCCTATGCGCCCCCCTCTTCATACTGATCTTACTCTTAACTTTTGGCCTGTGTGTTTTGAGTAGGTTGGCACAATTCATGAAAGAGAGACTTGGGACAATTCAGTTAATGGTTGCCAGATATCAACCAGTAGCAGGAAATGGCATAGGAGAGGCATGCTGTCCACACCATCAACCCTTGTCAGAAGAAATTGAGAGGCACCTAATGGAATTAGGTGAGGCAGAAAGTGACTATGGACCATCATAGGTACAAGTAAGAGGAGGGAATGAAGAGACTGAGCAAACTCCATTTTGAAAAAGAGCTCCATTTTTAGACAAAGCCCAACTAGAGGATGAGCCCAGCCCCACTAAAACTTATAAACAGTTCCAGGAAAAGTCACCCACTATGTCTGTACTGGTCAGTTACCCTACCAGGGTGCCCAAATATCTGCTAGTTTCAGACGTCCTTGCGGGCATCAGATCAAACTGTTGTTTTGAAATTCCTGCCTGCTGACAGTTGCTGTTTTGAAATTCCACTATACCCAACCAATGACTTTAAAGATTGCATATCCATACCCAATCCCAAAATGCCAAGATTTGTGTCACCTTGCTTTGTGGTTTGTCCCTTTAAAAACCACTTACCCTAAAGGCTCAGAGCCAGTTTTCTCCACCTGCTGTGTTGAAACTTGATCAAACTCGCTTGTAAATCAATAAATCAATAAACCCCAGTGTGTTTTGCTTAGGAAGCTGCAGCTCTGTGGGGGTCTTTTGTGAGGGAGGTGTCTTGCTACACGGGAACAACAATGCCTAACGATATTCTCCTATACTCAGATTGGTGACTAGCCCAATTGTCATCAGAGAGGCTTCATCCAGCAACTGATTGAAACAGTTGCAGAGAACCACAGCCAAACATTAGGCAGAGCTCAGGGAATCAATCCTGCTGAAGAAAAAGAGAAATACTTAATACATGGGGAGGTGCATAGTCCTACTGCAACTTGATACACCATGTTTTGTTGATATGCATGGGAGGCCTGCCCTTTTCTGAATAGAAACAGTGAAGGAGTGAAGGAGGGGTGGGGTGGGGGAAGGGCTGGGAGGAGAGAAACAAGGGGAAATTGTGGTTAGGATGTAAAATAAATAATATTAAAAATATAGAATTAAAAAAAAAGAGTTTGGTTTTTCCAAGTTAGCCCTTCCACCCGTCAAAACATTTTAATTGCTCTAGAGCACCGATGTGTGGTTGAAATTCCCTACCTAGTAGAATCCCTTGTCTCTAATGGACTGCCATCCACCAGCCTCATCAGGGTTTCCAGCCTAGTGCTCAAGACCGCATCTTCAAAATCTTTACAATTGCATCTCATGCGCTTTCACTGGGCTTGATTTACTTTTATCCCAAGTTTTATTTAGTTTTATTTTATGTGTATGTATGGGTGTTTGCATGCATGTATGGGCACTGTATATGTGCCTACTATCCATGAAGACCTGAAAGAGAGGTATAGATCCCTTGAAACTAGAGTTACAGGTGGTTGTGAGATACCCAATATGGGTGCTGGGAACTGAATCTGAGTCCCTTATAAGAGCAGCAAGTACTCTTAGCAACTGAACCATCTCTTTAACCCCTTCCTTTCTTCCTTCTTATCTTCCTTTTTTTCCCTCCCTCCCTCCCTCCCTCCCTCTCTCCCTCCCTCCCTCCCTCCCTCCCTTCCTTCCTTCTTTCCTCTGACAGGATCTCATGTAGTTCAGGTTGACTCTGAACTTTCTATGTAACCCAGGATGTCACTGAATTCAAGCTCATGCTGCATTCACCATGAAAGTGAATTGCAGGGAGCCATCACACCTCGCTGTGTTACATGCTGAAGCACTAAGCGGCTAACAGCAAGGACCAAAGTGGTGGACATTTCCTTACAACAGACACCTTCTTGGAAATTACTACTAGGAAAGAAGATGGGAAATGGAGAATTTACTAGGCTATGGAGATTTAAATTCTATGTATTTCTTACATTTTATGTTTTATACTTAAAACTCTCTCTCTCTCTTTCTCTCTCTCTCTCTCTCTCTCTCTCTCTCTCTCTCTCTCTCTCTCTCTGTGTGTGTGTGTGTGTGTACATATTCGCACATACTATGGTATGAGAGTGGAGTTCAGAGGATAACCTGTAGGAGTTAGTTCTCTCTCTCTCTCTATGTGTGTGTGTGTACATATTCGCACATACTATGGTATGAGACTGGAGTTCAGAGGATAACCTGTAGGAGTTAGTTCTCTCTCTCTCTCTCTCTCTCTGTGTGTGTGTGTGTGTGTACATATTCGCACATACTATGGTATGAGAGTGGAGTTCAGAGGATAACCTGTAGGAGTTAGTTCTCTCTCTCTGTGTGTGTGTGTTTGTGTGTGTGTGTGTGTACATATTCGCACATACAATGGTATGAGAGTGGAGTTCAGAGGATAACCTGTAGGAGTTAGTTCTCTCTGTGTGTGTGTGTGTTTGTGTGTGTGTGTGTGTACATATTCGCACATACTATGGTATGAGAGTGGAGTTCAGAGGATAACCTGTAGGAGTTAGTTCTCTCTGTGTGTGTGTGTGTTTGTGTGTGTGTGTGTGTACATATTCGCACATACAAGGGTATGAGAGTGGAGTTCAGAGGATAACCTGTAGGAGTTAGTTCTCTCTCTGTGTGTGTGTGTGTACATATTCGCACATACTATGGTATGAGAGTGGAGTTCAGAGGATAACTTGTAGGAGTTAGTTCTCTGTGTGTGTGTGTGTGTACACATATTCGCACATACTATGGTATGAGAGTGGAGTTCAGAGGATAACCTGTAGGAGTTAGTTCTCTGTGTGTGTGTGTGTGTACATATTCGCACATACTATGGTATGAGAGTGGAGTTCAGAGGATAACCTGTAGGAGTTAGTTCTCTCTCTGTGTGTGTGTGTGTGTGTGTGTGTACATATTCGCACATACTATGGTATGAGAGTGGAGTTCAGAGGATAACCTGTAGGAGTTAGTTCTCTCTGTGTGTGTGTTTGTGTGTGCGTGTGTGTTTGTGTGTGTGTGTACATATTCGCACATACTATGGTATGAGAGTGGAGTTCAGAGGATAACCTGTAGGAGTTAGGTCTCTCTGTGTGTGTGTGTGTGTACATATTCGCACATACTATGGTATGAGAGTGGAGTTCAGAGGATAACCTGTAGGAGTTAGTTCTCTCTGTGTGTGTGTTTGTGTGTGCGTGTGTGTTTGTGTGTGTGTGTACATATTCGCACATACTATGGTATGAGAGTGGAGTTCAGAGG